>NC_051178.1:211497350-211861224 GCF_013339695.2 Rhipicephalus sanguineus | reverse complement strand
AACTACCATCGCCGACTTCGCGCCGCGTTGGTTCGCGCCACCCACCGACAAGAAGGCCGTGCGCCGATTTCTCGGCTTATGCGCCTATTACAGACGCTTCGTCAAAAACTTTTCATGGATCGCCGAACCACTGACGCTTCTCACGAAGAATAACGTGGAATTCAGGTGGGAAACGGCGCAAATGCAAGCCTTTCAAGAACTTAAACGACGCCTGCAGACGCCACCCATTGCGCATTTCGACGATTGCGCCGATACGGAAATACACACCGACGCAAGTAGCGTAGGAATCGGTGCCGTCGTTGTGCAAAAGACTGACGGGCTTGAAAGGGTTATCAGTTATGCTAGCCGGTCACTATCCAAGGCAGAAGTCAACTATTCCACAACAGAAAAGGAATGCCTTGCCATCCTCTGGGCTACGTCAAAGTTTCGCCCCTACCTCTATGGCAGGCCCTTCAAAGTTGTCAGTGACCATCACGCCTTATGTTGGCTAACTAACGTGAAGGACCCTTCAGATCGTCTCGCACGATGGAGTCTGAGGCTTCAAGACTTCGACATTACCGTCGTGTACAAGTCGGGACGAAAACACTCTGACGCCGACTGCCTGTCTCGTGCCCCCGTCGACGCGCCGCCGCAAGACGACGACGATGACTGCTTCCTCGGAACTATAAGTGCCGACGACTTTGCCGAAAGGCAACGAGCCGACGCGGAACTGGGGGGCCTTATGGTGTACCTCGAGTGCAAGACCGCCGTTGTTCCGAAGGTATTCAAGCGACCATTCAAGCGAGGACTGCCGTCGTTTTTCTTGCGGAACGGCGTTCTCCTGAAGAAGAACTTCTCTCCACTTCGAATCGACTACCTTCTCGTCGTGCCCTCATCATTGCGACCAGAAGTCCTCCAGGCCCTACACGACGACCCGACGGCTGGACACCTCGGTGTTTCCCGCACGCTCGCCAGAATACAGGAATAATACTACTGGCCACGCCTTGCTGCCGACGTCGCCCACTACGTTAGACTTGCCGAGATTGCCAGCGACGGAAGACACAACCGCCGACTAGGCCAGCGGGGCTTCTGCAGCCAACTCGAACCACCTCACCGGCCGTTCCAGGCAAATCCGCCTTTTGCATGCCTCTACAGCGCATGCGCCGCTTCCTGCGGCGAC
The DNA here is from genome assembly GCF_013339695.2 of Rhipicephalus sanguineus. Classification (NCBI taxonomy): domain Eukaryota; kingdom Metazoa; phylum Arthropoda; class Arachnida; order Ixodida; family Ixodidae; genus Rhipicephalus; species Rhipicephalus sanguineus. The sequence goes on along the minus strand of NC_051178.1, from coordinate 211,860,065 downwards.
TCTGGAAATGGTCTGTACGGCGCCGTCGCAGACGCCGCCGCCTCCTCTTTCCGCCGCGGCTTTAGCGGTGACAGAAGTGTGACTTGTGCAGGTGGTTGAAATATATTTACCGATATATCTGGTTCTATTAGCACGATGCCGTCAACATGTGCCGCTTCATGGATGCACTTCCCGAGGCGTGCCCGGCCAGCAACATTCATTTTTTTCCGCTTCCCATCGGTGAAACGCGATCGTCAGCGCCGTGAAGCGTGGAATCAGGGCTGTGAAGCGCCAAAATGAAGACGGCAGTCCGTGGCAGCCTTCGGACTCGGCAAGACTGCGAAAATCACTTCGTTCAAGAAATGTTGTTACTTAGATGGCGGTACGACAAGAACATGTGTCCGCGTTGTGTCCGTGTCGTCACACAGCAGTTCAGTAGCGACGAAAGTCGCGCTACCGGCTTTTTTTTTTTTGTACGATATGTTTTCAGCATTTGGTTTTAGAGCGTCGACAACAGCGAAGTATGACTAAGTGCGCTTAATCGCTTCGGTCTCAGCGTAAACTACGCTGTTGTTTACTTTGGCGTAAGGCGTCGCCGTAAATACTGCTTCTAAGAACATAATGAATGCCGAAGGGTGGAGTGTCGTGGCCTGTCGTTCACGGGCGGTCAGCGCTTCATTTCTGTTGTCAAAGCACATTCGCTGTTCAGTAAAACGATTCGCGTATGTTGACATGACTGCCGCGCACCGATTTTAAATCTTGCGGCATTTTGCTTATCTTAGCGAAGTTACAACGTGCGGCCGTTTTTTTCCAGTCACCGTAGTGCGATGTTCCCGGATTTTGCAGGTTCGCCGTCCAACTCGCCCAGGCACCCTGATTTCGTGCCATCACTGTTCGTATACACCGATGAGTTTAGGAGGAGTCCGTACGTGGACGTGGTAGAAACTCATTAAACAAGAGGTTGCGCACGTACCCCTCGTCGCGGAATTTTTGTCCTTTAGTGGTCTGCCGGGGAGCAACGGGAACCACTTGCCGCCATAAAGGCATCCAACTGTTTCTTGCTCGGCATTTTCATTGATGCTGGCCTTGTCGTCCATCCGTTGGCCACCGAAAAGTAGCCGCCGGGTATGTAAACACTCCCAGGGGGTTCCATGCCTTTGCACAACACTCGAGGCGAAGCTCTCCGCTCATGTGCCGCAGTCACGATTTGTGCTATGCAGCAGCGGTGGCGGTGGTCACTCCATGGCTAGGGTATGGCGGTGGTAGCAGACGCGCGCCGCGACGCCGTACGGTTTGTTTCTCGTAGTGCCCCGAGAGAGGGCGCCACACAGACATGCAAAAGGTGGATTGGGATGGACCTACTGGGGCCGTTCCCGACGTCGACTTCCGGCAACAAGTGGATAGTCGTCGCAACTGACTACCTCACCCGCTACGCCGAGACAAAGGCCTTGCCCAAAGGCAGTGCTGCCGAGGTAGCCAAGTTCTTCGTGGAGAACATCGTCTTGCGTCATGGCGCCCCAGAGGTCCTCATCACAGACAGAGGTACCGCCTTTACTGCGGACCTAACTCAGGCGATCTTCAAATACAGCGAGACGAGCCACCGCCGCACCACCGCCTACCACCCGCAGACCAATGGCCTCACCGAACGTCTAAATAAGACCATCGCCGACATGCTGGCCATGTACGTCGACGTTGAGCACAAGACGTGGGACGCCGTCCTTCCGTACGTGACCTTCGCTTACAACACGGCCGTCCAAGAAACAATGCAGATGACGCCGTACAAGTTGGTCTACGGAAGGAGCCCGGCGACGACGCTCGACGCCATGCTACCAAACGTCACCGACGAAGAAAACCTGGACGCCGCCGTTACTTACAACGTGCCGAAGAAGCTCGACAGCTCGCCCGCCTGCGCATAAAGACCCAGCAGTACACCGACAGCCGTCGCTACAATCTTCGACGACGCTTCGTGGAATACCAGCCCGGCGACCGTGTTTGGGTCTGGACGCCGATACGCCGACGTGGGCTTAGCTAAAAACTCCTTCGACGATACTTCGGGCCATACAAGGTTCTTCGACGTCTCGGCGCTCTTGACTACGAGGTCATCCCGGACGGCATTGCGGACTCCCAGCGACGCCGCGCACGACCTGAAGTCGTCCATGTCGTGCGCCTTAAGCCGTTTTTTGCGCGTTAGCGAACCTGGGGACTCTACTTTTTCCTTTCTTATTGTAATTTATTTATGTATGCACTTGTTTTTTTTTTCTCTCTTCTTTGTTCTTTCACAAGCATCGGGACGATGCTTTCTCAGAGGGGGGCAATGCCACGCCCACTTCTTGTTTTATTTTGATGTATTCGGGTTTCACCGGCATGGACAGTTATCAACGCTCGACGTTGTCCGCGAAGCAGTGTTCGTGAAGTTTCGCGATTGTAGTAGATCATTTTGTTAAGATTGCGGCGCCGCACGCGAATGTTCCAGCTTTGTCGAGAGATAACGCCGCCACCAGCGATATCGCTGGAAAGTTCGATAGCGCCTGTATAAAAGCCGACGCGCTTGACTGCTTGTCAGTTGATCGACGGTCGACGCTCTGTTCGCCGCTATATCAGTGCATACCGTGTGTATTGCTGTCAATTAACTTTCTGCTTCCCGGCCACAAGTTCGGCCAAATAAACAGTTTCATCTTGAAAACGCTGACTGCTGTCTTCGTCGACGTCACGACCACGTGACAATATATATATATATAAAGAGGATGGAATGAGTTAACCTAAGGGTTGTATATGATAGCGGGGACATAAAGGTATGTCAGTAATTAAAATTGCAGCCGTATAAGTAGTAGAAGTTAGTATTAACGCCAATTGCATCAATCCGTTGAATTTAGAGTTACTTTATTAAAGTTACCTTTACTAAAGGAGGCATATGCAGTAACTCTAGTCGAATGGGGCTCGTCGTGGCACCTGACGGATCTGATCTCAACCAAGGCGCTTCTTTCTACGTGCCTTAATTCGGCAGCGCGCGAAACGCGAAGTTCACCTCAGGAATACAGCAGGGCACATGAATGCCTAAAAAAATATGTGACCAAATGGGTTACGCTTAGGTTTGTACATGATCGAGTGGACATTGAGGTACGTAATAACTAGAGACCGGATTTTAGGCAAACGCCTATGTTGTTCCTTGCGCTCCTTTCGCGCCATTTTGATATATGAGCATGAGTTAAAGGTTAAGAAGGGCTTTTATAGTGTGTTTTATGGTGCCCATAAATGCGTATCTTCGGTGTTCGTGCCTAAATCTTTACAAGTGCCTATAAATGCCTATTTTCGGAATTGGCGCTTATATGAACGCTATTTAGCCTCAATTTTCGCTCCCGGGTGCTGTTTGAGACCGTTATTAATGTTACCGCGTAACATTGACCATTGGGAACTATGGGGTTCAACCAACTCCCGGAAACAACCGCTAGCAGCAGTGAAGTGGGACCGCCGGCGAGCATTCGCCGCCGCCCTGACATGGCGCGAGCGAAAACGCCGAGAGCCGTCGCGGAAAGGAGAGTGAAGACCAAAAAAAAAAAAAAAAAATCACAGCATATCCACGTGGTGAATTATGATGAGTGGGGCGAAGCTGCGGAGGGAATCATCGGTAAATCGCGAATCTTCCGTGTAACGCCCCATCAATCATCATAGCGTGAGAAACACTGTGTGTATATTACAAACATCAAACTTTTATTTTTCTTATTTAGATAATGCTTGGCTTGCGTGTCCCTTCATTATCACGGCTTTATGGTCCGTGAAATGAAGGGATAGCGGTTCCTGTACGAGTTGCAACTGGAAATGTGAAAATACCATGTCTATACACGTCCCTCGGCTGGTCGTTGGTTTCATATGATCAATGGACGTGCACGTGAGAGCATATTTGGCTGCCATATGTTGTATTAACCACTCATTATTCCTTTTGGTAATATCGACATTCAGGTCACCAACTAACACAAATGGTCTATTCTTGTACTTGTCATAATTACACAATGCCTTTTCTGTTTGGTTCAATGAATGTCTTGATATTCCCACTCACACCACAAATTGGTGTAAGGTAAGGGTCATGATGATGCATACATCATGCATGTCTGAGGCACCTCACCATTCACCGTTGTGGCTCTGGTCGTTGGTAGTAGTTTCAGATCTTTTGCCTTTTCTGTTTGTTTGACGTATACGGTCACACCACCTGCAACGCTTACACGATGCTCACCACCTAACACAAATGCTATTCGTACTTGTCATAATTACACGATGCCGTGTCAATGAATGTCTTGATATTCCCACTCGACAAATTGGGTGCAGGACGCTCTGCATCATCGATGCACACGACTGGAACGTATCCTTTGATATACGGTCTTTTGGCGTTCCACGTCTCGGTAAGACAGAGAACGTCCACCGCAGTAAGTGTGGGGTCCCGTTCCACATCGTCTACGTGGGCATGCAAAGATCGAACTTTGAGGAGGGCAATGGTAAACTCGTTGGTAGAGTCAACGTCTTCTTGCAGGGCTCGGAGGTACCGCTGCGTCAACGTGGGTAGTCGATGTTGGTCTAGACGTTGAAATTCGTTCAGCATTGCCCTATCCTCGTTCTTGTCTTTATGGTAGAACCTGTGGTCGCCTTTAGCATTGGTAAGATATAGGTTGAAAACATGAGACATGAGAAATAACATGCCACAGAGGCAACACAACGCCACACAGGCGAACACGCACGAGAGTCTCACTCGTCAATGTCGTCTTCTTCTACTGCATACCAGAGGTGACTACTACAAACAAACAAACGGAGGATGGACAGACCCACGGCATAAGGAGCTTCGCCCCTAAAAAAAAAGAAAGAAAAATGTGATGTGCACGCAGCTTTTGTTTTGTCTCTAATTTAGTTTTTAAGATGGTCACTGCAGTAAGCCAGAATTTTTTTTAGGGGGGGGGGTTACACCATACGTTATGTATGTTCGTGCATGCGTTTGTATGCGTGCGTGTATATACAAACACGCAAGACGGAAAAGTTTTAAGGGGGGTGGGGGAGAGGGACTGAACACCCACCGCCCTGGCTACGCCAGATGGATCGCTGCCAGGGGAGAAATTGGCTCTACGCGAGATACGACCCGGCCAATAGGAGGAATCCTCCCTTCCGGTCTTTTAGCGATCTGGCTGTCTGCTCCTGCTCTGCCCTTCTCAGTCATGCTGAAAAGACACCCAGGAGTGTTGATTCGACAGTGGACACTTGTTAACTCACCCTGCAGAACACGGGAGAGACCATGTTCTGCGAATTGTGCGGGACAAAGCAAAATTGCACGGCTATGTTCAAATGTTGGCGCCTTTGCGCCATCTTAAGCAATAACGTTCTTGTTTTCCTGGCCTAGGTAGAGGTCGCGCACATCTTCGTTTTAAATTATTTGCATTTATGTGAAAGTTTATTGTGCCTATGTTTACGATATTGGTGGCCTAAAATGTTGTTTTCCCTGCCTATTTTTGGCGCCTAAAACAAGCTTTTTTAATGCCTAAATATCCGGCCTGTAGTCATAACTTACGTGTTGACGTCACATCCTCCTGGCCGCACGCTCTCTTCCGGTTTTACATCCGGTTGCGCCGGGTTACACAGCGTTCAGCACAGGGTTCGCGCAGTCGCGTAGGGCGCACTTGCCCCGGCGCTCGTCTCCCCCGCATAAGAGCGCGCGCCTGCTTACGTTCTCTTCTGGGTGCACCGTGGTACAGTGAACCCCAGAACAGAGATACTGGGCTCGCTGGCGTTGAACGCGTGACGCTGCCGGTGTCTCCTTTCCCCAGTCTGCCTGATAAACGGTACGAGGGCCACTTCCAGACTTCTAAGTCTTCCATTAGGGCCGCTTCAGGAATTTTTTTTTCTCTGTTGTTTGCATTGCGCAATAAACGTACTTCACTAAGACGTTCTGCCGTTTTTGCGCAACGCAAGTGTCTACCGAAATCATACTCTGCGACTGCCGGTATGGGGTGATTAGATCGCCTCGTTCCGATGGATCTTCCAGCCTGCTTCCTCCGCCGGCGTGTCTCCTTTATCGGAAGCGAGCGGGCAACCAGAGGAAGCGTCGCTCGAGCATTGTCTTCGGCGGTTGCCTACGCGAAGGAAGGCAGGCCGAGGTTGACCGCGATGGTCCATTGTTACGCGTCAGCCGCCCCAATTTCGCCGTTCGAAGGAGTGCGTCGAAAACGTTACACAGTCTTCTTATGTCCCCCGCGATGGGTGCCCCATTCTTCGGCGTGACTTTCTCTTGTCATTGAGGTGTCCGCCGCACTTAGCTCGACGCGGGCCGATCCGGTTGACGACCAGAGCCTCTGTCCGTTCCATTCTCTGAACAAACAGCTTGTAACCTTGGCATCAAGGAGACAGAAGCGCTTGCGTGGCATCTTTTGTTTCTAGCGACCTTGGGAGACATTTGTGCAGTGACCGCTAGTGTAAGCATAAGCGCATTCCCGCGTTCGGTGCGTGCACAGCCAGGCTATGGTCGATCTCACAAGCTGGTTGCAGCACTATGGAGGCTACGGGGCTGCTTAGCCAATAGGAAAAGCGAAAATGCCTCACGATGTATTCATCCGCACCGCGTCGTCCTCTCGGCTTCGCCATTGCGTCTGCGTTCACGAGCACACCTGCGGCTAGCACCGGTCGTGCTACCGAATTAGTCGCAAAACGACTGGCCGCAAATGGCCGCTTTGGCGGCTGCTTTGGCTCTGTCGCTCGCTGCTTGATTTTTCAGTCGCGCGACTGCAGCCGCTAACGTCTGGACCAATCAGGTGCGCAGGAACAGAACGCCAGTTATTTTGCGGGGCGATGGCAATGCGACCAGACGTGAATTCTGTGTGGCGACGGGTATAAGTCGCACGCAGGTGTGAACATCGCTCGCCTTGAGTCGCTTTCTGGTCGCCACTCGCAAATGGTCGTGTGACCGGTGCAAGTCGCTGATGTGAATGAGCCTTTAGCGAAAGGAAGCAACTAAAAGCAATAAACCGAGTGACTTTAGAGAAATGTGGGGCACGAATGTGGGATTTTTTTTCTTTTTTTTTGTAATACTCTCATTATCGCGACACTTGCATAGGTATGCACACGAAGGCAACATACAATGAATTAAGCCAATACATACGTATTATTATATCGACAACATAAATACTCAACATGTATTATATGGCGAAATATTTTTTCTTTAAATTGATATGCAACAATACACTAGGGAATACGATATCGACACACACTTGGCGCTAGCCTCCAAGGACCCTACATGGGTATGTTCCCTCGCGTCCTTTTCGGCAGCGCTGTTCCGTTATCCTACAAAAACAGACAAACGTTCGCTTACAGAATGTAAACGCCAACCACGAACTGATAGAAAAGTTTCTGTGCTGTGGAGGAAAGTACATAAGGCGACCAGACACGCGTGCTGCCCGGAGTGCGACTTTTTCCCGGCGTCCTCTTGTTTGCAAGCGCCGACAAATGTTAAACACTAGCGTGCGCTGCACTTTTCCCAGGATGCGAAGACACGCCCTTGAGCGCGGCCGCAGAAGGAATGTAAGCCGCGAAACACCGCTCTCCTTTGTTGTTCCTCTTCTGTGTGCATACTTTTTCTTTTTGTACCAGCTCTCAGAAAACACGCGGCGGTGGTTCACGGGCGCCAGAGTGCTGTTGCTTTTCTTTGAAGGCAGCAGGCTCGGTCCTGAGGAAAAGCGTCTCTGAAAAAAAAAACAAAAAAAAACTAGGTGGCCGTTGGAACGAGCACTTCCCCACAACAGCACTCCGACAGCGCTCGTTCCCACATGGCTTTGCCGACGCCGAAAATATCGTTGATGAAGTCGTTAGCATTAATGGAGACGAAAAATAAAATAAAATGAGGATGTGGCTTTGAGCTAGGTGGTGATCCGTAAGTTCGTTTTTGCGCCAAATCGAAGTGGACGAGGGCACAGACAGACGGAAACGGGCACAAGCGCTAAATAAGAGGTGAAGGGGAGGCACCTTAGCTAGAGATGTTGTGAGTGAAGCACCCCTTCGTGTAGGTACATAATGTGTGGTGCACACGTTAGCTCATTCCGGACGGCCAGACGTACGGTATTTCATCCTTATTAAGCAAAGGGATATCTTCAGTATGTATCTTATGCTGTCGTTAAACCATTGGTTTTTACGTGCGGGACCTGCGATTGGCGAGACGTCGATAGAAAACGTTTCTGAAGGGAACTGGCAAGAATCTCACCACGAATGGCTTCTGCGCAAGAGAGGTTCACTTCGTGTTGCAGTCGATCAAGTATTGCGAGCCGGACACCAATCCGCGGTCGCATACTGCTTTGATGTGTTATATATAATCCCGGGTCATGCGCTTAATGGCTTTTTTAAAGAATTCATTACTCATTTCTATGGCAACTGTCTTTTGTGTATACAAGATCCAGTTTCCAGTGCAGATCTGTCGGTACGTACTGAAGTGCCTGCGGTATCGCGTAGGTTAGAGTGTACAATCAGTGGTTTTTAAATCTTTTTTACTTATATTTAGTTTTCTGTACGAGTTTTTTTTTTTTTTTGTACTGTGCTGGTTTACAGAGGCGCTGTTAGGAACAACTGGCTATGAAGCAGCCAGTTTAGCCATGTACCACAATAATCAGCAGTCCCTATACGACTGCTGCCGCCGTTGTGGCTCAGTGGTTCAGGTGCTCGGCTGCTGACCCGAAAGACGTGGATTCGATACCGGCCGCGGCGATCGCATTTCAGTGGAGGCGAAATGCTAGAGGTACTGTGCGACAGCAGTGCACGACTCCAGGTGGTCGTAGGGAGCACTCCACTACGGCGTCTCTCATAGGCCGATTCGCTTTGGGACTCCGTAAACGTGCGACCAATCTGTGCGGGTACTGAGGGGCACTGAAGCAATATTAATCACAATATCAGACTAGTCGTTGCTGTTTCCACGTTGACCTCTTGCCTGTGAGGAAAGCTCGCTAGCTTCGGAAGAGACGCTTGTCGGATCACGTGGCTGAGCACGGTCACGTGTCGTCTAGTGTTCTCAACGAGGACACCATTTCGCTTCGTGCTGTGCACATGGGTTTCCCATCGCAGCGTTCCCCTCAGAGACCTGTGCGAATCTTCCCGTGTCTGCCGATCCAAACGCATACATTAACGGAGTGCGCTGCGTTTGAATTCGTACGCATCTACAGTGCTCATGAAGCGTGCAGTGCAAGCTTCGGTGCTCACCGAATTGCAAAAAAACAGCTGTGTTGAGACAGTCACGGTGGTTAAAATTCATGCGGAGCCCACCACGTACCTCCTAATCATATCTTCCTTCTGGCACGTAAAACACCTAAAAATTTAAGGACGCCGGACAACAACTGCACGCTGACATCTAGCGAATGCTTCATTCGCTGCCCTGATGCTTTCTAGCCATGAGCCGCGCTGTGTAACGTTCTTTCGAAAACGTGGCAACCCAGTGGTTCGACAACCGACTGACCCGTCCATGGGAACGCGTATTCTCGCCGCGCATGTCGATCGGTGGCCACTTTTTTCGCCACCACGTTTCGTTCCGTTAAATTCCGTGTTCGGGGCTCTCCCGTCGACGTTATGTTATGCGTTTTACGCGCTGTACGCGTGCCCGCTTAAGGTTGTTACGTTTCAATAATCGTCTCACAGTCTCCTTCTTCTTTAGATGATACGGTTGAAACCCGCAATAACGTAATCGGTGGGGAAACCGATAAATCTCGCTTTCGCGAGAATTTCGTTGTCGCGAAATAATACAGTATACAAATAGGGAAACTGTCTGCAAAACGAAATTTTAATGCCATAATTCGATTAACTTGCTTCGTTGACCATTGCCATGTTAGCAAACGCATATATATTCATGCGCAACGCAACGAGTTGTCCACATGGACATCGTGCGTTCCGAGGAACGCCCGAATCATGTCAAAGGCATCCTGCGGTTTGGTCATCTTCCTGCAGGTGTCGTCAGACGCTGCTTACAATTAGAGTTACTGTATATGCTACCTAGCGTATACAGTAACTCTACTTACAATGACCTCGTCTGTCAACTCACGGCCGGAAGCCCACGTTGTACGACACACCACACGATACTAGCTGTGACACAGAACACTTCGCAGAAGCAGCGCCACGCGCGATACACAAAGCGTAATCGCGTGGCCACGCTAGCCCGTCGCAACGGCGCGCCTTCGTCCGGTGCCGTCGACCGCGTGAGAGGTGTTCAGAGGCGAGCTTCGCCGGTGTGGCACCGACACAACTATGGATCGAACTGAACAGACGCCAATGCATCGCCATGGCACTGTGCGGCTGCCGCAGAATGTCGCTAAAATTGGTCCCGAACCCATTCTTCGAACGGCAAGACAAACTTGGCGAACAAAACCGCTTAAGCACGACAGCCCGAGAAAGGCGCACCCAAATATTTCGAGCGCATTTAGGAGTACGCTGACCTTGCACGAGCAGACAATGTGTGCGGAAACGTCCCGTCAATTTTCGTTGCGGCATTGCAGTTCAGCAACGTTTCGTTGTCGAGAAAGGCCAGATGCATTGAACCATATTGGCTTTCGCCGGGGACAAGAAACTATTTTGTTTTTGCGCGATTTCGTTATTGCGAGTTTCGACTGTAGCTTGCTTTTCCTATATATGCCGTTGTTTACTTCCTGAATGTGTTAGCAACGCTGAACAGTGACCGCCGCCCACAAAGCTGCGGTATCTTTTTCCTGCCACCCTCTTCATTCGGTATAATTCCACCTCTCGACCTGGCAGCAATAATTGCCCTGTCGATTGCACGCCACAAAGAAAACGATTTTCTGCCATTCCTTGATGAGGCAAGGAGTGACGATGATTCCCAGATGAAGTGATATCTTCATATTTAGGCAAATATATCTATCCGCCCAAGCTTTAGTTGATGCACTGTAGGTTTAACAGGCAACTTGCATAGTTACATTAACAAGAATGCGTGCATATGAAATTGTTAGCTTGTCACTGTGAGCTGTATTTGACGTTTTAATAACGTTTATACGATAGCTTATGTGCAATATTATGCAGGAGAGGACTATTTGCGCCAGAGGGGCACATCTATATATATATCCATGCCGCCGATTCGACCGTGACTAAATGTATTTTATTATTCTTCTCATCCTGCACCAACCTTTTTATGCGGCTTCGCGTCTGCTGCCAGGCCCATGGCACGGAGAGCTTCAGTGGGTCAGCTGAGCCACGTGAGATGTGTTGTCACGCGATTGTGCGAAATCCAAGTGGCGCGTTCATCATCTGCGGCCAGTTTCGACCACGGGTAGGAAATCTCGACGCTGACCGATCTCATCGTGGCAGGCTGGGCCAGCCTCGCAGGAACCGGTGTGACCGGGTTGGCTCGGCCTCCCGGGCCGCGAGCTCCCCTCTCTCGATCTGCGCTGCTTGTTGTGTTCTGTAAGTATCGGCCCAGCGTTGCCGGTCACTCGTTTCCAAAGCCGACATCGGCGGTGGGATAGCCTGCCTCTGGAGCTCGTTTTCTCTCCTCCGTTTGCTTTCATTCTGCATGCACCTTCTGCTCTTTGCTTCTCGGCTTGGTTGGACGGAACTGGCGTTTCAGAGGAGCCGTGCCCTCGTTGTGTGTTGGAGAAGGAAGCTACTTGCAAAAAAAAGAAGAGCACCAAAGCTGATCTTTCAATGTGTCTCATGGGCACACGACGCTTTCTGCTCCCCCTCCGCATAACGTACGTATTGTTGCAGTGCAGAACAGAGGCCTCATTTGAACGACTGTTATTGCAGACAATCCTTCGATCATTGCCTATGATCCTCGATGGGTGAGGTACTTGTAACGCGTAGATGGAACATGCTCGAGAGGAGGAACACGGGGCGAGCGCCAGGGAACGTGTAATTTCGACGTCCTTTCATCAAATCATCCGGGAACAGAGAGTGTGGAGGTAACGTGAGTGGAATACCAGTTAGAGCTACCACGCAAAAATAAATATTGAAAGCTTTCCCGTGATAGCACTATACAGCATAGGTCCTCTCAGGTCGCCGAGAGCGGACGGACGTACGCCGAGTGCTGCGAATTGAAATCTTTACAGGGAGCAGCGCTTTGAAGGAGCAAGTATGCGAGTGCGAGGATGAGTCGTTACTGCGACACGATTAGCTCGAGCTGAGCTTGGCGTGTTCAAGCGGGTGAACGACCTTGTCAGTGGTCCACGGAGTGCATGCGCACGCGCAGGAGGCTTCCGTGGAAAATGTCGCGCCCTAATCGGCCAAAACAAAACCTTTGGAAGCTTTTGCTGACCGGCTGCTGACGATGAAGAACCGCCGCGTGAGCAAGCGGAACCCACGCAATTGCGTGAGGCTGCGTGCGCGCGCCGCCGTGTGTTCGTCGAGCAGGCCATCTTTGCTTGGCGTTCATGCATGTGCTGACATATCTGACAGCCGGTTGTTCCACGTGAGCCTTTGAGAATCTGTTCGCTGCAAGGGCGCTCTGCCTTTGGCCACCTCCTTGCACCGTTGTGGAAGCCATGACGCTGTCACAAGAAGCACTCGTGATAAAGAAAGGTTTATATTATGCGGGATACTTGTTCACGATTGATCGGTATTTCGTGGTAGTTGTTAGAAACAGTCGTTGACGAGTCAATGACGACTCGTGGTTACACCAGAAGCATGTGACCGCCATGGAAATCCATTTAGCGCGACTTCTTTATGCTCACCTACACCCTGGGGCCTGCAAGTGCGCCACCTCATCATTCACGTGTGAGCTCGTTGCGTTCCACATAGACTAGCATTTGTTTTCACTCCATTTAAACGGCAGGCCTCTGGTTTGAGCTTAACCTTCAAGAGTGGTACGCCATCGGGCCCCATCGTCTTCTCATTCGCTTCTCAGTGGATGATACCTCCACCGTGCCGCGAGGAAAGCAACGTCTGAAATTGGCTGTTGTAAACTCTCTTATAGGTGCCTATACTATACACGTGCAGTTGCGATGTGCCACTACGCCGTAATTCATCATATTGCGAATCAGCGAAGTACCCACTACGCATGCGCCCGTATAAGGCAATACGCGCAGCTTTGTTGATGCTGTGGCTGACGGTGACGCTTAATGATGCCTGAGAGCTTCGTAATGGGTGAGCCTTTAAACCACCCACTCTTTGCGCAATTCAAATGGTGTGACGCCTTGCGCACTTCTACGCTGTGCCACACAATATTGGGGACTTTTAGCTTGTACGTATACTTCTTAACGTTACCGTGTTACCGGAATACCGGATTGCGTTTACCGTGTTACCGGAACGCATGTTTTAGAAAAGTTTTAGCTCCCCATACGTAAACGTTTACGTACGTACGTGAAACGTATACCTTTACGTTTGCGCAGACCACTAAATGATGATGATAACTGCATATAAACTATATTTAATTTAGATAATATTGAATTAGCGCTGCTCCAAATCATAAGAGAGGTTTTTAGCGTGTACAGTATCCCGGTATACGCAACGGGGTGTAGTAATAGACAGAGTTTAGCGTTAGCGTGATAGCGGAGGTTAAGGGAATAGCGTTACCGTGTCGCAAACGTTGATTGGGGACAGTGCGTTTTAGTTTAGCGGGATAGCGTTTACGTACCCAAGCTGGAACGGTGGCGTCATCCAGCGGAGGGTGGATGCGTTAAAAAAAGTCAACAGAAAAAAACTGAGGATGCTCGCCTGTATCCCCGCACGCAGCAATATTACTACTTTTTTTTTAGTAACAAGAAGGGTAAATAAATATGAACCACGCACGAAAAGTGAAAAATGTTTATGTTGCTGATTTGTTTACATCGATCTCCTAGTTAGGCCTAAGGACATTCGAAATGGGAAGCGATCTCAAAAACTACGCTAAGTTATCCGTAATGACAATCTTAGGCTACGTCGTGTCCAAGGACGGAATCCTTCCCGATCCGGCCAAGCTTCAGACCGTGGCCGAATTTCCCAAACTTACGTCCATCAAAGAACTGCACATTTTCGTAGGACTGTGTTCATACTTTCGACGCTTCATACGAAACTTTACCACCATCATATGGCCGCTGACGAAACACCTCGGTAGTAACGGACCCCTTCATTCGTGGTCGTCAGAGTGCGACGAAGCGTTCGCAAAGCTCCGTCGTTTGTTGACGTCTCCTCCCATACTACGCCACTACGACCCTACGGCCCCAACGGAGGCACGAGGCACACACGGACGCCAGCTGTTGTGCAGCGCAAACCAGTGTTCCCCGAATATGTCATGGCATATGCAAGTCGTACGCTTACTATAGAGCCGAGACCAATTACACCGTCACGGAAAAAGAGTGCCTGGCGATCATCTGGGCCCTTACAACGTTCCGACCTTATTTGTATGGTCGCCCATTTGATGTCGTCACCGACTATCATGCACTAAGGTCGGAGACTGGTTCAGTTGGTACATGACGCTGAGGCAAAAACCAGTGAAGCAAACCAGTGAAGGCAAAAACCTTACAACGCTCCGACCTTATTTGTATGGTCGCCCATTTGATGTCGTCACCGACTATCATGCACTGAGGTCGAAGACTGGGTCAGTTGGTACATGACGCTGAGGCAAAAACCAGTGAAGGCAAAAACCTTACAACGCTCCGACCTTATTTGTATGGTCGCCCATTTGATGTCGTCACCGACTATCATGCACTGAGGTCGAAGACTGGGTCAGTTGGTACATGACGCTGAGGCAAAAACCAGTGAAGGCAAAACCTTACAACGCTCCGACCTTATTTGTACGGTCGCCCATTTGATGTCGTCACCGACTATCATGCACTAAGGTCGGAGACTGGTTCAGTTGGTACATGACGCTGAGGCAAAAACCAGTGAAGCAAACCAGTGAAGGCAAAAACCTTACAACGCTCCGACCTTATTTGTATGGTCGCCCATTTGATGTCGTCACCGACTATCATGCACTGAGGTCGAAGACTGGGTCAGTTGGTACATGACGCTGAGGCAAAAACCAGTGAAGCAAACCAGTGAAGGCAAAAACCTTACAACGCTCCGACCTTATTTGTATGGTCGCCCATTTGATGTCGTCACCGACTATCATGCACTAAGGTCGGAGACTGGTTCAGTTGGTACATGACGCTGAGGCAAAAACCAGTGAAGCAAACCAGTGAAGGCAAAAACCTTACAACGCTCCGACCTTATTTGTACGGTCGCCCATTTGATGTCGTCACCGACTATCATGCACTGAGGTCGAAGACTGGGTCAGTTGGTACATGACGCTGAGGCAAAAACCAGTGAAGAAGACGCCGGACAACGGATAGAAGTAACACAGTCGTTGTGTGTGTCACTTCTATCCCTTGTACGGCGTCTTCTTGGCTGGCTTTTGCCTCAGCATCATGCACTATGCTGGTTGTCGTCATTGTAGGATCCCTCAAGCCGTCTTTCCCGCTGGGCACTTCGCCTGCAAGAACACGACATCCGCGTGCTCTACCGCAATGGACGCCAGCATGCCGACGCCGACGCCCTCTCGCGCTCCCCCTTGCCTGACGACGATACCCCCTGCTCAATATCTTACATGACCGTTTCTTCCATCGACGTTCGCACCATCGCTACCGAACAGCGCAAGGATAAATGGATCAACTCGCTGATGGACTTGCTCACTAATCCGTCGGCAACACCATCCACTCGCACGTTGCGTCGTCAAGCCCACCATTTCGCCATTCGTGACGACCTCTACTGCACCGACGCAATTACAACGCCGACGGCCGCCAGTGGCTACTTGTCATACCCCGCAGTCTGCGTGCTGAAATATGCGAGTCGTTCCACCCTGATCTTCAATGCGCGCACTCTGGGGTATCCAAAATTTACCACCGCATTCGATAACGATACTTCTGGCGAGGGATGTACCGTTAGTGCAGAAGTTCGTTCGCTCTTGCCTCGATTGCCAACGCCGAAAACCTTCAACGCACGTGTCGCCAGCCGGTCTACAACCACTACCTTGCCCTAATCGTCCGTTTGGGCGCATGGGCATCGATTTGTATGGAGCACTTCCTCTGACGTCGGCTGGTAACCGCTGGGCCATCGTCGCTGTTGACCATCTCACGCGATACGCCGAAACCGCCGCCCTCCCAGCCGCCCTCCCTACAGCGCGCGATGTTGCCTCCTTCCTGCTACACCGATTCATGCTCCGTCACGGTCCACCCCAGGAGCTTCTCAGCGATTGAGGCCGTGTCTTCTTGTCGAAAGTCGTTGAAGCCATTCTCAAAGAGTGTCATGCTGTCCACCGCAAAACTACTGCTTACCACCCGCAGACGAATGGCCTAACCGAACGCTTTAACCGCACGCTCGGCAACATGCTCTCCATGTACGTCGCCGCCAATCACAGAAATTGGGAATCCATTCTACCCTTCGTCACCTACGCCTACAATACCGCCCCTCAGAGCACTACTGGTTTTTCGCCCTTCTTATTGTACGGCGGCAGGCACCCGTCGCACACAATCGACACAGTCCTTCCATACAAGCCGGAGCGATCTGAGTGTGCGCCTATATATGCCACAGCCAGACTTGCTGAGTAGTGTCGCGAGCTTGCCAAGACCTTTACTGCACATGACCAAGAGCGGCAGAACAGCATTCGCGGTGACACCACCACTTCTTCGCCCACGTTCCTTCCTGGAGGGCTCGTATAGCTTTTGGTCCCTACCACTGCAACTGGCCTCTTTTCCAAACTACTGCCCAAATACGAAGGCCCCGGTCAACTGCCTGATCAAACCCATTGAACCATCTTCGGACATGCCCCGTCGAGGGCGCGACATTGTCAACGTGGAGCGCCTGAAGCCCTACCATGACCCGCTCATAGTGACAAGCTGTTAGGTCGACGGGCGGCTCTCTTTTCGTACCCGGGGTAATTGTAGGGAAGCCTTGGAACATAGTAATGGGTTGCGCTCTCTAGCGCCTCCTAGTGGGTCGTCCTGTTCGGCTCCCCCTGAACGAACGCCGCTCGCGCTGAGAGTCCGTGCTTTTACATGACTGTCGCCATTGCGGGTTGTCGCTGAGTGCCGTCAAATAAACGCCTTAACAGAGCAAATGTATAAATAACTAAGTAAATATTTTCGCAAGATCCATGACTCGCGAACATACGTATACGTACGGTGATGCTATCCCGACTGGCCATGAAATTCTTCGCCAGGAGTTTCCTGCTGTCACACGCAGTGAACGGTATGGAGTCGCCGGACAAATGCCAGGGACGCCGGTTGCGGTCCAAAGATCGAGTCAGAGCCTAGAGTTGTGAAAAACGCATAAACTGTATATTTTAGGGGCGAAGCTCCTTTAGCAGGGGCCTTGTCTCCCGTCGGGCCGTAGCCAGCCGCTATTACTGGAAGCGCTCGCTGTCGCGCTCGCGCCAAAGAGAAGTCTTCTTTTTCTTGTTCTTTGAGCGCCTTGACGATGATGCCAATGAGGAAAATTTCAGAATCAACGCATATCCACGATGTGAATGATGACGAGTGGGCGCAGGCAAAACAACATATAAAAACTGAAAAAGAGGGAGCAAGTGAGAAACAGAGAGAAAGCAATTAAAAAAATAAGAAGAGAAATAGAAATAAAGATAAAGAAAAAAACGAACAGAGGAAAGGAGGAGGAAAGAAAGAGAAAACGGAAGAGAAACAAAGACGGCTGTCCAGCTCCGCACTTCCTTCAGGCTCGATCAGAGGAACTTCCATTGACCTCGTCTTCTCAAATTTCAGGTTGGATCCCATACAAGAACCTTTGGCATTACATTTCACCGATCATGAGGTGGTCATAATGAAAGGAAAACGCCGCCCACATCTCAACACCATATACGCAGTGTGATTAATAAACAACTTTGTATTAGATGCGAAGTATCTTATGGCGGAGTTCAATCCGGTGGTGATGGTGTGCGGCGTGACCACCCTTACTGCGCATACGCATACCCTCTCCCCTCCCCCTCACCGCTTCCCCTCTCCACCTCTTATCTCCCCTCTCACTTTCCCCCTCTCCACTTTCCCTCTCCCATCCCCCTCTCCACTTCCTCTCTCCCCTCCCCATTTCCACTCTTCCTCTGAAACGCGGGCTAGACATGCCGAAATTCTCTCCTGCGCAACGCCGCGATGAGCACCAGCGCATGCGCGTCCCCTCCCTCTCTCTCTCCTCTCTTACACTGCCCCCCTCTCGCACGCCTGCTGACCGCGTTCCCCGCTCGCCCTGTGAGAATTAACGGCCAGGCTAGAGGGAAGACAAGACGCGCGTAGCGTTCCTCTTCGCGTTCCACGACGCGAGGTCGGTAGCATGCCCAACGAACGCCAACGGAACGCGATCGTGCAAGTGCTCCGGCTTCGCATCGCCTCATGGTCCCTTTTAGCGGGAAATGGTGTAATTTTATACTGTACGCACGTGTTGTCACGTCTTTGCATGATCGAGTGGGCAATGTACGCGGGGGATTCACAGCTAATGATCCCCCGGAGCTTCGCCCACTCGTAATCATTCACTTAGTGGATATGCTGTGATTTTTTTAATGCAAACGACATTGTAGTGTGGGTAACTGGTTATTCACTGTACAAAAATATACATGAATGTCACAAAAGTCGCATAGTCTTAACGTTTCTTGCGCATAATATCCTAAAGTATGCCATGTAAAGGGGTATTACCCGGGCTTCAGATACACACGTGCCTTTACCGTATATTTCGCCTTAAATAACGGGCACGAGGTGCCCACGTGCACCGCTTTTTGTTTGTGTTTGTATTTTTCCATTGGCGGCAAATGCAAACGTGCTTGTAACGTATTTCTTCTCAAAGAACGGTGCGTACGTGCACCACTTTGTGTGTGTTCGCGTTAGTCTGATACCTCTGTCTTAACATGGCTGAACCGTATACAACACGATCGAGCACGAGGTCCCGGTCACCATTCCCGATTTTGATGAAACTTGCTGTAGGTAAATCACTTACGTTTAAGCTCGATTATCGAGTAAAATGGAGTGCGATAAAACCACGAAAATTACTTTAAAAGAGAGCGTAAGTACCAAAGTTAATATGTACCGATTTTTATTATCCTCACTTTAACTTGTTTGCAGCAATAAGTTCCTCAAACACAGGTATTTTGTGCGATTTGCCAAGTTTGTGATTTTTTTCTTCAAAAGTACTTCGACAAGCAAGAAAAATAATAGACTGATAAGATTGTATTGCACTTGTTCTTTTAGGGGAATGCATATTGTGACCAAGAAGTGCACCGTTTTTTCCCTAGGTGCGCTCAAAATTCAGAAACCGCGAAATTGGCTGAAAAGTATTTTTTTTGCGGCCAAAATTTGTATATTTTTTTCAGGCGAACAATTTCTTTTCTCGCAAAGCTAACTTCGAAACCATTGTTCTGGTTGTAATGCCTAGACCTACAGCAAGTTTCATCAAAATCGGGAATGGTGACCGGGACTTCGTGTTCGATCTTATCTGGACACACCTACGGTGGATTTTGTTTTGTGTGTCTCTAAACTGCTTGCTCGTGACGGTGACCGCCTGCAGAGCCTGTACCACAGGACCAGGCCCGTAGCCAGGAATTTTTTTCGGGGGGGGGGGGGGGGGCACTTGCTGAAAACCATGACTATTTGAGAAAAAACACCTATTTTATTATTTATTTTTGGTAAAAACACCCACTTCACCAAAATTTCGGGAGAGGGGTGGGTCCCTAGCCCCCCCCCCCCCCGGCTACGGGCCTGCACAGGACGTTGTATCCGAGCTACGTGTTGGACCGTGTGCCTACGTGACTGAACTTTTGGGTGTGGACTGCTTGTTCACCAGTGAAGGTGACCGACAGTGAAGTGTGAACCACGACAACCTGCGCGTTTCAAGGATGCATCGAAACAACACTGGAAGCCCGGCGCCCAGAGAAGGCTATAAAAAAAATGCCAGGCCTGCGCGGAAAGCGCAGCACAGTCACAGCGAAAGCTGGAAGACCGGCATTTCTAGAGCCCGTTGTAAACTCTCTTGGGGATACTAATACAAGTACACTAGCAAGGTACCCACTACGCCATAAATCACAATATTTGTGAAATTGCGAAGCACCTACAACGCCATTATTCGTCACTGTGCGCAGAAGGGAGGTTCCAGCTACACATATGTAAGGCATTATGTGCACTTTGTTTAGGTGACGACTGATAACGATGAAGAATTGTGGCTCAGCCCTTTGTAATGGGCTGGAAGCTTTAAACGGCTCACCAGTTACGTAATTCGCATTGTGTGACGTCCGGTCGCTATTTAACTCTCCCACCATGCAATATAACATACATGGACGTGAGAAAGAGAGACAGAGAGAAGGAAGAACTTTATTGAGACCCTGAGGAAATGGATGATCGGCTTATGGGCTTCCTTGGCAACCAATGCAAGTGCACTTGCGAGGAACCCACTGCGCTATAAATCATCATAATTTCTGTGAAATGGAAATGTTTACGTGACCACTGATGACGATGAAGAATTGTGGCTCAGCCGTTCGTAATGGGCTGGAAGCTTTAAACGGCTCACCAGTTACGTAATTCGCATTGTGTGACGTCCGGTCGCTATTTAACTCTCCCACCATGCAATATAACATACATGGACGTGAGAAAGAGAGCCAGAGAGAGGGGGGAAGAGCTTTATTGAGACCCTGAGGAAATGGATGATGGGCTCATGGGCTTCCTTGGAAACCAATGCAAGTGCACTTGCGAGGAACCCACTACGCTATAAATCATAATTTCTGTGAAGTAGGGAAGCAGCCACTATGCCATTTTTCGTCATTCAACGGAGAGCCGTGGTACCCGCTAAAAACATGTAAGGCATTATGCGCACTTTGTTAGTGCTGTGCCTGATGACGATGAAGAATTATTGCAGAGCTCCTTGTAGTGGGTTGAAAGCATCCAACACCACACTCGTTGCGCAGTTCGCATTGTGTGACGCCTGGTTACAGAATTCGCGTTGTGTGGTGCGTGGTTGTTATTTCACTCTTCTACCACACTAAATTACATATGTTAATGTGGTTCCTTCTGGACATGAAGCCTGTATAGCGTCGTTTTGCAAGGCAGTTCCAAGCACCGGCATGGCTCTGAGGTACAACACTGGGCTCCTACGCAGAGGGCCCAGGTTCGAACCCGGTTCCGTCCTGGAATTTTTTTCTTATTTCGTTCTTTTTTCTTATTTCGAGCGATAGTGGTTACGGACACCGGCGGCGGCGGCGGCGGACAACTACACCACCAAAAACGGCCGTTGAAATGATCTCATAACAGCTTTCGCTGTAAAATTACAACATATCCACGGGTGAATGATGAAGAGCTTGGTCGAAGCTCCTGCAGCAATCATGGTTACACCGTGAAATGTTCAGTGGTTTCGCCCAGCAGTAATCAAAGCGATACGCCGCTTTGATTACTGCAGCGCTCGCTTGGCGGCAGCCTCTCGAGCTCGCACCTCGGGATCCTGCCGTCGAGCACGAGACGCAGCGGCCTTCCGCACCCGGCGCTCCTCGTCGTCCATGGTCCGTCAAACGGCACGATCCGGCAAGCGCACACCTCCACGTACGGCGACGATCAAGGAGAATGAGAGATAACGGGTGCAGCAGCCAATCTGAGAGCAGCGGCACCTATAACGCCATCTAGCGTGCATTCACCCAAGCGCCATATTGCACACATCTCTATGGGACAGCGCCATCTAGTATATCGTCACCCAACTGCAGTTTGCATGCATCTCTATGGGACAGCGCCATCTATTGAATGATATGGGAGACGCGACGGCGGGGGAACGCCGGACGGAGCGACGACCGGCCAGGTGATGCTAAAAGGAGCTTCGCCCCTAAAAGACCCGAAAAACTTCGACAGTCTGCTCCGGAGAAGAGACGAAGGCTGGGCAGCTCCCGGGACACAGCGTAGCGAACAACCCTTTGTCCGGAAACCCTACAGCTCTAGTCGGCGTGGAGCCGCCGCCGACTCGTTTCGCCAGCTTCAGGGGTCACTTACGAACGGCGTCGGTGTTGAAGGACTCTGCTGCGCCCGGTTACGTATGTCACTCGCTTGACTTTAGTGGACTGCGGACTCTAATTATTAGGGGCGAAGCTCCTTAAGGCGGCACCCGTTCGTCCCTCGTAGTTGTCGTAGTCGTAGTGCGTAACCAGTCGTAACGCTAGTACCAGATCTTGACCTCCAAGGCGGTGCCGGTGGGAGATTTTTCCTGTGCGTTGTTGAACAATAAAAAATTCGCAGCGTGCGCGTTAACTAAAAGCCGAATTCTTCTGTCTCTCATTCCCCATTAGCAGCCATTGGCATGTTCTAGTAGGAAACGTTAGTAGAAGTGTAAGTGTTAGCTAAAAGCCGACTTCTTCTGTCTCTCATTCCCATTAGCAGCCATTGTTTACCTCCAAGGTAGTGCCTGGTGAGATTTCTCCTGTGCGTGATTAAACAATAAAAATTTTGTTCAAAACGCCGTTGATTGATGAAATAAACCAACGAAAGAAGCCAGATGTTTTCTAAAAGCAAAACCAAAGAACGCCAGATGTTTCTAAAGCAAAACGAAAAGACGCCAGCTGCTTAACGAAATACGCCAGATGTTTTCTAAAGCAATGGTTTTCTAAACAATGAAAATTCACAGCGTACATGTAAAATTAAAGTGAGCTGCAAGTCGTCATAACTCATCGAACCTTTAGTATAAACGCGCCCGATCTCACGTCGGTGATGATGTACTGGGCAGAATTCACGGAAGATTCACGGTTTACCGATGAACCTCCGCAGCTTCGCCCACTCATCATCATTCACTCCGTGGATATGCTGTGATTTTTTTGTTCAGCTCGTGCTGTTTGGTCATCCATCCGATATTGCTCATTGACCCTACATATTTGAATTTTCATTCATGCTCCCACCATTCGCAATAATTGTGGAATGTATAACTAGTTCACCTTGGTTTTGATGTTCAGTGTTCTGTCGTAGGAAATATCATTATCTTTGTTTAAATGCGATATTAAATCTTTTCGTTCTTCGTTGGAAAAGGCCCTTGATTTCTTCATACCGGCGATTGACGCAAGCCATACACCAGAGGCCTAGCCCCGTGCCACATCTTAGGAGGAGCTTGTGCTCCTGCCCCGAGCCGTAACAATGACAGAGAGTGACATTTTACACAACGCAAGCAGCGTACTACAACGGGATATATCTTTAGTTCTCTCGAACACATGTGTATCCCGAGTTCTGGTGACAATAGTTTGGACCGGTTTGTACGTGTACATTTGCACAACCTAACGTATCAGCGCGTTTTAGCAACGACGTCGCACATATAACTGTTAATAAAATAATGCAAGGAGCTACAGTTCAATTAATGTTACGCAGAAATCAGTCATCCAGCAAGATTCATCAGTGGCACGGTGCGGTATTGTGGCCATCGCTACTTATAATTCATTATGCATAGTTGACTTTGTTGTAAGTGCATCAAACCATGCGAACCGATTCAGTGAACGGCCCGCTTGAGTTCGGTGTCCCAGTATTGACCAGAATGACTGCGACACAGAACAGGAATCGGCAGCAGCGGACGTGACCAAGTCGCACTGCATTTGGCGCGCGTGGAGACGCTCTTATCTGAATGTGGAGCGGGATCGGAAACTGCAGCTCTGTTGGTCCTGCGTTGCTGCAGGCAAACACGGAAGTTCTACACGTGTCAGCGTTATCAGAAAGGCGTCTCTAGACGCGTATCACTTGTAAGAGGGTCGATTGTACCGCTCATATGTCGGGATTCGCAAGTAACCGGTTCGATAGCAGGGGGCAACATCCCCTTGATGGCCTCTTTTTGCACATATTTCTCTCGAAATAAGGTTAAACGAGTCGTCCGTGGTCTTATCCGTGTTCTTTAACCCATGTATACCCAAAATCAGAAAAAGTGACAAAACAAATATCTGTTTTCACAAAAAGTATACTTCTACCCTCAAAAGAAAGCACCAGTTCTTTATTTACTGCCAGGTAAAGGCAACACTGTTTTTCAAGCCGTCCTATACATATAGGTCCCTGGGCATTAGGGTTGCTATGTGCGGGTGTGGTAAGCCTTGAAACATTTCATGTGCACACCGACATTGCACTCGTTCCTCTGAAAGACGTCTTTCATACAAAGCAGGTGTTGGCCCGGAGAAACCGGCCAGCATTTCACGTGCACTTCTTCCTCTCCATGATGTCTTTCACACAAAGCACGCGTTTGCCCTGAGAAAGCGGTCGGCACGTGGCAGCAAGAAAAGCAAGCAATGTCTAGGCTTGCACACGTTTAGAATGAGGCCTGCTTGATGTGCTGTAGGAGGCGCTAGTCATCAGCTAAAGAAATAGCGATGTTAGAGTGGATCAAAGAAGCGTCCTATATATAGGACACTGGGCATATATGGTATAAGTCTGCTAAAACTTCTTTGCCACATAATGATAATAATAATAATAATGTTGGGGGTTTTACGTGCCGAAACCACGATACCATTAAAGGGACTCTGAAACGATTTTGACGATTTTGTGGAACCCTGAAACGACTTTGACGATTTCGTATAAACGCGTGGAGCCGGTAAAGCAAGTCCTAAGAATCATTTGAAGACCGATTTAAGCTCTCTTCGCCAACTGTGTAATTTATTACAACACTTTATACATGTGGATCGCTACAGATCGCAGCGGCTTAGCTGAACAAGTTTTCAACTTCTCGCGCCTTTTACAGGTAAAATTGTTCCAATACACGTAGCACCCAGCGACCGATCTGATTGCATGTGCACAGTCCACGTCACTGCACCTCCTGTGGGCAGCGAGCGTCGTCTGCCTGTGTTACAACGTGCTCCGTGTTGACGTGAGCTGAGCGAGAGTGTTTATCTCGAGGTTTCTTTTCTTGGACACAATGAATTGCCCTAACCGTGTTGTGTACCACATATCTAGCAATTGGTGACTTGTAAAGCTGCGACATCGTGCAATGTTTGTGAGGCATCTGGTGAGCGGAATCCCTTCAGCTCGTCGCTGCAATGAGCGCCGCTCTCTCGCTATCTGTTCAACGCCACGATCCACGTGTCTGCGGCTGTAACTTCACCCCTGAAGACACAACCACATTGCCTGAGTTTACGCTTATCGGTTATCGTTCTCGAATGCTCTTTGTCCGCATGCTTTTGCAGGTTGTCACCGTACAGAAGAATAAAATAAGATCGGCTGGTAGTACGGCGGCACCTGTCGGAGCAGATATCGACCACTCCGCGAGCTTCGTCTCAGGGGCGGCGCCAGGATTTTTTTACTGGGGGGGCACCCACGACAAGTGGGTTCCTTCAGGGGGGCAGAGAGGCTGGGAACATATGCATTGTATTTTGACTATGCTTGCTCTTGGGGGGGGGGGCAAAAGGGGGGCAGGCGGAAATTTTTTTTTGGGGGGGGGGGGCTGGAGCCCCCCCAAACCCCCCACTGGCGCCGCCCCTGCTTCGTCTTTGTTGCCAGACGGCGTGCTGGCGGGCACACTGGGCCTCCGAGATTGCGCGCAACCTGTCGGCGCGCAGTATCGGAGGCCACCACTGGGCTACGGCCTCCGTGATGTTGCGCCGGCGGGTTTCTCTCCGGCCGTCCCAATCGCCGCGCTCCCCAGCAAAAAAAAAAAAAAAAATGTAATGCGCCTCGCGCGCCCGGCTACCGCGAGAGGGCGCGTTAACTGAGGCACGAGTAAAAATTCCTTCACCTACATAGTGTGCTAGTACTTAACTGTATTACGGCTAGGTGGCGTGAGCCGCCGCCCGATCTAAAGGATACAGCCTTATCCATCCATCCATCCGGCGGCAGCGGAGATCGCGACAGAAAGAGCGCGCGGCACACCAGCGTGCACATACCGGCCGTCGCAGCACCGGCGACGTTCAGCCTAGACGCTCCTCCCCGTCTCTTGCTTCTGCGGTGCGACAGAAGGTAGTTGGAAAGGGAAAGGGGGGAAGCTGGGGAAGCCTCGTGGCCGAGTGCGAAGCATAGTGCGCTATGCGAGCGCAGCTTTCGCGCCAGACCCGGCAGCGTCGGCGATATCGCGAGGAGCGAGCATGCCGAGTGCTGATGCCGAGTGCCGAGTTCTGTCCGCTGTTACAAAGCAAATGCGAGGGTCCTGGGCCAGCTGTCTCCAAACGAGTTTTCCTGCTTCTTGGACTCCCCCCCCCCTCATTTCGGAGAACGGATTTACCTACACCTGCTGTCTTTTCCCTGAACTGAGCGCTTTGGCGGGAAGCTGGCTGCTACACGCGGGTCCCCTCCGTGGGACGCGTATTTGCATCGAGTGTGCTTTTGGCTAAGGCTGGTGCCTTTGTTCGTAAAAGGATTATCAGTTCCCCGAGGTGGCATTGTCTCCCCCCCCCCCTTTTCTTCCGAACTGGTCGGACGTGGAGAGTGAGAGCGCAGTGGTCCCTGGCGTGCCATCCTGGGGGCAGTGACCTATGTGTCGAAGAGACGGACCCTCCAAGGGCATGCATGCTTGTGATTGGACGTTTACTAGTTATGCAGCTTCAAAGGCATGCACGTTTGTGATTGGACATTGCCAATTAAGGAGTTCCCCTCTATTGGGAAGGAAGCGTATTTAAGGAGCAGCAGAACGTCTGCTCGGGACGGATCGATCGGACTAGATGTCGTTCTGACGATCCTGTCCTCTGGGATGTTGTAAATAAACTTCTGTTAAGTTTTCCTCAACGCCGGTCTCTCTGCCTCGGCTTCCTGCGTGTTCTGGACGTCCCTGAGCCTGCGGTACGTCTCCCGCCGCTCAGCTCCACGCTACCCCACGAGTCCGCGTCGGCCAACGTCGCCGCTCGTAACACCGCTTAGTTAGCGCTCCTCTCCAGCGTGCGCTCGACCTTATTTCCTTGTAACTCGCTCATGCTGCGGCGTTTGCGCGGTTACCTTGCGTGGATGCGTCGCTGGCGTTCTGCGAAAACAAGAGCGAATTTCCAGCACATGCGGATCTCTCGCAGAGGCGTCGCACTTCTAAGTGTTCTAATATAGAAGGCGCATATATACAGCAAAAAAAAAAGCGCATTTGAGAATAAATAGGCTCCAGCATGGACTTTGCCTCTCGTACACCTTGACCTGACATTTCGAAATCGGTGAGGTACAAGAGAAAGCATCGGTAGCAAAGGGAAAGAGGAATGCTGCAATTATGAAGCACAGAGCTTTATGGGGGTACAATAGGTACGAGGTGCTTCGAGGGCTGTGGAAGGGTGTGATGGTCCCGGGGCTTACATTTGGGAACTCAGTGGCGTGCATGAAGTCAGAGGTACAATCAGGAATGGATGTAAATCAAAGGACGGTGGGCCGCCTCGCGTTGGGCGCTCACGGGAAGACGACAAATGAGGCTGTAAAGGGTGATATGGGATGGACAGGCTTTGAAGTGCGGGAAGCTCAGAGCAAAATGAGATTCGAAGAGAGGCTGAGGAAAATGAAGAAGAGTAGATGGGCAGAGAAGGTGTTCAGGTATTTGTATAGAAAAAGCGTTGACACGCAGTGGAGAAAAAGAACTAGGAGGCTCACCAGTAAATATACGGCTAGCAGTGCGGGCGATATGGCAACAAGGAGCATTAAGCGGAAGGTCAGAGAGGCGGAGAGGACTTATTGGATGGCAGCGATGGAAAAGAAGCCGGCTCTGAGTAACTACCGAAAGGGAAAAAACGAAATAAGGAGGGAAAGGTTTTATGATAATTCAAGGGGAAGCGCTTTACTGTTTGAAGCAAGGTCGGGCTGCCTTAGAACGCGTAGGTATAAAGCGAGATTCAGTAACGAAGAAGAACAATGTACATGCTGCGGGGGAACTAAGGAAACGATGGAACATGTACTGATTGAATGTGGCGATATTCACCCAGGTATACGTGTGGGCACGAGTCTACATGAAGCCTTGGGTTTTAGGGACAACAATGGAAAGCCGAACACGTCCGCGATAGAAATAAGTAAGAGACGGTTAGAGTATTGGTGGCAGAAAAGTAGAGATAAAGAACAAAAATAAATAATGGGGGGAAAAATAAGGTCATTCTGCCTTAAGAGGCAGAGAGATAGACCGTGAATTTATATTTTTTTTGGTATAATAACATAGATTTAATCAATGTAAATAAGGTATTAGGCCAACATAAAACAAGGAAGGTTTTTTTTTTTTTTTCTCCGAGCCTGGTGGCAGACATGTCACCGCCCCGTTACAAAGGGGACGCTCATAGCATCCATCCATCCATCCGGAGAGAAACACGCCGCGGAGACCGCGGCAGAAAGCAGAGCGCACGGGATTTCAGCGTGCGCATGATTTTTTTTTTTCCGCGTACGGGCAAGAATCACCGCCAGAATCTTCTGGCTCACTGAAAGCAAGTATTTTTTTTCTGTTACTGCATTTCTTTTGGTCCAATTTACGAAGAAAAGCAGGGCAACTGCTGAATTTTCTTGATATAGATCATTGTAAGGAGGTATCAATTCGTCTGTGGCAGTATTACTTTTCTTTTCATTACGGTCCGTCTCAGTATTTTATCAGCGTCCGTGGTGTGCCCGAATCACTGGAGCGCCAGGTCAGAACGCGTTTTGTTGAAGGAAGCGCCACGCCTTCTGCGACGCTATTGAATCAGCTTCCCAGCCACGGAACGCGCGTGCGCGTCTTTCCAGTCCGGTCGTGCCCCAGCGAACGCGTCGCTGTGCGTAGTCGACACGGCACGCACAGCTACGGAGATATTCAATACTTCGGTGACAACGAGTGCGATGTATCGCAACGCTGCCCGCGCAGTGTCCGGACTTCTGCAACGTCATTCAGTTTCCCCGCTAAACCCGTCGTTGCGCGTGGATTTCCTACTTTTGAAATACAGCCGAGTCCGAACGCCTGAATTCCCTACTTCCGAGACACGATCGAGTCCGATCCGTTGCAGAGGCATCGCAATCATAAATGCTCTAGTATGGGCGGCGCAAATCTACAGCAAAAAAAAAAAAAACCATTTGAGAATATATACGCCCCAGCATTGACTTTGCCTCTCGTACACCTTGACCCGACATCTCCAAATGAGAGCGAGGTTATGTAAAAGCGCAAAACCATTTTTTTTTCTCGCCACATGCAGCGCCAACAGCGCGGCAGCCTTTTGGATATTTGGTAAGAGCGCCGCGGTGCCGAACACGCTCTCTCCGTGCGATTGGGACCACTCAGTGTTTGGGACGGCCGGAGGGAAACACGCCGCGCGCCCTCCATCACGGAGGCCATGGCTGGGCGAAGCTCAAATCGTCGAGTGCGCTCATGAGAGCGCTGCGATCGCCAGCGATGCCAGCGTTTCTCATAGACCATAGAGTTATGGTGGCTAGAGGGGGAGGTGTCAGCATCGGCCGGGCTGCGCCGTGCAAGCCGGTGAAGCACATTTTTATGACGCCGACAGGTGGCGCGCTCGTCGTCTCCGAGATGCCTAGAGCGAGGTCTGGCTAAGTGGTCTCGTGGATTCTCTCCGGCAAAGTGCGTGTTATGTCACCTGTTGCTTCGCCTGCTCGGCTTTTGTTTGTGCGTATTGGTGCCTGATGGCCAAATGCGTTGCCGTAGCCACCGGCGCTTCGCGGGAAACCGGAATTTCCTAGTCAGCGAACGCGTCTATGGCACGCTGTCTACTAAAGCGAGAAACGCATGTTGCGTTTTTCGCGACCGAGAAACGTACGTATGTCGCGGTTTTTGCGAGCGAGAAAAGCATGTCACGTTTTTCGAGACCGATAAACGTATGCCGCATTGTTCGCGAGCGACAAACGCATGTCGCGTTTTCTCGCGAGCGAAAAAGATAATTGTGCGGCGAACGCCGGTGTTGCTGCCGGTCTCGTCAGCGCACAACATTTTCTGTCGTGAAGTTGTGTCGTTCCGTCGATAGATTATCCGTCGCTGTCACCGGACCAGAGGACGCGTGCCTTGGTTACTTTATATGATCGACCGAGCCTCGCAAGAAAGCCGAAAAGCGTCCGCTACATTGCGCCGACGCGGCTCACCTGCGAGTTTGTTGTTTTCATGTGCTGACGCTACGTGATGGCAAAACTGCAGAGACAGCAGAGACATTGTTTCGCCCCTGGATCCACTACGGGATACGTCTCGGACAGGAAAACAAGATAGAAATTAAGGTCCCTCTCATCGCAGTTATCACGCGCCGATGATGAACGTCGACCGCCAGGGTTGGGAACGTTCCATTCCACGAGCTGATAAGCCGCTGAGAAGAACAGCGTTGTCTGTGAACTTCACTTCGACAAGAGGTTTATATTTCGCAGCTACACACATGTGATCAACGGTGACACAGTGGAAATTCCCCGTGGTCGCCCTTCCCTAACACCAGATGCGGTTCCAGCTTTGTTCCCCAACGTCGCTGCGTACCTTTCCAAGTTGCCAGCGAAACGGGGGGCAATAGCCCGCGCAAACGACCACCCACTGCATAAGCCCAGGTGCAGTGTTTTCCAATCGTTACACTCCACACAAAGCCTCAGCAGTACGAAGCAATTACCAAAGCTCTTGTTGGGCCAGCTTCATTGATATGTTTGCCTAATCTCGAAAATTATTTGGTTATATGGTGCGCCGTAAGAAGTCGTGAACGGAAAACGCGCCTCGCGTCCGTACCAAGCGCGCGGATGATATCTCGGAGCCGACAGACGCGCCCGAGGACGCGCCCATGCGGCGGCGCTGCCGTCGGCACCGAGATGCCTCCCGCGCCGTCGCATCGTCATGAAGAAATGCTTCGTCTCCGGCGCGCCGTTGCTCACACCTCCCCCTCTAGCCACCATAATAGAGTTTCCTAAAATTAACTAGAGGGGACTCTGGCGCTGCGATCGTTCAGCTACCATGGGAATGATGGGTAGTACACAAATTTGCCTAGTCTTCGTGCTTGCGGCTTCAAACGTACTTGTAGCTTTGTTTATTGCTGTGTTTTGGATTTCTTTCGGATAAAAGAATGGATCGCTATGAACTTCGTGACCAGATTTGAATTGCTGAGCCTAAAGAAGTTAAAGTAGCGAAGTGAAACTGCTGACTTTTGCTGAAGTTCGTTTTTCGACAAAGCGGATGCAGCCGACAAGGAGCCAAACGGAGCCGAAAGTACGAAGTTTAGGCAAATTTGTGTACCACCCATCATTCCCATGCTAGCTGAAGCGTCATGCGTTGCAGCTCCCATAGACTGCGCCAGAGTTCCCTCTAGTAAGTATTGTAGGAAACTCTATGTCATAGACGATTTTCCGCAGCTGGTTTGTTCAATCAAAACTAGATGGCGCCACCGCACCGTGGCCGTCTCCATGGCCACCCCCCTGCCGTGGCCATGGCCGTGGCCTTTGGCAGCGCTGCTCAATATGTCTCCATCCGCGTCGCGTCCTCTGCTCGGCGTTTCCATAACGTCTGCGCGCACGCTAGTAAAAGCGAGCAGACGGGGGAGAGTATTTCGGCAGCGCGTTGATGAAGTCACGTGGTACACAGAGCTGCTCCGCGCGCGGCGGTCGCGGTTGCCTAGGCGACGTAGACGCGGCCGCGGCGGCACTCCGACCGTCGTTGGGTTCTGCGGCAGTGCCATGTTTCCTTTTGTTATTACAACGTATTCAGTGGGCATTGCGATGACGCAGTAACTGCATGAGCTGCACGTCACAGCGCACAAATGCAACATTGAAGGGTAAAATTTAGCACAGCTTCAGTGACTTGGCGTCGTGAAGACTGATGAAACTGCGGAGCTGGTGCCTTTTCCTTGACTTTAAGGTACTATTTTAGCTGTCGACACAGTGACGATAATATGACGCCGCTAAACGGTCCGTGAGCTCCTGCTTTGGCCACTCGCAAGCCAGGATCGGAGAGAGAGAGAGAGAGAAGGAATGTAGGAAAGGCAGGGAGGTTAACTAGACAATGCGTCCAGTTTGCTACCCTACACATGGGGAGGGGGAATAGGGGAGTAAAAGAGAGAGAGAGAAGGATAGACACATGTCACATCACACACACAGTGCAGAGTTTCACAGGCGGTCGCTCAATAGGGTTCTTTTCAAGTACCGCAGTAGGGCTCGTGTGGCTTTCTGGGCTGATATGCTGCGCGACCAGGCTCCTAAGATCTTTGCTTCATTAAAGGGACGGTCAGGATCGGATTCCCTTCGTTGCTGGGCGGCCGAACGTCTCTCTTCCCGATGAGCTTTGTCGTACAGTTGCCGCGACACGCCTCCCTCACTCGAAACTCGGGGTCGGCCCGTTGTCGTTTGGCCCATGCTCTAGCAAATTCACATCATATTTCCCGCCGCGCCGCTTCTTCTCCCGAAGACAGAACCTTGTTCGTACTCGCCATACTCGTCGCCGAACGTCGTAATGCTCTGCGCCGACAGTGCACGCTTTTGTACCGCTTTGTTCACGCAGAATTTATTCTTGCAGCAACAACGATATGAAGCAACGTTAGGGCTGCTAAATCAAGGTGTGCGGCCTGAGGTAGGGGCACTCTTGTAAGCTCAGTGCGAGCAGTCCGGCCGCATTAGAACACCACAATTAAAGCACGATATGCAACACGAACTGACGGTCGAATGTCAACAACAAGAATGCACGCTAGCAATAAACAAAGACAATGAAGATGTGCGCCTATCCTAGCCTCTCCTAACTCCATCACACTGTATGTGTTAGTAGTCAGGGAACACCAAGCCCAGCTTTTTACTCTGCCGAAATAACATAACACTACCGCAGAAGGGGAGCGCATACTATCGATACGATGGCCGGAGCCACCGCGTCTACGCGTCTCACCGGTCTCGCTCGCCTGGGCTACGGCCTGCATCCCCGCCAACTCCGCGCGCGCAGGCAGAGGGCAGCACAGCCGCACAGCGACGTGTACCACGTGACTTCATCAACGCGCTGCGGAAATACTGGAAATACTCTCCCAGCAGACGGCAGCGCCGGAAAAGTAAACATGGCGGCACCTGTGGATGCAGTTTCCTTCCGCCTCGAATTTATCACGTAATCGTCCTGCGCTGTGTGGCCCGTAAGTTCAATACCCACGCATTAATTTGCTTTATATTCGCGTCCTAAAGCTTCGAGAGTAATGTACTCGTCGGTATTTTGCAGTGTTTCCAAGATTCATTTTCATATTGTCGGAGACAAGGCTTAGCAGGCGTGGCTGAATAAACACGGCTGATCGCAGTAATAAAGACAAAACATACCTGACGCTTTTCCTCCAGCGTGAGCTGACACAAAGCGATGGCCGATTCTGCCATTTATTTATTGCTGTGAGGACAGTGGGCGAGTAGCAAGCGCGAGTTCGGATCGAAGCGGGCTGTCGCGTCTGCATGGGTACTGCCATGTTGGCTTGTAACCCCAGCTACTGGGGGTTGCTAGTACAACAATTAAAGGCATACACCATAAATACGAAGTAGATTAAACATATCGCTTGTCGTTGTGGCGTGGTACGTGCCAAACAAACGCAAATGTCTCAACGTTTTCACTTTGAGGCGATTACATGT
The DNA here is from genome assembly GCF_013339695.2 of Rhipicephalus sanguineus. Classification (NCBI taxonomy): domain Eukaryota; kingdom Metazoa; phylum Arthropoda; class Arachnida; order Ixodida; family Ixodidae; genus Rhipicephalus; species Rhipicephalus sanguineus. Next base: position 211,826,748 of record NC_051178.1, on the reverse strand, counting down.
AGAACTATGTTTTGCTGCGCAAGCATGTGACTTGCTTACACCCTGCTGCAACAAGCTCGTGTGGTACGGCCACGGCCGCTTCGCTGGGCCATTGCGTTGGCTGGGGCAAATGGCTGGGGGAAGGCCACTTACGATCACGTGATCAAACATGGCAGCGCCCGTGCGCCGCTGCGGAAAATTGTCTATAGATATAATTGTCCTTAGCGGCCTTGATACACGGTGCGTCGATTAATTTGTGGTGCGAATGATTTAGGGATGCTCTTGCCTAAACGCTGACAAAACCTGAAAAAACTTTTTCAGGGTCCCTTTAAGGCAAGCCGTATAGTGGAGGACTCCGGCTTAATTTCGACCAGCTGGGGTTCTTTAACGCGCACCTAAGCGTAAGTGCACGGGTGTTCTTTCATATTGCAGCTTCAAGCAGTCATGATGTGTCAGTGAGCCTTGAGGTACAAACAACGTAACTGCAAGCAATCAAGGTCAGGCCTCCACCTGGAGTGCCCCTATGCGGAAAAGGCCGCTCGAGATGCGGGCACGGCGACGACGATACGATCGCTTTTCCGCCACACGGTTCCGGTCCCTCTCTGAGCGTCCCAGTGAAGACGCATAGTCGTTCGGGTCCCCGAGACGACGCAGTACGTCGGCATAAATTTACCGGGACACTGTATCCGCTTCTCAGGCGCAGTAGCGCGTGGCGGATTGCACTTACGCACATCGAGTATCACCACGAAAGAATGGCGGCACGTTACCATGAGCTGTTTGAACCGTGCTTTTATTAGATCCCTACAAAAGTTTTCATTATTTCTTCGAACACTTGAAGAATGGGATTTGCTTGCCGGTGGAATAGTGTCTGCGTCCAATTTTTCATCTGTTATGGAGAACTTTGCGTGAATGTGTTTTAGATAATACTTCTAGTATATAGTGTCTTGTTTTATGCACAGTGCAATAAATCTTATAATGGGACGTTTTAGGCTTGGTATTTAATGTGTTGCATGCCTCTTTTATCACGATGTATCTGTGTTACTATACCATGGCTCTTTCGGTGCTGCTGTTCATGGCGTTCTATTTTACAACTTTATGTTTGTAAGGAACCGTCTAAAATAATGGCCAACTTGAGCGCTGCAGGTATTCGTAATAAACTGTAATAATAAGATGGCACACGCTAAGATCGAACGCCTCGGGCGCTCTGATTGCTCGCTTCGTTCAAAGCGCTCAGCGTGGCCACCTTCGAGCACGAAGCGCAAGGAAGGCGCACGAGTCAAACTCTCAGTCTACTCCCGAGGAAGGCGCTCCAAGTTTGTCTCGGGCATTTTGCGTGTCACTGCCTGAAATAAATCAGGGACGGTCCCCGTAGCGAGCGATGATGTACAATAATATGGTTCCGAGTCATCCTTGTTTGAGAGAATCCGCTAGTGTAGTCATCTTCCAGCACGGCAGAACCACGCTTGTTTTTTATGGCATTCAGCTGGATCGCTGCAGTTACAAGCGCGGCTTACCCAAGCGTTCTTCACTCTGTCTCTGTCCTTGTGCATCATTCGAACTGCTTATAACGCCATCTTGATTTGATTCATTTACCGATGAAACTATTATGAGGGTTCACGTATGAACTCAGAATGCTACATCATCCGTGAAAGAAAAAGAAAGCCTGCTTGCGTGCACTTAATAGACTGGCTGGCCTAATAGACCGCTTTAGTTTATAGCGGAAAAGCGGGATCGAATCGGGCATGCGCAGTACGCTGAACGACCCATATAGCTTACTGTCCGCACGTTTTTTTTTTTTTTTTTTTTTTTTTTCAGATTTAGTGTTACGTTGTTTGCGTGGTTTACGTTGTGCACGAGAAAATCCGGCAGATCCCACGCATTTCGAAAATCAATTTCGTGCGAAGTAGTCAGCGAGTAGCAGCTATGCCAGATTTTTTGTATGACCGCGGTTTCGGACGCCCGCTTCGAATTGAATTTCGCCTTGCTGTTAAAGGATTCACTTCGCTCTCAGCAATTGAGTGTGTTAAATGGCTTCGCTTGCCTTCAGGTAGTTTTAACTCTTAGAAAAAAAGGTCGGCATATTCACTAACTAAATACTAACCGTTTACTTGTCACAAAATACACTAGCCTCTTAGTAAGTGAAGGTAGTAAAATGCAGGTTAGTGGGACTTGCTACCTAGTTAGTGAGTGAATAGTACTAGCTCGAATGGCTAGTCCATTACTAAGTTGTTAGTAACCGCGCTGGCAACTTACTAACCGTATTAACTCTACTATATTTAGCCAATTAGAGGTTTACGCCTATTTTGTTTATATGTGCGTGTGCATTGCCATATCAAAAGTACCTAAAGGATTAAATAAACGACGTGGCATTGTCCTCGTACATTAGCTAATGGCCGCTAATTACTTCATGTAATTACCATGGTAAGTACACATCACAGCAACATACACAGAGGCATGAATTGATCGCGAATGGAATGCGGCTTGAAGACTATTTATGCTCCTACTTTGGGATAGCACACCATGTACTGGTTAGCAACCATAGAATTTAGAAGAATAATTGACGTTTTCTACGCATTATCGTGTGCCCTTATATTTGCTTATATGCGTGCCATCACGTAGCACGAAACTTTAATTCCAAGGTAATCAATAAAATTAAAGTTTGTTTAAATTTTGCTAAAGACCGTCACGATTGCGGCAAAGTATACTGCGCATCTACGATAGATCTGGCAACGTGGGTGGCTAGTAGTTACTTAGTTAAAAACACCAAGTAAACTTTCTGGTTAGTGAAGGCAGCACTCTGCGACCTTTACTAACTGCTGGCTAGTAAACAGATTTCGCGAAGGTAGTAAAATACGCTCGAAACTAGTAAATGCAAGCGTTTACTAACCATTAACTAACTTTTTTCCTAAGAGTGTAGTATTATGGATAGCGCAGTTTTTGAGATCGCTTGCTGTTTCGAGCGTTCTTATAGGCTAACAAGAGAATCGTTGTGAACAGTTCTGCAACATATGAATATTTGCTTTTGGTGCGTGGTTCACATTTATATATTTTTATCATTCGGTAAAAAGTAGTAATATTGATGCATGATAAAAGTGAGCATTTTCAGTTTTTTTTTTTTTGTTCTTTCCACTTTTGTTTAAACGCATTGATCCTCCGCTGAGTGAATTTTGCTGGGCATCAGCTTCGCTGTTTGTATACGCCTTTCAGGAAGCGTAAGCTGGCTGGATTTTTTTGTCATTGGAACTCTTGAGCTCTACAGCAGTCAACAAACCCTCCTCTCTCGATTTTCTTTGCAAATGAATTTGGGCGCCGGTTAAGATTGCCCTATATATAGAAGAACGTTCAAGTTATTGCGTTTTTTTTTTTCAGTACTGGTGAGAAAAGGTTATCCTTTCGGTATTTTCCGCAATTTACTGAAAATTGGTCACATAAAAAAATAATGGCACTATAAGTTCACGACTTCGTAAAGACGCACTCCAAAGGGAAGTCGATCGGTAACCATCTACTTTTACACAGGGTGTCTTTTCTTACTTTAGGTTAATACAGATTTCTTTTAATTGCTAAGACACTTGTTGTCATCTTGCTTGTCGCCAGAAAAGGTGCCAGAGTTCGGTTGCAGTGGGTCCCGAGCCTCTGCGGTGCGCCCAGAAACGAAATCGCCGACGAGCTAGCGGCAAGTGCACCCATCGACATCTCCCTCAACAGCGAAGGCATGCGTCGCACTATCCGACGCCACCTGAAAGCAATCAACAACCAGGCTAATGGGTCACTTTTAAAGGGGCCCTGCAACACTTTTTGAAATGTGGTCAGAAGACTCTGCCGATCAGTTGTCAAGCTTCTGTGAACACGCGAGCCAAATATTATTGAGGCGAAAGCCTCTTATGTCTCATGTAAACAAGACCTTGAGCGAAAAGCCGGCGTGTCGTACGAAAAGTCACATGACCATACGCGCGCTTCATGGATCAAGGAGCGCGTTCATTTCATCTCTGCGGCATTCGCGTGGTGTCAAGTGCATGGCAAGACAGCTTCGCCTTCGAGTCGTCTGAGGCGGATGCGTAAGGGACCCCGTGAGTTTCGCACTGCACGCTGTAGAAAACTTACAATTTCGCCTCAGAGGGAGCTAGAAATCGCTCGCTCTCCAAACTGCGCAGGGAGCTACGCGGACGAAGGACCAGAGTTTCCTACAAGACCGCTGAAACGACGGTGCATTCATCAAACCTATAAACTGTTTGCTTAAAACTATTTGCGCCTATAAACTATTTGCTTAAAACAGGCTCATGTGAGTGCAAGGACGCATTGAAGGCAAACTATAACGTTGTGCTTCCCATCATTATCATCATCAGCCTGACTGCGCCCACTGTAGGGCAAGGGCCTCTCCCATGTTTCGCCAATCAACCCGGTCCCGTGGTTGCTGCGACCACGTTATTCCCTAAAACATTTTAATCTCATCTGCCCACTTGACTTCCTTCCTCGCGCGCTTGCCTTCTCCTGGAATCCAGCCAGTTAGTCTTAAGTGACGAGCGGGTATACATGCCCTGCCCATGCTCATTTCCTCTTCTTGATTTCGACTAGGATCCCACACTGCTCTGTTCTTGCCCCTTAAGGTTACACGTATCGCTTTTTTCTTCTTTCCATGGCTGGCTGTGTTGTTCTCAATCTAAGTTTATAACCCTCTTTGTAAGCCTCCAGGCTTCTGTTCCGCAGGTAAATACCGGTTAGATGCAGCTGTTATACACTTTTCTCTTGGGGGATAGGGGTAAACTATGATCTGAGAATGCCTGCTCCCCGCCATTTTTATTCTACTATCTGTCCCAAGTAGACGTATTCCTTTACCACTTCCAGTGCCTCTCAACCTATCGCAAAGCGTTGTGCTTCCCGCTTGCTACGAAACACCACGAGCGATTGCCACTAGACCACTGCAGCTTGCCTATGCACGCGATACTCCACACGGACATTGCCACTCATTCGGCGCGTTTACATTAGTTATTCGTGTTTTTTTTTTTCTCGTCCCTCGTCACTGCGTGTTGCTGCTGCTATGCGAAACATGCCCGAGTGTCGGCTTTCAGCAAATGCTGACTCGAAGTACTACATGTATTCTGGCCCGTCTCGAGCAACGCTGTCACCCGAATCTTTTCGGCTACGTTGCAACTGCTTCACAGTGATCCCATCGCGACAAGGTCTACACGACCAGGCGGCAGACCTCATGACAGTCTATCAATACCGTGAAGCACTTCAAGCACTTGACGCGTTGTTCCCCTGCGATCCGATTTGATCGCCCCGTCGTGACCTTACATGTGCCGCCGCCGCGACAACGGCTGGCTTCTGCATACGAAGGCAGGCCGCAAGTCGGCTTCGAACTTCTCACCGCTGTCAATGGCGTGTTTTTGCTGCCTCTCGCAAATGCTTCCTCCTCTCTCGCTTGCTTTGCACTTTGAGAACGGCAGCAGCGAAGCACTGCAAGGCTCCTGCGGTGCACTGACGACCGAAAACGGCTGCGCTCCGTCCGAGTGCTTTGCGCGGAAACGGCCTCAAGACACCCTTCTTAAAAGGGAGCCATCTAACGCACTCAATGGTGTATGTCTGTGCTAGCGATGACGCTCGCCATTCACTGAACAATGCGAGAGACTGTGCGATAGATACGCGAGCACAGTGTCTTCTAGTGTGTGACGTAAGCGACGTCTCGGTGCAAATTTTGCCGACAACACCACGGTCGACGCTAAAACTTAATTGCGAAGCGCTGCACTTGAAGTTTCTCCTCTCAAGCTCGACGCGGTTTATGTAGCCTGCAATGCCGAATACGCCTAACATTCAATCGTGTAAATTAAACGCTTCGACCTATCGGCCCCGGGAGTTTTATCTAAGGATGTAGAAGATCAGTGCGTACCACAAAAGACGTCCTGTCCATGCGCATGAAGCCCTCGCGGTTGTGACATAAGTCTTGTGAAATCATTAATAGGAATGAGTATCGGTTTTCTTCTACCTCACTTCAGAAAAGTACTTCTTCTAATGGCCCACTTGGGAACATTTTGGCAGTGGCAAAAGTATACGTTAGCCGTGGCCTCGCAGCCCATTCATATGCTGCGAAGTATCTCATCTGGGGCTTATTATGTCAGATATAAGCACACTAGCTGCAAGGCTTGTTCAAATGAAACACTCGCAGTCTTCTCGGCGAAACGGGTTGAGAAGGGAGAACGTTTTCATCGGAAGCTGCAGGTATACGCCTTATAGGTTTTGAGCGGTTGTCGTGTTCCTTCAGTGCCACGCTTGCGTTTGGCCAAAGCTGCGTAGAAAAGATGCTGCAGCTGAAAACGGTTTTCGAGGGCACGGTGTCGTTTTCTTCTTTCCAACAGAATTTCTTGATCTACGCGCAGCGCAATGAAGCGGAGAAGAGCGGTGAGCCCCAGCCCGTCGTTTCTGTGTCCACCGCTGACTTTCCATTCTGCACTCACTCTCTGCCCGTTTAGATTTCCTCCTTGTGTCGGCTGTGTCGCTGTTATTTACCTAACCCTGGGCCTCTTGTCACCAGAATAAGTCATAAGAAATTCAACTCGTACGATAACTATAAAGTGGGAGGAGCTCTCCTGTGGGTAGGCGCAGATGTGTGGAAGGGGGCTGCTCACGGGCTGGAGGTGTCAGACCTGTTCGCCGCCGTTGGGTCGACGGAGTGCCGAGCTGCTTGTGTCGGGGAAAAAGAAGCCGCCAGGAGAAACAAAAAGGAGAGATTGACGGCTTCTCTGGCGGAAGCGCCTCGTTTTTCTTCTTCGGCTGCGATCGCTTCCTGGTCCCATCCCACTCGCGGCGACGCTGCCACGGGAGGGCCGCGTACGCGCTGGGAGCAAATGGCATCTCAGAAAATGTTCCACGTGATAATGCGCGCAAGAATAAGGGGTGGTGAACAAAACTTCCGCGCTGCAGTTTGATAATGATGCGAGTCGCCTTCACTGGAACACATTGTTTCTCTGTTTATTCCCCCGTTATTAATGCCTTATGTGTCTCATGAGTCAAGACACTTTGCGAGACTCGGGCAGAACGTCGCAGGACGTCATCGATGACGACATCGTGGCTTCACAGACTGCCGAAATTTATGCCACCGTCATGGCACGACGTCATCATGACGACGCCGTCATCTGATGAACGTCATCACATGGCATCGTCGCTTCGTCAGGGCTGGGTATTGCAACAGCGGCTCAGGTTCAGAAAGCTTCACGGGGAAGACTGACTGAGAGCGTAGTTTCTCGGGTGCCTCGAGAGCTCTCGCCTGTTCGCTCCTTGGCCGAACTTATAGCCAGTCGAGCAACGCCGCGAAAGCTCTCGTGTCTGCGCCTTCAGCTTGCATCTGTACATGCGGATGTACCTGCAATTTGGAAGGGATTCATATTATGTGTACTATTTTCTTACGAGTTCCTTTGATTGACATCTAAGTACGAAAGCAATGTTCAAGCCATTGAGCACATCGCCGGAATGCGTGCGTTGGTGTTCCCTCGTTATACCGAAGGAGCACAAGGTGATATCTGTTCCTGCAAGTTGTCTGCATGCTTTAATGAACGAGTCAAAGCGCGCGCTCGTTTCAGCGAGCTTGTATATTCCACTGCCTTTACCTCGCTTCTCGTCTTCGCGAAACTGTACATCCCGCCACTCGTCATTTTCGTACGAAGTTGTTCATCGTAAAAACGCAAAGTTCATTAGATGAGACTGTATCCTGGCATTTGAATTTCGTTAGTATGTCGATTTAAATATGTATAGATATGTTCCACAGATCGCGACTTCACCGAAAACTGCACCAAACTTCGGGAGGCCCTAAAGAAACAAAAATATCCACCCGAAATTATTGAATATATATATATATATATATATATATATATATATATATATATATATATATATATATATATGGTGCCACAATCACAATCCCCTTTTATTTTGAGATGGAAGTAGTTTTACACTGTCCTCATAACATAACTTGTGTTCGTCATGTGGTTTCATACCTTGCAACGGGGTTTGTTGCAAGGATGACAGCAAAATAAGTTGCGGGGGTTATTTTTGACGATGTTAGTAAGTCGCGTAAGTTCCTCGATCTACGATAACAAGGCCTCCCAGGATTCTGCTGATTATCGTAGATCGAGGAACTTACGCGACTTACTAACATCGTCAAAAATTACCCCCGCAACTTATTTCGTTGTCATCCTTGCAACAAACCCCGTTGCAAGGTATGCAACCACATGACGAACACAAGTTATGTTAAGAGCACAGCTTAAAACTTCCATCTCAAAATAAAATTTTTATTGTGGCACAAGCAACGGTTGTGTACATGCTTGACATGCTCTCTGTACAAACTTCAATATATGGGACAAACTGAAACCGCTTTTAGACTGCGTTTCAATAACCATAAGCCACATGCGATAAGCCTACCTTATCTTCCTCTGTCCAGGCATGTTAATATTCCTGGCCACTCTTTCGATAAACTCACAGCAACCGTACTGGAATCAGGTTTCCCTTTGCACCATGATAGAGAAATTCGCGAGTCATTCCTCATACACAAGTTCAACGCTGTCTCATCTGACATAAATGAAGATCCAGGCATGCTGACGCTTCTTTCGGCGCGGAACTAAGTTCTAGCATCATCACAGTCTAATCATAATCACTGTATATGCAAATTTTTGCTGCATACTTTCGTTGGATCGCTTTTATTCGCTTTTTGTTGCCGATGTTCGCACCCCTTGAAATTGTTTAGTAAGTCGTCTTGTCTGACTCAAGCGATTTCTTTTTATATATGCGTTTGCAGAATTGTCTTTTTTGTTTGTAGGTCTTGTCACGGTTTTCAAATTGCTAGTCACGCAATCTGTTTCATGGAAGCGCTAGTTCGGTCAGATGCGTTTACACGCCTTTGCAGTGACCTGCTCTTGTCACTGTGCATGACTCGCCTTACTGCAGTGAATACTGTGTGATAGTGATAGATCACACGTTAGGGGGCCCCTTATATCACGTGCCCACTTACGAAGAGCGCATTTCTGTATCGTGTGTTCCCTGATGAAGGTCGTTCCCTGGCTGAAACGTCGGAAAAATAAAAGGTTTTCGTTTTGCACGTCTTCTACTTCGTAGTGTATATATATATATATATATATATATATATATATATATATATATATATATATATATATATATAGCGTGTGTGTGTGTATGTGTGTGTTTAGCAGCGAGGAAGCCGTTTACAGCTGCAGAACAGTACTCAGCACTGGCTTTTAGAGCTGCTTCAGCGCCCTGTAAGTCTTAAGCGTCGAGATTTGTTCTTCCTGTCCGAAATAACTGATTAGTGTTCACCGGCTCGAAATGGGATTTTCGCCAGAACGAAGGCCTTCTGTACTGCATAAGTCGCAAATAATTATGCTTTAGTGCTTTCATTACTTCGTTCAAGTCACCTGTCGTGCAAGTGTATCGCAAAACAAAGAATACAAGGACTGTCCCGGACTGTAAAGCAGCGTTGTGTTGCCCGATCAGCCCGGCGGGGCGAACAAGTTCGTGCATCTCGACGGCGCTGTCTTCCACATCGACCGGGCACGTTTCCCGCGGCCGAAGCTGGTGATTACGGCTCTCCGATCACTGCTTTCACCATCTCGGCGGCGGGCCCCTTGAAAGCTCGGCAGCACACGCTCGGTCGTGAACTCCGCTGGATGAGCCGCCGTTATTATATGTCCGCCCGTCCTCTTCTTGTCTTTTTACTCCGAACGTGTATGAGACGCCCCCTGCAACTGCCTGCCATCTTTAAATGTGCCCGAAAAGAGAAGCGGTGCTTCTGGCAAACTCTTGCTCGTCACGCATTTCCTTGTTTGCCCACAGCTCATCTTGGAACCCTTTCGAGCGAGTCTTTGTCGTTGTTGCGATGGTGTTGTCGTTGTTGGTGCGGAAGAATTTATAAGAATAGCTGCCGAATAACTAAATGCATCCAAATCGTGTTACACTTGCGTTATCGCAATAATCCTTCAGATGTTTTACGCATCATTCACTGCCTGTAGGAAACTTGGATGCTGTGTTGCTTTGAAAAAATGTAAAGAAAGCGAGTAATATCTAAAGCTCAATTATTTTCCAATCGCTCTTAACGGCACCAATTTCAGTGCGCGCTGTAGTTAAATCTACTGGAAGTGCATGTCGCACATAACGGGACAGAGAGGCATATCTCGTTACTTTTAATCGAGGGCATAGGGTAACCAGACTTAGTTGCCCCCCCCCCCCCCTATCTGAAGCAGGATTTCTGAAATTCAAATTCGGGAATTTACTTACGCGCGGCTCATCCCTTACGCATGACCGTAATGTACAAGTGCCCCAAAGGTAAACCGGAGCACGCGAGCTGTGGCCAAACGGGGCGAAACCAAGGTTGGCGAAACTGCATGCCAGTGCGCTCTATCAGAAGTGCGTCGGCATATCCGGCTGACCCATCCCGATATTCTGATGCTCGCCTTATCGCCGGCTCGAGCGAAGCCGCGTTGCTACCATCACTGCTCGTCAGGGGACGCTTCCAACACTTTATGCATTTGTTTGCCCGCGCCGTGACGAAATCTTCGGAGGCATGCGCTTGCTGCATCACCGAAAATGCCACCACCTTTACCCCTGACGAGCAGTGATGGCAGCAGCGCGGCTTCGCACGAGCCGGCTATAAGGCGAGTATCAGAATATCGGGATGGGTCAGCCGGATATGCCGACGCACTTCTGATAGAGCGCACTGGCATGCAGTTTCGCCCCGTTTGGCCACAGCTCGCGTGCTCCGTTTTACCTTTGGGGCACCTGTACACGTAGTACATTCCACCGGTATGTGCAGAACGTAATTCAGCCAATAATTGGAGCTGCGTATACGTGTTGCGTACCGGCGCGGGCCTATTTCGTGGAAAGAAAGGCGATTCATGCATCGTGAATGTTTGTTGTATTGCACGATAAAGAACTCGGTTTTAGTTGCGCTGTTTTCGTATGTGTTGTAGGCCCGAATATTAGGAGCTGTTCTTTCGGAAATAAATCAGTCGCCTTCTGCCTCGCCTTCTGCTGCACCGTAATTCTGCTAATTAATCGTGCACCAAAGGGTGCAGGAACGTGTCTTGTTGCAGCACCACCGAATGGTTGAAGACAGTGGACCGCCGACACGAGCCATCGGGGAGATTTTCTTGGCGTGAAAACTCGATCACGTTATCGCACTTCGATCATCAAAATACTCGACCAAGAAAAGTATTCGGGATGAACACTTTTGAGTCTTCCTTCTGGCCGCACGTCACGTCTTTATGGTCGTCAACTTTCTGTTTCATTAGAACCTATGCGCAGTCACGTTTGACATATCGCGAGCCCATTAGCTTCACGTCACGGTTCGTAAATGTTCGTACTATTGATAGTGCACAAAAGACTATATAATCGCCCGCATACTCTGTGTCGTACAAGACCACGTGGTGTTTAGAAGAAAATGTTGACCACGCACCGTGTTCCACTCGACAGCTGGCAAAGCAAAAAGCTCGAAAACCCAGGCAGGACTAAACAAAAAAGCGCGAAGAAAATAAACATTGACAAGACAGGAAGAATGAAAAGGTAGTGCTGTTCCCTGACTTCTTTTTTTCTGATATGATATTTTAAATGAAACAGCGGGCTACAGAGGTTGTCCGAATACGCATAGACAGGCTGGCTGACTTTTCGATAGCTGGACCTTCCTTTGTCAAACACATGTAGTCCACCTATCGAAACGTCGGCCAGCCTGTCTGTCTGAGGCCCTTATACCTGTTCGTACAACCTATATAACACATTGTGTTTCCATCGATCGGCTACAACATTTACTTTGAACTTAATTTTGACAATATTATAAACCCATTCGCTCAACAATACGTCTCGTTAACATCATAACGCTGGGATGTGAAATTAAATTTTGTTCTTTTAATCCTTTTCATGCTCTTTTTTAATACACACATGTACAAAAGGTGAAAGGGTCCCTTTGTCTAACGCCAAGGAGAACACAGGTGAAAGTCATTGCTCCACGAGGCACTCTCAATTAACTTTAATCGCTCTTGATTCAATTTAATGTACATTGATTCACTCTTAATTCGCTTTACTGCACGTTGATGCACTCTTAATTCGCTTTAATGTACGTTGATGCAATCTTGAATTACTTTAATTTATGTAGATGAACTCTTGATTCACTTTAATTTTTGTTGATTCACTCTTAGTACAGCTTGACGAACTCTTGATTCGCATCAATTGATGTTGATGTACTCTTAATACAGTTGAGTAACTTGAGTAACTCTTGATTCACTTTATTGTGCGTTGATGTACTCTTGATTCGCTTTACTGCACTTTGATGCACTCTTAACTCGCTTTAATGTACCTCGATGTATACTCATGATTCGCTTTATGTTGATGCACTCTTAATACAAGTTGACGAACTCTTGATTCGCTTGAATGTAACATTGATGCACTCCTGATTCACTCTCCATTCACTTTAGTGTACGTTGATGCGCTCTTTATTTTCTTTATTCACTGTAATGCACGTTGATGCACTCTATACAAGTTGATTCCCTCTTGGTTCGCTTTAATGTACGCTGATGCACTCTTGATTCGCTTTACTGTTTTGTTGGTTCACTCTTGATTTTCACCTAATCAACTTGATTCACACCTAAATCACTTGATCCACGCTTAAATCATTTGATTTGCTCTTGATTCACCTGATGTACTTTATTGTTTGTTTAGTTGAATTTTCTTTCATTTGTAATTTACAATAACGATTGCTGGGCTTTTGCGTGGCAAAATCCACAATGTAATTCTGAGGCGTACCTTCGTAGGCTCCTGGGTTTCTTTGACGTGCACCTAAATCTAAGTACGCGGGTGTACCTGCATTTCTACCCCATCGAAATTCGGCTGCTGTGACCGGGAATAGAACCCGCGCCTCGAGCTCAGCAGCTGTAATTTATGCTCCTTATCATTTGGAATAATTATATTTATATTTCAAGGCACAAGACTTTTCGTACCAGTAGTGTGCAGGCTGCCGCTGGACGCCGGATTTTTGGACCGATGAGCCATATAAGGCTTTCGCCTTAAAACAGCAAGATTTAGGCGCACGTTAGAGAACCCCCAGGTGGTCGAACATTCCGGAGCCCTCCACTACGGCGTACGTCTCTCTTAATCATATCGTGGTTTTGGGACGTAAAACACTACAAGTTGTTATTATTAAAACAGCAAGGAAAATTATTGGCTTACGCAGACGAGACAGTCATGCCCCCGTTGCACGCTTGCAGACTTCAGAAACGCCATTTTCACGCGCAACATAAGCTAACGAAAGCTGATGGCAGTAATGGGAAACAATGTCATAATAATACAGAACACGTGCGTTTCCTCTGCGTAATTTGTCACCCGTTTTAAGCACTGCATTCCTCCTGTCCATGCAGCTCGGACGACGTCCGTGCGTCCCTGGATTTCTTGGACAAGGTGATCGCCGAGTACAACGGCAATGCCGCCGAGAACGGTGTGACGCCGGCTCCGGAAGATGACGCTAAGCCTCCGAAGACGTGAGTGAAGCTGCTGTGTCCCCTACGCTGAACGTTGTGTTCGTCTTGTGCAGACTGCTTGTACACGTTACAGAATCGACCGATTAGAATTACATCAGTTAAGAATGTAATTGGTGAATTACCAAAACGTAATCGTTGTAAAAAACAGCGCAACGAAACGACGACAAGAAAGACCAAACAGGACCAGTGCTGAGAACCAACAGGTGCGTTTATTTTTGCTCCACAAATGTATACGCATTCTGGAAAGGGGAAGGCGAAGGAAAAAATTTCTCTAACTCATGCTCAGGGTCCCTGACTTGTCAAAGAACGCTCAACTGCGGAGACACTTTGTCTGCGATTGATGGGGAGCTGATACACGAATGACCTGCAAGGTGTACGGCAAAGGCTTCATATATAATCAAGCAGTTACCGCGGTAGCGGCGCGCAGTCTTTCTTGTCTCTTTTTATTGCGCCGTTTTTTACTATGATCGCGTACCAACAAGCTCAATTTCATACGCTTTTAAAGTACTAAAATGTAATCGTTGCAGAAGTAATGTTGTGCGTCGTTTTCCTGACATTAGCCACCCCCCCCCTCTTTTACGTGATGCCCCTTCTGTCTTTTCTTCTGTCTCTATCTCCTACATCACATAAGTTTGTCGCTTGCCAATGCGCTCATATCATACTAGCGTTAGCGTTGTGAGAAGCTTCGATGCTGCTGTTTCTTCGAAGAAAAGGCTCTTGACTGTTCGGGATTACTTGGTACCAGGGCTGGGCAGCATCAAAGATATATGTATTTTAGATACTATCTTAGGTGTTCGTTGGATATCTTGTATCTGTATCATGATACCTTCAGCAGGTGATGTATCAGTATCTGTATTTTCTATACATCGTACGAAGTATCGTGTATTTTAACATACAAGATACACCTTGGGCGCATGTGACTGATGCTATTTAGCCGTTTGAGGCGGTTCAACTTTAATGCGTAAGATCACACATTAATGCAAATTTCTATCTAATGAGCAAACGCGAATGACTTAATCAGATGCTGTGTAGCAGTGGTAATAGTACTAATAGAATTTTGAATAATTTATTTATGAATTATACTTGTTATGTGGAATGTTGAAACTTCAGAAACACTAAGCCAACCAGTGTTCATAGCATACCCTCTTGCTTTCTTTAACTGTCGCACACTTATTGTGGACATGCACGGGTCTACAATTAAGCCGTCGTCGTCACCTACGTGCAACAGGCCTCAGGCCTGGCCGACCACCCGACCTTGACCGCTGGATTAGTGGACCTCACCACCGCTCGTTACTGGACTTCATACACGAAGCAAATTTGTATGTGTATTTCTGAATCAATAATTATTATGCCTAAGGGCACACTTTCGAAAAAAAAATTAGGCTTCAAACAATACGTTCTCAAAGCTTGTCATGAAATCTATTTCTGTTCTATCTAGCAGGTTTACGCAAGATGTTGCACAACGGAGACACGTATTATCTCGAGCAGAAGTACATATCGCTGCAGATTTGAGTACCTACATTGGGATTTCTCTTTCATTTACTGCTGAATACCTGCTCCCGTGCTCTGCAATACTATTCGAAATGCTAAAGCAGGCGCTAAATAATAAATCATTATTTTATTGAACTTATTTAGCGGGTGGCGGCTCCTCAGTCACCGCTGCCGACGTCGCTCTTAGCACCAGCGTGCTGATTCAAGTCACGCGATTTTAGAAAAGCAATTTTGTGGGCTACATCATGATACCTTCCAATCAAGTACCTATGCTTACGATTCCAGCCCTCTTCTAAGTATACATTAAACGTGAAGCATTTCTTAGCGAAACTTTGGCACATGGAGCGTTTCTATCTATCTATCTATCTATCTATCTATCTATCTATCTATCTATCTATCTATCTATCTATCTATCTATCTATCTATCTATCTATCCTCCTACGTCTGGGTGCCCACATGATCGCTTCCTTAAGTTGGTGTAGTCCAAAATTGGCATGGGAGGGGAAGAGGATTTGACGAATATGACTGCCGGGTCATGACATGAATAACGTGAAAATTCTGTCGCGTACGTCGTCAAACCCTTTTCTCAAGACACTTGGCATATACCCGTTTTCCACGAGCTGCGGTATGTGGGTATGCGCCACCGGTGATTGACAGTTTATATCTACCCAGGAACGGCGCGAACAGAGATTGGTAATTTAAATGCGAGAGCGTTAAGAAAAACCGACATCGGCAGCGTTGACCCAGTGAATGGAAAGAATAAAAATTAGGATCCCAGCAGGAATCGAACCCAAGCATTCTGCATGGCAATCAGGTATTCTACCACAGAGCCACGCCATGTCTATAAACTTGTTTGGAAAAACAGCCTATGCATGCGTAATGTCGGTGCAACGTCAATTGTGGTTGTGATGCTGGCTATCTAATTATACAAGAAAGCAATAAACACTACGTACGTACTCCTACGACACAGTCGTAATCTCAGATTAACCTCTGTGGTTCCAGTGTTGGCTCCGCTTTCATAACAGTCTAATAAACATGACATTTGTATTCCTGTGATTCAGCAAGCTATATTGAAGCATTGCTCGACCCTAGAGGAATACATTAACGAAAGTTACGTATGATATTCACATGATTGCACCATAAAGTCCACTTAGTTTCGATAATGCTGACGTATGTACTCTAACGTGATTGCTGACGTTACGTCGCACCAGTTATCCTTAAAACGCCAGTGTTGTCGACGTGCCTGGTAAGCCTACGATGTGCACACAGCTACTACACTTACAAAACCACGTCGATCCACCTCGTAACGCTTGGCTCAAAGCCATAAAATGCAGCATAGAGGTACTCGCTGACTGCTTCGCACGAAACCGATTCCCACAACGCGTGGGATCTGCCCAATTTTTTTTTCTACGGGTTTCTTTTATTTCACTATATTGATACCTTGGAGCCCTTAAATCGTTCATGCATGAACGGTTTGGCATGATGAGGAAACATATTTTCTACGCGGTTTGCCAACGCTTCAGGCAATGAACCACTCCTGGACTCGTTCGAGCATGCCGTACGGCTCAGCGCTTTCAGTCATCATAAAACTTATGTTGTTGTTTTTCCTCGAATGCGGCTAGCCGGCATGCTTTTTGCCTCCCAGTCATATTTAACACTTAAACTTTCTTGTGCTGCATCTGCAAACATTATGTTTGCTGGTTGTATTTGTGACAGTTTGTACATTTTCTCCCCTGTCAACCATCCTCGCGATTTTGGGAAGCAGGTCGAAGTCTGTGTCGTCAAGTATCACACAGGAATGTCAAGAAGAAAATACTACCAAAAACGGGCTATGTTTAGAGGTAGTTTCTCTAATTATTCATTTACCTCTTTACATGCGATCCACTGTTTTTCGCTGTTTGGTGTCATTTAGTCAATTATCCCCAAAATTTGGTGATGTTCTTTTCTATTTTTTCCGAGACGCTCTCATGAGATTGAGTTCGATGCCAAATATGGGTTATTTTCACTGTTTCCCACACCGTTTTCGAACGTAGTTCTTTTTGGATGTTTCTACAGTACAGGATAGAGCGGCAAATGATGGTGGACATTTCGCAGAGGATGGTTGGATCGTCTTGTATGGCGGAAGCATTACTGGCTGTTGCGTATACTTGTCTATTGTAAGCCCTCCCCTCTGAAAACCCTGGGGTATAATTAACTAATTAATAATTTGTAAAAAGCATTTATTCGTCTGGGGGATTCGAAGTGAAGTAGCATATAGTGCAAACTTAGACCTTCAACCATAATAGGTGGGCCACGCCACACTATTGACAAAAAACGAACACAGAAACTGGAGGACTGAATTCCTTTGTTATCTGACGCTTCTCTGTTCGTCCGTTGTCGAAAGTGCATTGTGGTTCGCCTGTCATTGAAGACCAACTAGCCCAAATTTACGTTTTAGTGAACCTGCAACTACTTATCATTACGCGCACATTGAACAATCGCTGTAAACGCGATATGCCACTGTCACGATGATGGTGATATGAGGATCCCCATCGGAGCAGGCTGGTGTCATATATGTCGAGCATTTTTCGTCGTGTCCAATACTTGTAACATGTACCATGAGCTGCGGTTAGTGTTGTTTACATATGCCTACAAATAAGGAGTAACTATTCGCTTTATAATTGATTTATAAAAATTCTTATAGTATGGAACATGTCCGATCACTCGCATTGCCTATAGCTTCTCGTCCGATTACTGAGACAAGAAGCTGTACGCGAACGCTTAGTAAAACATAACCCAATTCACGATCGGAATACAGTAAGAATGCATTCAGCCGTATATAAACACGGCAGGGAAAAACTCCAGATTGCGCACAGTACTGCATTGATCTTATGAAATCATCCCTGCCCCATAAACTGTTGCGCAATGGCAATATGATGTACTGTTGGAACGCCGAAAGAAACCTTACATGTTAGTATAGAGGACATCCGAAATTAAGGAGGCCTGCCTGTGAGAGAGAGAGAGCGATACAGTTGTTGGCTGTCCACACTTTCTTCTAGCGCTCAAGACAATAATTGGAGCACAGAAAGAGACGATGAATGTTGAAGAAACGTTTGCAAGCAATCTGCTAACTAGCAACAGCCTCTAGAATGGAACTACAATGAGGAATTAACTAATGTATCATATTAATATACAAATGGCAAGTATCGTATCGGATATAGTTCTGCTATAGTATCTTGTGTCTGTATCTCAGACACCTTACGTCTCTGTGTTTTGTATCGTATCTCGATACAATTGCGGAGTTTCTTTGCCCAGCCTTGCTTGGTATTACGAAGTTCGCCGATGTTGGCGCACGCCAGACAAGGTGGTTGAGCTTTCCGGAGTCTTGCAGTGAACACGAAGTAGACGGCGGATGAAGCCAGTGATCTCGTTCCGTGTTTCCTTCGGTGAAGCCGTAGCCCATCTGCATAGTTTTACAAAAGCTGGAGTAAATGAAAGCGAAGCATAACGAGACAGGTACGTGCCTCTCGGCGTGCGCGGCTCTTATTGTTTTGTGTACTGTCTTTCAGGAGAGCGGACGAGCTTCCTCCTTCCTCGGACGAGAGACCCGATGTGTCGCCGCATGAACGCTTCTCCATCAACCTGGTCATAGTGAACAACGACGTCGTTAAGGTTAGTGCCATGGCTGCCGCCGACGGCTTATTACGTTGGCATGCGCCGGATAGACGACATTTCAAAACGATTGAGGTAAATCGCCTGCAGTTCCTTCACTCGACGTGAGACGTTTAGACTATGCCATCAACCAGTTCGCCCATCGCGGTAACCGGGCGAGCAATGTGCGTTCTAGCTGCGTTTCAGCTCCTTATCTCTCTACCTCTCAGAAGGGCGGGGCAGGGGTAAATGTCTGTGTCACGGTTCTGTTACATGCTGAGACCGCATGTAACGCTGTCGTCGTTCATATCTGTTGAACAGTAGTTTAATCTATCATGCGTGCGTCGCGTGCACAGATGACGTCGTTGTTTCGTTGCGCATAACCTAAGCGGAGCTTGAAGGGGTCCTGCAACACTTTTTCAACATGGTCAGAAAACGCTCCCGATCGGTAGTCGAGGCCCCCGCGAACATGGGAGCCAAATATTATAGTAATGCGCAGTGCATGGAACTTACAGTTACGTTTCGAAGAGAGCAAGAAATTGCTCGCTCTTCGCTCCGCAAATTGCGTCATCGACGGGCCCCACTACGTCAGCGGAGAGAAGGGTGCGGCGATTGGCTGATGTGATGATGATGATGAGAACATGCTCGAGGTCATGACGTGCGCTGACGTAGCTTCTTCCCCCGTGTTATCCCTCTCTGTGTAGCTTGCAGACATAGTGTAGCGCTGAAGCACAATCACAAAAGCTGAAACACAAGACGACGGGACGGGCACATCGACGGAACATCGACAACCAGTCGAGATGTGTTTCGCCTTAATGTTTGTTGTTGTTGTAGTTGTAGTTGTTGCAAATTTGTCGTCCACTTTTATTTTCGTTATGACTTATATCACTCGCACAAGTTATCCTCAAATGTTTTGCTACCTTATATCATTTTCAGAGTCCTTATTAAATCCAACAAACCGCCGTACAAGAGTGAGCACTGATTTCTTTCTCGGTGTGTCTTTCGTAGGAGGATGAACACGACACTACGCCGCCACCAGTGCCCAAGCGGCCGCCGCCAAGCCTTCCCCGGTCCTCTTCCACAGGCTCCGTGACGTCAGCACGCGAATATCCCGTCAGTCCTCCGCCTAGAAGACGGTACCTGAGCCCCGAGCGACGACGACGGGCACTGATGATGAATAACGTCGCCAATGGTACCTCAGCGAGCACGCCGGACTCTCCGGAGAGTCGTCTGGGCCGCCCCTTCCAGTGTTCCATCACAGAGCTCCAAGCTACCTTCGGCAAGAAATCCATAATTCCGGAGGCGACAAGACCGCTAGCCGATCAAGCGCGTGTAACGGCTGTCACGTGCCAAAGCGACACGATGTCCGCCAGAACTCTGCCTAGAACGGGTCTCCAGCCGACGTACGTAGATTCCGACGGCGACTCGCCAAGTCATCTGGATCGCGTCGACAGCTTCGGCAGGGACGATGGGCTGAGGGGGCACGCGACCTCTGCAGGCGAGTTTAAGCCTTACAGGTCGCCGCCAGTGCAAACGCGCCTGCCGAAAGAATTCGCTGTTCTTTCTAGCCCGATGGAAGTGTCGAGAGCATTGGTGGGCTGCCGTGCTGTTGCTACTTCTGCAAGCTCCGGCGCTGAGAGTAGGCCTCAGGCCACGAAAGACGATAGCCTTCGACGGCAAGCTGCGTCTCCTATATGCTCCAGAGCTTTCTTTTACTCTCCTAAGCAGTGCGTTTTACGAGGGCAAGACGAAAGCATGAAACCCGTTGGCGACGAAGTGCAGGTCACATCGGGATCAGAAGTGAGGGTCGGTTCACCAAGTCCGCACAACAACCAGCGCACTGACGCTGCTGAAGGGGAAACCCAAAACATGTCAGATAGCCTGAAGCCTGCGGTCTGCGCAAACAACGGCTGCTCGAATTCAGAAGGCAGCAAGATCGTCCGTGTGGTCAACGGTCGCTACTCGCCGAACGAAACCGTTCACGACAGGGAAAACGCCAGGCTAACAGTAACGTTTCGAACTCTGCCAGAGACGGGGAGCTTCCGGCGCAAATGCGAATCTCGTAACTCCATTCATGTGGACTTGAACGTACGCGACGGCCTTCCCTGGAATGGGCGGACACAAGGCTCCGCGTCGTCGGGGAGCGGTGACGAAGGCGGCCACGCCGCGACGACGTCGAGCTCAGGTTTATGCCGCAGCCGCAGTCTCAGAAGCCATCGGAAGCCCGAGCTATCGGACGGCGTTTCTACGTCCAGAACGATGGAGGATTTCTTACCTCCGCCGCTTCCGCCGCGTAAGGCCAAGGAAGAAGCCAAGCGGCAGGCAGAGGAGAACGCCTCACCCACGCTGAAAAGGGTCACCTTCCAGATTCTTCCAACGACCCACGAGAATCCGGAACACAAGTCGTCCCCCGCGGAATCGGCAAACGATACTCAAGAGGACGGCTTTTTCACGCGCCCGCCGCCCAAGACTCCATCGCCCGTAGTTGTTAAAGGGCGAGCGCCATCGCCCACGTGTCACAGAGCGACCAATGGCTCTCCTGTCGTGGGTAAGATCAAGGAGCCGTCGCCACAGTGTCAACGCCGACTGAACTCGAAGACAGCGACCAAGGTGAACGGCGTTCACGGCAAAACGGGACCGAGGGACGCCGCGAGGACGCAGGGACATCCAAAGAAAGAAGCCAACACCGTGGTCAAGAAGACGTTCGAACCGCCTTCGGCCGCGAGTGATGTGTCTACGGATTGTTACAATGTATACAACGTCCGCACTGGCAAGATCTCCTCCACCGTGACCAAACCGAACGCGCTCGGCCGTAGCGCGGCCAGAGTGCCCGAGGAGTGCTCCAACGGGACGCGCAGAGAAGGTCAGCTGACCAAGCTAAGGAACATATCCCCAACCAGGGAGGCGGAGAAACTCATCGGTAAAATCATTTCTAGGTACGTACACGCGGGAGGCCTTGGCGATCCGTACGTGGTGTCGTTCGGCAGCCGTGCTACTGAATCCTCTAGCACACTGGTTCTCAGCCACTGATGTTTCGGGGACCCCTTGTGGACCGGTGGACATGATGAGGGGCCCCTTGCAGTTAGAGAGAAAAAAAAAGGGGGGGGGGGGGGGCGGGGGCTCATAAATTAACACAACATGCAGCGTGAAATAGGTGTCTTTTATTTCTCCCTGTTAAAGAATGGTCAAAGTCAAGTGCCCGCCAATTAGATCCCGACAGCTTGTCAATAAGTTGTGCGGTTTGTGGCCACATTCAACCTGTTTCTAGTTATGTTTACTCTTCAAATATGCAAGCCTAGAAGACGTATGCTCGCGTTCATATGTCGTAGAAAACTGCAACACAAGCTTTACGACCATCTTATGGAGAAGTCAGCTCCGCCGCAATGCAAGACTGTTATGCGGTGAAGCATGCCCAAATTCAGAAGGGGCCGCTGTATTGGGACATAATGCGCCTCCAAAAAACGCTTTTTTTTTCTTCGAGGATGGGCTTCGTGGACGCCCATTTGAGAACCGCTGCTCTAGCTTCTTCAAAAAACAATTCTGGCCTGTACTTAATTAAGGACGCAAAGTTAAAGGGACACTAAAGAGCAAAACGATTTTTTTTTCATGTTAGTAAAGTACTCTTCCACGATGTCAAAAACAACACGCTTGCTGCGAGAAGACGTTTAGTAAGCGAGAAAACGTGCAAAAACAAAATGTGGGTGGCGACGCCACCTTGAAGTTTCCGCACTATTCGCTGTGACGTCACATGTTTTCACGGCGCCTACTAGGGACTACGTAGTTCCTAACTGATAAAAATGAAGTACATTGTCCTCTGAGGGGTCCATAGACTTAACATACCATGTTTGGGGTAATTTTGTTGAGCCAATGGCGCCAAAATACGATAAATACACTTTGAAATCCGTGACGTCACGTGGGGAGATTTCGGCGCGAGATTTAAAAAGGAAACTTTGAACTTGATTTTCTCCTCTATTAATAAACCTATGATGGCGAAATTAACGACATTAGACTTCTCAGAGCACAATTTATCGATCTAAATCAATTCATTGTTCCTCTTTAGTGTCCCTTTAAGGTGTTACTTCCCATCTGTTTATGCAAGTTCCCAAAAGCGCTCACGTGCGGACGTATCATTTCGCCGAAATGTCTTTGTAAGCTCAGGCTTCCGGGCCACCTGGAACGTGGTGGGACCCTTTAACATAAGTGTGAAAGGCCATACATGCGGTGAACTATATGTTCAAGTGCTTGAACGAACGAAGGGGAATTTTAAGGGCTCGTTTTTCTTTGCTAGACACAACATTAACTAAAGCTAAAGGGGTATTCAAACGGGGGAGGAATGCTCGGGGGAGACGGGGGGATTGCGTATCACGTGACCGCGACGTCACGGATTAGCGAGTGGGCGTGACCCCCCCGCGCCTCCTCGGAGGAGACGGGGACGTTTTCCCCGAAAGGACAAACGGTCCCCCTGCGGTGGGGGATGTGGCGGAATTTCTTGCTCCTGCAGAGAGCGGCAGTGGGTGTCCAGTCTGCAGCTGGATGGTCGTCTGCAGCTCGTCGTCAGCAGCTCGTCAAACGGGTGGTGCAAGCCACCAGAGTAGTCTAGTAACACTGGTCTCCCCCTCCGTTTGCCTCGTCCGTGTGAGTGGGGGGCATTTGTGGAGACTTCTCCTCGCGAGCTGACGTCACTAGGCTCCACCTTTACCCCCCGAGCATTTCTCCTCCGTCTGAATACCCCTTAACAGACAAGAAAGCCAAGAAAAGTATAGGGGATGTTATTTTGTGGTAGTTATGATGTAAATGTGAAGGAAGTAAAGTGGACGAAAAGATACCTTGCCGCCGGCAGGGATCGAACCTGCGACCTTCGAATAACGCGTCCGATGCTCTGCCACTTAGCTACGGCGGCGGTCATCCTCCTATCCACATTATGGAGTATATATGTGCATTTAAACCTAGGAGTGTTAGTCAGCGCCACTAGTAGCCATGGCGACGACTGCGGAACACTCTTTTTATGCCTGCTGGCGTCACGAAGCACGGGATCTTTTTCGAGCTGGCAGCTGACCAACAATCCCTCGCATACTACCACGGCATCCAGTACAGACAAATAGCGTACCCTATAACTTTCCTGTCTTTTAGTTCTAATTAATGTTTACGTTCTTAGCATTCTTTTGTTAGTATCCCGGAGACTTGTGATGTCGGTTCGATCAAGGTTCTCGCGTATCTTGTAGCTCAGTGTGCTGCCTTGCGGTTCACACACTGTTGGCGGTCACCTTCTCGGGCGGATAGTTTGATAGCACTCAAAACAAAAGCAACGGATATGCGCAGCCAGGCCATGCTAAGACAGAAGGATCAGATTCTCCGCCATTCGTACGAAGAGATGCGAGAAATGGTGCACGTAGGCTCGCGCCTTCATTCTTAGAGGGGAAAAACCGTAGAGGCACGTTAGCACTTGACGTAATTGGAAAAAAGCCACCTTCATACAATACATTAGGACATTACGAGCGGAAATTTTCGAGACATTATGCGACGTTTGTGTCACTACCACACTGCTGTAATCGGCTTATCTGAGCTACAGAGAGGGTTTACGAACATTGCTTTCAGCAGGGCTGAACATATTACCAAGCCGCAAGGTTTCCGGTTGTGAAACGGGTTATCTTTTTTCAATTTTTGTGACGCAATTTTCGTGGTCCTTTGCACGAGCGACAGGCTGTGTGTGCGGCCAACGGCCTGAAAACAGTGTTGCCAACCAATTTTTGAAGAATACCCTACGTCACTGTCAAAATTACCTTACTTTCACCCTACACAACATTTTTAGCAGCGAAGCTGTTTAGCAAGTCGTCGCTTGTCCGGCGAACCAAAAAAAACTCGATCGGTTATGCGCCACAGGAATCGGGAAGCCCCGCTAGGAGTAACTCCGTCTGATGTGTAAAAAACTGTCATCATCATAAGCACAATAACTCGGCCGGCACGCGCGCTCTTCGTCCTCTTCTTCATCTTCTGCTTGGCTCTCAGAACGAGTTGTCCCTGCCTGGGATGCAATAACTCGGAGGAGCAAGACAACGAGTACAAAGGGAGAGAGAAGTAGAGAGAAATAAACGAAATAACGACATAAAAATAAAGACATAGAAATAAACAGTGAGAGAAAGAAATAGAAAGAAACAGACACAAGAAAGAGATAGACAGCAAACAGAGAGCAATATAGAGAAACAAAGAACGAGAGAGAAAGAAACAAAGATAGAGAGAAAAGCTAGAAAGAAAGAAGAAGCGAGAAATAGAGAGAAAAAAAAAGAAAAAAGATAGAGCGAGAAAGAATGAAATAGATGGTGAAAGAAAGAAATAGAAAGCAGATAAAAAAACAGAGAGAAATGGAAAAAGAGATAGAAAGAGAACAACAAATAGAAACAGGGAAGGCCGCCCAGCTCCGCTCTTTCTCTGCCTTAATTTTTAGATGCGAAGCATCTCTTGCTCGGGGGTATGTCCCGCGGCCTTGGCCATTGCGTCCGCACTCACACTACGCATGCGCAACTCTCCTCCTTCCCTCTCTCCAACAGCTGCGTGTGCTTCTCCTGTGTTCTCGCTTCTGCTCTCGCGGCGCATGCGCTACTCTCCTCCTCTAGTCTCCTCTCCTTCAAGCCAGTAGAGCGCTGCGCGCGTTGTCCAGCGCTTGCTTCGGCTGACTCCTCTGAAATGCGGGCTCGACATGCCAAAATTCTCTCCTGCGCAACGCCGCGATGAGCGCCAGCGCATGCGCGTCCCATCTCTCTTCTCTCCTACGCTGCCCCCCTCTTGCGCGCCTGGCGACCGCGTTCCCCGCTCGCCCTGTGAGAATTAACGGCCAGGCTAGAGGGAAGACACGACGCGCGTAGTGTTCCTCTTCGCGTTCCACGACGCGAGGTCGCATGCCCAACGGAACGCGATCGTGCAATTGCTCCGGCTTCGCATCGCCTCATGGTCCCCTTTAGCGGGAGATGGTGTAATTTTTAGCGGCGAAGCTCCTTAAGGCGGCACCCGTTCGTCCCTCGTAGTCGTAGTAGTGCGTAACCAGTCGTAACGCTAGTACCAGATCTTGACCTCCAAGGTGGTGCCGGTGGGAGATTTTTCCTGTGCGTTGTTGAACAATAAAAAATTCGCAGCGTGCGCGTTAACTAAAAGCCGAATTCTTCTGTCTCTCATTTCCCATTAGCAGCCATTGGCATGTTCCAGTAGGAAACGTTAGTAGAAGTAGAAGTGTAAGTGTTAGCTAAAAGCCGACTTCTTCTGTCTCTCATTCCCATTAGCAGCCATTGTTTACCTCGAAGGTAGTGCCTGGTGAGATTTCTCCTGTGGGTGATTAAACAATAAAAATTTTGTTCAAAACGCCGTTGATTGATGAAATAAACCAAGGAAAGACGCCAGATGTTTTCTAAAAGCAAAACGAAAGAACGCCAGACGTTTCTAAAGCAAAACGAAAAGACGCCAGCTGCTTAACGAAAGACGCCAGATGTTTTCTAAAGCAATGGTTTTCTAAACAATGAAAATTCACAGCGTACATGTAAAATTAAAGTGAGCTGCAAGTCGTCATAACTCATCGAACCTTTAGTATAAACGCCCCCGATCTCACGTCGGTGATGATGTACTGGGCAGAATTCACGGAAGATTCACGGTTTACCGATGAACCTCCGCAGCTTCGCCCACTCATCATCATTCACTCCGTGGATATGCTGTGATTTTTTTTTATTACCCTACATTTTACCCTACGCCTAAAGATAGCACAGTGTAACAATAATAACATACAGACTATACTTCACTGTACGACATGCAGACGTGTGGTGGCGCTGAAGTCGATAGCAACTTCAGCGGTTTGAAAATTATTTTCGAATAGAGACTAAGTAACATGGGAAGAGAAAGCGTTCTAGTATTATTATGGCAATAGCGTTGACTCGCAGTTAAAAAAAAAAAACATTCGTCTTGTGCAGACGGTACAATGAGAAATACCGAGTTGTTTCCCCGGTGTTTTGCTGGCGGGAAGCTGCTGAAGACACACTGAAAATTGGGGAGGGTAAGCATGTAAGGAAGGGTGTTTCAGCTCCATTAACGTGAAAACTGTGGAGGGCGAAGCGTGTAGTGTGCGCCGGTGTTTCCCACAGCAAAATCACTGCTAATGGGCAGTGAGAGACAGAAGTGAGATTGTACACAGAGACCTGCAGTCCGCTTTTAGTTAACGTGCACGCTGCGAATCTTTATTGTTCAACTACGCACAAGAGAAATCTCCCACCGGCACTACATTGCAGGTAAAGGTCCAATGCCTATATATACGGGGTGGCCGGTGAACGGTTGTGCAGCGCGAGCAGTTGGTTTTTTTCAATCAAGAAACTCGCTAGCAGACGCTGCCTGCGTCGGCGTTGTCTCTCGCGGGCGAGGGCGCGTTCTCGTTCCTTGCGAGCCGGTAGTTCAGCGTTCATCGCAGAAAGAGCGTTTCCATAGTCAACGCGCTCCGTTCGCTCTCTCTCGCCACACGGCGAGCGTTGAGGCGGTGGCGCCCTCTCTTGCGATCAGGCAAATGGACAACAGACGACGACGACGATGCTTCGCCCCTAAAAGAACTAGGAGACTCATCATCAAGTATACAGCTAGCAGTGTAAGCGACATGGTAACAATTAAAGAGCTTTTAGCGAAACGTCATAGAGGAGGGAAAGATGTACTGGATAGCAACGATGGAAAGAAAACCGGCTCTGAGCAACTACGACAGGGTAAACACGAAATAAGCAAGGATACGTTTTACGATGATTCAAGGGGAAGAGGCTTGCTGATTGAAGCGAGGTCGGGTTGCCTTAGAATGTATTATTATTATTATTATTATTATTATTATTATTATTATTATTATTATTATTATTATTATTATTATTATTATTATTATTATTATTATTATTATTATTAGGTTTGAATACATAGAAAACACGAAGACACAAAGGAAATAGGGAGGGAACAGGCTGACAACTGCCACCTAAAGGGGCACAACACCTGCCTGCTCTTTCGGGAATGGGGAAACATAGAGGAACTGAAGATAGGGGGAGAAGGAAGAGGAAAGAAAAAAAAACAAATAACACCGACGTAAACACAAGTAAGTAGTCACATGGAAAAATGCCTATAAACGCGAGGCCCAATCGGTATTGTTTAAGAAAGTTAGCAGGGCTCGATGGGCCTGGTCACGCCGAGCAGCACAACCTCCCGAGAAATCTCGATTTATAACAACCATTAAGTGTATGAACCTTGGTGATTGTTATAAATCGAGATTAAGGCCTGCATTCACAAAGCAACGTAATCCTTTTCTCGCGTTTTCGTTATCCACTTCGTGCCTTTAGTGCATTTCATAAACAAAATAGGCCAGTATTCACTAATAAATCTTGCAGTTATTTTTTACCCTGTTACCATGTTTGTGCCCTTATAAGGCACGTAGAGTGCACCGAAACTTAAGGAAAACATAAGGATAAGGTTGGTTTGTGAATACGGGCCTAAGTAAAGAAGAGCAATGCACATGCGTGGGGACGGTAAAAAAAACGATGGAGCATGGTTTAATTTAATGTGGAGATATACACTCGGGTGTAAGGGCACTAGCCTGCATGAAGCCCTGTGTTTTAAGGACAACACTGGAAAGGTAAACATGGCGGCGGTAGAGATAAGTAAAAGATGACCAGAGGATTGGTGGCGGAAAAGTAGGCTGAAATAGATAGATAGTTAACTTTATTCGGGTCCGGAAGAATCTAAAAAAAAAAAAGCAGAACAACTTAATCTGCGACAAGCGCAGAAAGTTGAGCTGTGAATTTATAAGCGTTTTTTTTTTTTAAATTGGGAGATATCCTGAATTCATGTGAACAAGATTAGGCCGTAGTGAAATAATTATAATCATAATAATAATTACCACAAAATTTTGAGCTTTGTGGAGCGCAGGTCACCGCCCCGTTATAGTAGGGATGCTCTTTCGTCCATCCATCCATTGAAAAAACTCGCATGGTCCCTTATGCCCAAGATATGACTGGAATGCTTCTTCTTCTCATCCCTAGCGTGCTTTTGCACTGCCTCCAGGTTCGCCGGCATTGCAAGCTTTGCGCACCTCACGTGCCTCCGGGATGGGCCCACCTGTGACCAGGTGATGATATTATGTGATGGCGTCACTATTTGACGTCACATCGGGATGTCACAGTGACGGCACTATGACTTCACGATGACGTCACAAATTCTGGCGATCTGCGACGTCACGATGACGTCATTAATTGACGTCTTTGCAGCATGATTTTTTGCGTCACTCGCGTTGGCGTCGATGGTCGCTTTTCGTGCTTGATGAGGCATCTAATGCTATCGCCTTAGTAACTGGAACCGACCGCCGTCGCAAAATTTAAAGGACCCTCCAGGCAACGAACGAATGGGAGACAACGGAGAGGGGAAAAGCTATCCATGAGAAAAAAAATGCTAGTACGGGTATGTGTGACATATTATCTTTCCTGTCTGGACTATGCTGGTGACATGTGCGTTAAGACAGTTCCAATTTTATTCAAAGAAAGATTTCGTTTTCGGGTCTCTTTCGGAATGTAACCCTCAGATATGTCGCGCGGATCATCTACATTTTTCGCTTATTGATGACAAGCAAAATGTGGAAATTACCTTACGTCTTATAAGAAAATCGTATTACCGCCCTACTACCTTAAGCTGGCCGAAAAATTGCGAAAATTCCCTACGGTTGGCAACCGTGCCTCAAAGGCGTCATCAAAACTGGCTTCACCGCAACAAGCCTCTCTATGTGGTGAAGCGCGCTTCTGAAATTTTGTGGGCTTTGTGGAGAGCGATGGCCATATTAAATGCGTATGGCTACCATGCTGCCATTTGGAGCGACGGTGAGTGTTTACGACACACACGCGAGTGATGTCAGTGCCTAGTAGGCTCGTACGAGAGAGAGACACAACTTTATTTTTTGTCCTTGCTGGGGTCAAGGGAGGCGGGGGCCGGGAGGCTAGCCGTACCGGAGCCCCCCTTCCTCAGGCGGCGGCCAGATCTTGGGTCTTGGCGGCGTCTTCGGCCAGCCGGACTGCCCAGAGTTGACCATCCGGGCACGCGCTGAGCAGGATAGCCTCCCACTGCTCGGGCGTTGTTATCTTTCGAGTGCATGCTTCTCATGCCAGTCCTGCGGAGTAGTGCATCTTCTGTTGATAGTGCATAAGCGTTACGCAATTACTAATCCTGCGCGACGTTATTTTCTTTACTTGCGTTTAACGCACTATCTTAGCTTTCTTTTTTCCTCCTCATCAATGTTATCCTTCTTATCCTGTTTTTGTGCAATACTGTCGTGTCATAAGCTTTATCGCGAAATAAGCCATCTGAGAATGTCACCAAATATCGGCAACAACCGTGCCCAGAGAGCCTATGCCTATTATCAAAGGTGGATGGAGAAGGCCTACGCCGGTCTTTAAGGAGGGACCGTGCCCTGCCTCGCGTCGTGATTTTCAATACATGATGTAGAATCAGCCCACGCACATAATGTAGAATCAGCCCTTGTGGGGGCTGGAGGCGCCATCTCCCCGCCGCCCTAGGTGTGTGCCAAGATAACTAGGGGTGTGCGAATATTAGAAAGTTTGTATATTGGAGAATTTGTAGCCAGCCGGTCTAAGAACTGGCTAAACTACCTGTGTTTCCGCTTCTTTCTTCCTTCCTTCCTTCCTTCCTTCCTTCCTGAGAAAATTTCGATAACGAATTCAATTGGAATTAAATACTGCATATTTTAAATACCGCATATTTTTCGAATATTTTGCTAATAATCAGCACTGACTGGAAAACCCAAAAGGCGCAGAACATTGCAACAGCGAAGGATCATTTTTCTTGTTTTTGTTGTTACAGCGTAGCTGTTAAGCTCTTCGTTGTGCCGCGTGGCGTGACCTGAAAACTATCGTCGTCGTCACGCGCTTTCTTCGTCTGGGATGCAATAACTCTGATGGGCGAGAGAACGAGTACTGAGACAGAGGGAGAAAGATAGAAAGATAAGAATAGAGAGAAGGAAAGAAAAAGATGGAAGGCGACAGAACGAGTACAGAGAAAGTAAGAGAAATAGACAGAGAGCGAAAGACATAGAAAGAAACCGACACATAAAAGAGATAGAAAAAATTACACACCATCTCCCGCTAAAGGGGACCATGAGGCGATGCGAAGCCGGAGCAATTGCGCGATCGCGTTCCGTTGGCGTTCGCTGGGCATGCTACCGACCTCGCGTCGTGGAACGCGATGACGAACACTACGCGCGTCGTGTCTTCCCTCTAGCCTGGCTACAGTGTTAGTAGCCTGGCCGTTAATTCTCACAGGGCTGTGCGGGGAACGTCGACAGGCGCGCGAGAGAGAGGCAGCGTAGGAGAGGAGAGAGGGGGGAGGGGACGCGCATGCGCTGGCCCTCATCGCGGCGCTGCGTAGGAGAGAATTTCGGCGTGTCGAACCAGCATTTCAGAGGAGCCAACCGAGGGAAGCGCTGGACTGAACGCGCACAGAGCTCTACCACATGAAGGAGAGGAGACTAGAGGAGGAGAGTAGCGTATGCGCCGTGAGAGCAGAAGTGAGAACGCAGGAGAAGCGCAAGCAGGTGCTGCTAGAGAAGTGAAGGGAGTAACGCGCAGCTTTTGGAGAGAGGGAAGGAGGAGAGTCGCGCATGCGTAGTGTGAGTGCGGACTACGCCGCGTGCGCATGACCACGCCGCGTTACATACCCCAGAGCAAGAGATACTTCGCATTTAAAATAGAGATCATGGCACAGCCATGCGTAGTATTATGGCAAGGGATGGGAAAGAGAAGTGAGGACACCAGCTCCGCTGCTTCCTCGGTCTTCGCACCATTGTACTGCGTCTACCTGCCACATTTTTTTTAATTATGTATTAAGGGACGATCGATGCTGTGTTGATAACCGAGCGTCCTCAATGAATTATCAGCATCATGAGATTCATGATGGTGTGGATTCACGAAGCATTGTTTAATTTTTAGTAAATATGTTTAAACAAACATGTTGGCTTACCAACTCTCCCAACTTGCCGTGTTAACTTTGAGGTCTCAAAAGACGATGAAAAAGAACCACGTTGAATAGTGACGTTAATTTCAACCTACAGTTGCAAAATATCTCGAAAACTCTAGTCACTGCTGTATGCCAGTTTATCTCAGTTTACGTAATTGTGACTTTTTTTGTTGTTGTTGAAATGTAATCGTAATGTTCCTTCGATCGTTAAAGTTTGTGAACATTATATATTATCAATAAAATGTTGTCGAATTCTAGGGCTGTCTTGAAAACGGTTGTCTTGCTATTGGAAAACTAATATAGTAGTATTCGATTCGGTGTGTATTCGATTCCGAGTCTGCACGGAAATGCACTGTTCTCACACCCCCGCGAACGAATGCAGGTGCAAGTCGAGCGCGGTGCTGAACGGCCGAGAGAGAAACAAGCCCGCCTCGCCGCCCCCTCCGTCGGCGGACGGAGGCAACGCACAGCCGCGGCTAATCAAGCTCACCGCCAGGCAGCAGCAGCGACACAGTAGGTGCACCAAGTGTGCCCTTGCCCAGGCAGCCAAGTGACGTCACCGACAGTGAATTTTCCGATGACGTCATCTCTCTCGCTTCTTCCTTTAAACAGCACTCACCTGTTCCTCCTCCCCGCACCGGTGGCATTCTGCCAAGTGGGCAACCTCCAACTGAGAAAAACAACACGACCACCTGAAACTGGACCGTTTTGTCTGCGTCGCTGCTTAGACGGAGCGGAGGTGTGCACGCCTCCTGTCGGACGTTCTTTCCTCGAGAATCGTCGCTCTGTGCCTGATGTACATTAGTCGTGTAATTAAAGATTCCTATTAACAATCTAGCGGATGCCCATTTCATCCGTTCGTGTCTGTCTCTGCTATTTTAGTGCCAACTCTGCTAAGAATGTCCTTTACGCATTCCGTTAACAGAAGCGCTTGCGCGTCACTCGACGCCTCTGGGTATTACCGGCAAGTGCGCTAAGCTGAGAGAAGCGGCAATGTTTTTTTACGCTGCATGACAGACTAGTGTAAAGCCAGACTTGTCGCGGACCGAGTACAACTGAATCATTCAACAGTGCACTTGATTGCAATACCCCACGGACGTAACTGTAAATTACCAAACCCTAGATAGTTTGATTTGCCTTACTTTCCTGTGAACATATCTGCAGTTGTACAAGTAAAAAAAAAAATTGTTAGAAAAAGGAGGAAAGGAGCTTTTCCGGCTCTTTCAGAGCATTTTCCGAACCAATTCACACGCTGTTTGATTATTTATTTATTTATTTATTTATTTATTTATTCATTTATTTATTTATTTATTTATTTATTTATTTTTTTACACGATACTGCAGGCTCAGAACTGAGCCCATGCAGGAGTGGTATCAAGAGTGAATCACAAGCACTTTACAAACAGTAAAATTGCAATTCATAATCAGAACAAGTAGTAAAAGTACACGCATGCACACACAATTAATAATATGCACTTACATACCCGCGTACATATAACAATTCATAATCAACAGTATTTTGAGCGCGTAATTCAATAGCAATTCATAATTAGTATAAGTATACGAACATACATAACTATAGAGACCTATACATACACGCATGCACATACCACTTGACTCAGCACTAAGGGTTCTATTACGCCAATACATGCGTGTAATCGATTGGGATTTCAAAAACTTCTAAAATCATGGACCGAGAAAGGAAAGCGGTTTTCGTTATGATGTAATTGAGTCGAATGAGTGTATGTTTTGTAGTGACTCAGACGGCAAAGCGTTCCAGTCTGTAATGGTTCGAGGAAAAAACGAGAATTTAAATGTGTTAGTACGGGTTTGAAATGGAGTTATCGATTCAGCATGGCGATCTCTAGTTAGTCGTGACGTCAGAGGTTGGATGAACGAGGATGCCTGTAGTGCAAAATTTTTTGTTTTTCAAATGAAAAAGAAACTTTAATCTCAAGATTTTTCTACGAAGCTGAAGTTCTTGTATGTTATTTTCTTGCATGATAGCTGTCGGGGAGTCTGTCATGCCGTACTTGGAGAAGATAAACCGGATGCACTTGCGCTGAATCATTTCAATAGCATGAATATTTTTTTTAGTGCGAGGGTCCCAAATAATGCATGCATACTCGAGAGTAGGTCTAATAATGATATTGTAAGCTAACAACTTTACTGACGGCGGGACAGAACGAAGTTTGTACCTAAGAAAGCATAATTTACGGAAGGCGGATGCGCAGATGTTAGATACATGCACGTTCCAACTTAAATTATTTGTTATCGTCACTCCAAGGTACTGAAAGAGGCTAACCTCTTTCAATATGCGCGATCGAAGAGCGTATGGAAAAGACAAATAATTTTTCTTTCTTGTTATGTTTATGTACACTGTTTTGTCTGAATTCAGTTTCATATCCCATTGGTTACACCATGCTCTCAAACAGCTGCTTTTCATCTGCCGTTATCCCTTATATTCTTGTGAGGACATCAGCAGCGCCATTCGAAACTCGGTCGATGTGCGGGTTGAGGATGAGTCGTCGTAATGCTCGGCCACCGGGCAGGCACATTAGCGAACAAAATTTTCGAGCGTTCTAATGGAAAAGTGACATCCAAGCTCACCGAACTCGAGCGGCCAGTTACCCTTCCGCCCAAACCACACCCATCTCTGCTTTCTGTTCGCTGCCATAAAATGCATGCCTAAATAAAAGCACATATCGAACTATTCTGGGGAACTTTTTTCCGGCGGGCTCGTTTATATATGCTAGACACAGCCAAATGAATAGAACAGACAGTTAGACCAGGGAAAGCATAGAGGACGTTAATTGTTGTCTTTAACTGCAGTGCACTAATTCTGACGTAAATTGAAATGAATTGAAGTGGACGAAAAATCACCCGTGCCGTCGGTGGAATCTGAAACCACAACCTTCGAATTACGAATCCGATGCTCTTCAAATTGAGAACGAACGAACCACCGTTTCTGGAGGATAAACATTTCAACGCAAGTGCTTATCTGTCAAGTAACAATTGTTGCGGCGGAGAGAGAAACGGGAACTGTTCAATAAGTCACGCCCACCGGCGTATAGTCGATTGAGGGTGGTGTAACACTAATAATACAAAGTTACGCGATATTAGCGTGCACTCTCATCCATTTTGTACGAGTACGTACACCGATATCATGACAGTCATACCGTTTCCAAGCGCCTCTAGAAAAACGGGCAGCGCTGATTTGAAGGACGGGAACAGCCGTGGAAAGAGCGTGGCCCTTTTTCTTTTCTTCTGCCCTCTTTCTTCGACGCTGTAGTATGCAGCCAGGGCTGGGCAGTATCGCGATACAAGAGTATCGCGATAGTATTTCAGAGATACTTTTGAGTATCTGTATTTCTGTATCGAGATACATTTGAAAAATGTATTTGTATCTCAGTAGTGAAATACATTTACGATGTATCGCCTGTATCGCGATACTATGCAGGACACTGGTATCTCGTTACATTGTTTTTTGTGTCGGAAATGAGTTGAGGCGTGTTTCCAATGGGGAAATGACGTTTTTTTTTTCTTTTTTGTGCCAAGACAAGCAAAGGAGCGCCGCCGGTCGCCGACAGATAAGGCGGCGATGGTTTCCCCTCAAGCACAGAATGGTCTATGTGGTAAAGCGCGCAACAACGCAGACGGCAGAATCGTGGGGGCAGTGTTGTCGGCCTCTGCCGACGAAAGTCGCTGTCTCTCAAGGTCAGTGCAGCACGCCTAATTTTTTTCGGGTGGCAAGCCATTACTTCGCGACCCCCGGCGCGGATACCGCCGTGGAACAGGCTTTGCAATGCTTCGCGGGCGTTCAGTTCTCAAAGCGGCGACACTTCCAAAAGCAGTTCTTGTAGTCGCGGCCGAAGTGACTAGAAGATGGCTATCTTTGACGCGCATTCAGCCGCCTCTCCAATGTCAGGGTGCGTTCCTCATTGATTACATGCGTGAAACGGTCTTTTGTGGTAGCAGGCTCCCCCACCGCCGGAGCCGACTTCGCCTGTTGCGGCTTTCTGAAATGGGTGCTGGTAGCGTCGGTGGTGGTGACAGCTTCATTGAAGCCGACAGGGTCAGACGGCTGAGGATTCCGAAGATGGGGACCGACTTCGGATTCTGAACAGTCAGAACAACCCAAGTGAGGGCGAAAGTGTTTCGGTATCTAGATGACTCGAGAAGAGATATCGCAACGCTGCAGGGCAATCCGGCTATGAAGGCGGTATTTATTCACTATAACACGAATTTGTGCTCGCCTTCAGCGGTAGACACACTGTTTTTCTGTCGTGAGTCTTGTGCTGAGTCTGAACCGACGCTGTTAGAAGACAGCCTATTTGAGAAGCCTACACAGCCTTCTTAGCAAAGCAGATCTTCAAAATAATGTGTGCTTTTCTCAATTCACTGAGGTTCATTAGTGCACGAGAAGAAATTCTTCAGTGATTCGAGTTATTTGTTTAAAGTGTGCTATTTCTAGTATAGCTTAGTTTGTTCGCCAAGTATGTCGATTTCAATGTCCAATCCTTGTTACTGTTGCTGTGAAATAGTATATTTTTATTGCAATTGATACTTGTAATTATGTCATTATTACTAATTATGTACTTTGTCCGCCCCCCCTCCCCTGCAATGTCTTAATGGCGCTGAGGGTACTGTAATAAATAAATAAATGATCTGAACGTTTCGATGCGCTGTAACTTTAATTACAACATCATGCTGCACTAATAAGTGTCTTTGCGTAGTATGAGCATCCTTGAAATGAAAAAAGTATTACAGCATCTGTATCGCTGTAACTGTATTCCGGAATACTTTTTTCGTCTTATTACAAAAGTATCTCCGAAATATCCCGTTACGTTAAAGGCAAATGTATCTCAGTATCTGTATTTTAGGCTTCCAGTCCATGAATTTCGATATCTGTATTCCGGAATACTTTTCTGAGTATCCCTGCCCAGCCCTGTATGCAGCTATTTCACCCTGTACCGCCCAAGCCTTCGGGCCGTTAACACGCATACTCTGAGGATAAGAAAGCAGCTCGCACGCAAGATAATGAGCGAAGGCGAAGACGGGGGCATAGTCAGAAATTTTTTTTTCGGGAGGGGTCTGACCCCCCACCGCCGCACACACACACGCACGCGCCTTTATGTATGTTGTAGAATGTAAAGTTGGGCTCGGTGGAATACTAGCGTGATTGATGCAGCGCTAAAACACGAAGACGTAAAGGACAGAGTGCACAGGACGAGCGCTAGCTCGCACCTGAAAGATTTATTTCGAAAACAACACACGGGACAACAAAGCCGAATATGGCAGACATGCGCGTAAGCAAGAAAGTCAAACGTCTCATATAGGATCAAACTTGTCACTTAACATTACACGTGCCAAGCACATCTGCTTGTAATGATTTCGATTTTCGCAATGATTTAATATGGCCTGGCGTGCGACCGATGGCGGCGCTGCGAACGACACCTGTATGACGTTAGAGCGGGGATTCGCGCGCTTTCGTCTGCTACTTAGGCCCAGCGCCGTGTTGAAACCACCGTTGTGGTAAATCTCAACAAAAAAGCAGTTCAGTTGGTTATCTTGCATATGGCGGCTACTGACGCTGTTCGAACAACCGTGGGTCTGCTTTTAACGTTCATTTAGAACTACAGCTCTTTGTTTCGTAGAACTGCGGCCGCTTGTCTCCGTGGCGAGTGCTGCGCAATGGTGAAGTACTGCTCTGTGTACTCCGTCCGCTTGTGAAAAAGGCGTTAGCTTTCACAACTATCCTAAGGACCCAAAGCTGAAGAAGTGGATAGTCAAGTTCAGAATGGGAAAGGGCCCCACGCCTTCATCGACAGTGTGCAGCAAGCACTTCGCGGACAGTGACTTCTGCTACCCACCGTATACGCGCCACTCTTAGGTAAGCTTGTGACCGCGTTTAAGCGCCTCACCAATACTTAAGCCGTTTATGCACGCAGGCTATAAGCATAGGCGACTTACACCAGGTGCGGTGCCCCGTCCCACAACCTGCCGCGAAGGCCCCTAGAGAAGGAGCCGACGACGCCGCCTGCGAATCGCCTCGCAGGAAAGCGCGCCTCGTGAGCTCAGCTGAGCGGCGCAGGCGGCGCAGGATATCTGAGACTACCGCTGCATTTGGATGGTGTACATACGCATTTTACTTATGAAGGCAAGCGCGCGCCTAGCGGACTGCTTATCATAAATTCATAAGCGAAACCTGTTGCCGCTGTTTAGTGTACATTCTCTAAAAGTTTTCACCTGAGGCAGCACAGACACTTTTTTTAAAAGTGGATCTCTTTAAGCTTTTCGTTAGGCTGCGTGGCGTGAAAATGGACCCAGCTTGCCTTTGCCACGTTAAATCTCTGTGGCCTTGTGAGTGGTATAATCAGCGATTAAACTATTTGTTATATTGTAATACCCATGCGACGGCCCTGTGCGGTGTTAATATGAACTACGACGTAATATCGTTCTCACTGAACCAACATTACGGGACAAACTGCGATCATGGGCATCTGCAGGGGGGTGTGCAACAAGGCGGCACTTGCGCACTTGTTTGCAGGACGAGAGCTGCGACGGTGATGCGATCTCCGTTGACGGCCTCGACCGCGCATTCAATAACGTAGCCTGCGTGGTACACCGCCTCGCCCTCGATTAGGCACCGTGACCTTTCACAAGCTTTATCTATATACTTGTAGATGCTGGAGAACGGCACGCTTACTGAAATATCGAAAGAAACACCCAAACTAATTAGTATCGTACGGCGGAAACAAGATAACGAGCGAGAACACTCACGCATAGTTTCACTTTCTTACCAGCAATGCGGTCGGTGGCATCGACGCACTCGTCGGCCATCCGGGGGATTTCTTAGCCATGTCGATTGGGCCGCACCTAAAACAAGTCAAGATTACACTCGAAAACATTCGTTGCAGGCGTTAGTTGACCGTCGCGAGGCTGTTCGTTCGACAAAGTTCCCGCCTGAAGCAGACGATCCGCATAGAGGAGCAGCGGCTGCTGCAGAGCGGTTGAGAGCGGAGTCCCCGCTCTGACGTCACACGCGAGAGGGCGCCACTCCAAGATCTGGAGGCCAATATGACACGTTTGACTTTCGTGCTTACGCGCATATCTGCCATGCTCGGCTTTGTTTTCCCGTGTGCTGTTTTCGAAATAAATCTTTCAAGTGCGAGCCAGCGCTCGTCCTGTGCACTCTGTTCTTTACGTCTTCGTGTTTTAGCGCTGCATCGATCACGGATTTGTGTATGTTCTTGCGTGTGTTTGTATGTGTCCGCGTATACACATACATCATGCAAATGTTCGGGGGGTGGGTTGAGACCCCCCACCCCCTGGCTACGTCACTGCACCACAGCGCTGCACTTACAACTATTATTGTTAGAATATATCGTCGTTTCACAAATAACCATATATATGTGTGTAAAGGCGATACATTTTCGCAATAATGCTGTAGATCCAGCGCTGTGGTGTAGTCTTTTGGTTTCTATCACGTTGTTGTATGCATTTTCTTGCCGCGAAAGCTGTTATGAGGTCACAGCAACCGATTTCGGTGGAGTAGCTGTCCGCCGCCGCCGCCGCTGGTGTCCGTAACAGCTAACGCGCTCAACGCTCAACGAGGAAAAAGAAACGCTATTCGAGTAGGCCCTCTGCGTGGCAGTCGAGTACCACAGAGCACGCCTGTGCTAAAAGCTCCTCTGTGAAAAGAACGTATGCAGGCGTCACATAATAATAATTGTTGGT
The DNA here is from genome assembly GCF_013339695.2 of Rhipicephalus sanguineus. Lineage (NCBI taxonomy): Eukaryota > Metazoa > Arthropoda > Arachnida > Ixodida > Ixodidae > Rhipicephalus > Rhipicephalus sanguineus. The sequence goes on along the minus strand of NC_051178.1, from coordinate 211,787,374 downwards.
GTTTAACGTCCCAAAACCGCGATATGATTATGAGGGACGCCGTAGTGGAGGGCTCTGGAAATTTCGACCACCTGGGGTTCTTTAACGTGCACCTAAATCTAAGTACACGGGCCTCAAGCATTTTCGCCTCCATCGAAAATGCCGCCCTCGCGACCAGGATTAGATCCCGCGACCTCCGCCGGGTCAGCAGCACCATAACCACTAGACCACCGTGGCGGGCTTGGGCTTCACACAATGCCAATTGCGTAACGAGTGGGTGGGCTTAAAGCTAGCGCCCATTACGAAGGGCTCATCCATAATTCATCAGCCAGAGTCAACAGTGTGCCGCGCAGACGAGTAGTGGGTACCGCGCTCCTCCGCAGAACGATGAATTGAATTGAATTGAATTGAATTGTTTATTCACAACAACAAGGTTGCGAGGATGACCAGGCAAAAAGCTGCATTGAGCAGCTTGAGGGGAACCTGGCCACCTCATACACTGGGTACTGCCGTACTTCATCGAATTATGACGAGTTACGGCGTAGGGGGTACCTTGCAACTGTACTTGTGTATAGGGGTCGTCAGGAGGGCTTACAGCGGGCTCTAGAAAGGCCGCTCCTCCAGCCTTCGCTGTGACTGTGCCGCGCAGGCCTGGCATTTTTTGTTTCCGCTTGCAATGCTGCGCCACCATGCTTAAATCTCCACTCTACAGAACTCTGAAGAGTGTCTGTTGCGCTCGTCAACTGCGTGATGTCAAAGATTATAGTATGAGACCACGTGGCTGCGCAAGATGCCCGATGGCGATTCACAGTAAAAAGGTCGAGTACAGGCATAAGATTTGCGACGTAATGTGGTTGACCATGACATTGTTCTCGGTGACTGTCACAGGTTGGATGAGGATGTAAGTGTATTGTCCTCCAACAGTCCTTCTCAGCACGTTCCTTCAGTTGTGAGCTTGCGTAGAGGACATTCGGACGTAAGCTGCAACAAGCATGAATGGTCGTGTTTCTCGACGCAGTCTGTCGTTATTTAAAAATTAACTGCTACTTTCTGCAGAACTTGGCGCGGAAGAGGTAGTCGCACTATTGTGTTTGAGTGTCATGATATTGCACACATATTTGAATTACTCAAAAGCACACAGCTCATTTAATTATATTCTGTAATGGTTGATAGATAGATAGATAGATAGATAGATAGATAGATAGATAGATAGATAGATAGATAGATAGATAGATAGATAGATAGATAGATAGATAGATAGATAGATAGATAGATAGATAGATAGATAGATAGATAGATAGATAGATAGATAGATAGATAGATAGATAGATAGATAGATAGACAGACAGACAGACAGACAGACAGATAGACAGATAGATAGATAGATAGATAGATAGATAGATAGATAGATAGATAGATAGATAGATAGATAGATAGATATAGATAGATAGATAGATAGATAGATAGATAGATAGATAGATAGATAGATAGATAGATAGATAGATAGATAGATAGATAGATAGATAGATAGATAGATAGATAGATAGATAGATAGATAGATAGATAGAAAAACAGGTGACTGAAAACCTGGCTTTCTTTTTAAAGGAAGCCGCTTGCAAAGCTCCAACTGACTGCCAATCCACAATTTCTATCCTAACGAATTGGTGTGTTCATGTGGCAATTTCTATCCTAACGAATTACATTGCGTCAATAAATATGTTCATCTTGATTATAACAATTATTTTCTGCTAAACGCAACTTTCTTTTGGCTTGAATTGGCTGACAGATAAATACGAGCGTCCTTTGGTCTCCTCGTGCTCTTCCGCTGGCGCAAGTAGCTCGGATAGCCTTGTTGTACGATCAAGGAATTACTATATTTTGCAGTGAAGACTCGAGAAGGGATCGTGTCGGTGACTCAAGGGCTTTAAACGATCAGCTGAACATTCGATCCCTGTAGTCGGGTTGGTAGAGGAAATACTTTGTTTGAACTAGCCGGTCACGCGTACTGGCAAAGTATCTCAGCCAAAGACCACTGATAAAAAAAAAATCACAGCATATCCACGGAGTGAATGATGATGAGTGGGCGAAGCTGCGGAGGTTCATCGGTAAACCGTGAATCTTCCGTGAATTCTGCCCAGTACATCATCACCGACGTGAGATCGGGCGCGTTTATACTAAAGGTTCGATGAGAGTTATTACGACTTGCAGCTCACTTTAATTTTACATGTACGCTGTGAATTTTCATTGTTTAGAAAACCATTGCTTTAGAAAACATCTGGTGTCTTTCGTTAAGCAGCTGGCGTCTTTTCGTTCTGCTTTAGAAACATCTGCGTTCTTTCGTTTTGCTTTTAGAAAACATCTGGCGTCTTTCGTTGGTTTATTTCATCAATCAACGGTGTTTTGAACAAAATTTTTATTGTTTAATCACGCACAGGAGAAATCTCACCAGGCACTACCTTTGAGGTAAACAATGGCTGCTAATGGGAATGAGAGACAGAAGAAGTCGGCTTTTAGCTAACACTTACACTTCTACTAACGTTTCCTACTGGAACATGCCAATGGCTGCTAATGGGGAATGAGAGACAGAAGAATTCGGCTTTTAGTTAACGCGCACGCTGCGAATTTCTTATTGTTCAACAACGCACAGGAAAAATCTCCCACCGGCACCACCTTGGAGGCAAGATCTGGTACTAGCGTTACGACTGGTTACGCACTACTACGACTACGAGGGACGAACGGGTGCCGCCTTAAGGAGCTTCGCCCCTAAAAGTGTCGGCACTGCATCTTCCCACACTCTATAGATCTGCGCATGTCTAAGCATCTGCTGACGGCGTTGTGATATCTTTGTTTCGCAAGGAATCAAAACCGATGACGGTGATGGAGCCCGCCACTTTGCACTATGGTGAAACTTCAGCTACACGTGCGGTGGCCGAACCGGATGCTAGAGGACGCAGCATTTTTTAAGCGCCCGCCCGTGTCGCTTGGGCGCGCGTGTATATGGTAACTGTGGCGCCGTCAGCACTTCTTGAGACCTTATATGTGTTATGCGAATATGACCTTGACCGAGAAGCCGGCGTGAGAAAAATGAAGGAAATGATACCGCGCGAGCTGCGCGTTCACTTCGTCATTGCGGCGTTCGCGTGCCTAAAAACGATTAAAAGCGGCGTTCGCATTATATAACGCACGCAGTAAAATGGCCACACCGTGTGGCTTTCGCCTTAGGCGAAAGCATATGGGACCCTGTGAGTTTTTAAAGTGACGGGTGCCCTCAATGTAGTCAGCTCTACAAAAATTATTTGGTCGTTGTCACCCTTTGCCCTTTCTTGTCTCTATTTTACTGTGCTTCATAGTTTGTTTGTTTCTGTTTTTTGTTTTGTTTTGTTTTTTCTCGTCTACGAGTCCTTATTTGTAGAGAAAATCTCACTCTTTGTTTTCCGGGACATGTTGCGAGCTAGGGGAATAAGAACAAGAACGAGAAAGCGAGAAAATCACATCAGTAACAGCCACCTGAGAGTTTCATGACGTAATAATCGCGTTTATACGAGTTGTAATCGATCCCGCTCTGTACATCTTATGCGATGATTTGTTTATCACGCCAAACCGCTATGAACGAAACCATTGTAATCCATATTTTGTTTGCGAACCCTTCGATGTGTTTCTAGTTTTTCTGGTACACTGCTGCTTGCAACGGACTAATGCGTTATTCGGCGCCCTCGGGGCTCAAATGAAACGTTTAAATTTGTAGCACGACTGGAACATCACTGAGCTCTCTCTCTCGTATAGAGCCGCTGTGATTTCATACTGCATAAAGCATGCGCTGTTGGGATAAAGAAGAAACTTACGATTACAGAGAACGGCCGGCTGAAGACAAAAATAATAACAACAAGAACTTCCTAATTGACATCAAGGCCATAAGGACATCAAGGACATAAAGGAAGGTGAAAAGCCTTCCTTTGTTAGAACCTTCATTGAATGTTTCCCCTGCATTTCATTGAATCGTTTCTTGAATCTTCTTCTTTTTCTTCTCAGTCAATTGCATCGAACACCCTCTACCTAGGTCTCTGCACCTCAAGCGATGTTGCATTGCCTCCGAGATCGTCCCCACCTTTGACAAAGCGCTGATGTCGTATGATGACGTCTTCATATGTCATGATAACGTCCCCATTTTGGCGGTCTGTGACGTCGTTACCACGTCACAGAGCGCCAAAATGATGCGTCGCAATATCAACCAAGCCTAGCCCTGCCTTCTCGCCCATCCAGCACAGCGGCAGTTTCTGCAGCGCACGCCACTTTCAGGGTCACCGTCTGACGAGGCACTTCAGGCTTTCGCTTTAATATTAAAAGTAGTAATAATAAAAGTAGCAAGGGCTCTCATGATGGGCATCCCTAAGGTGATACCGGTGTTGCGGAATGGGCGTCTCCATTCCATTCCAATTCCATTCCGGGGAATTAGAACTTGCCGCAGTTCCATTCCTTTCAATTCCTCGGAATGAAAAAACTTAGCCCATTCCCACTCCGGGAATGGCCGGGCAGTTCAATTCCATTCCTGTAATTCCTTAACGTAGGAAAGGCATCTTGATAGTTTTGTCGAGTTAAGAATGAACGCGCCATAAAGCTCATGTCACCAGATGCATTAAGAACTGCAAAAGTACGCAAAACACGTTACCAAGGTCGAGGGATAGTAGCTTGGTGACATATCTCGTGCAGTACAACCACCCTACTAATTCCCATAGGGGCAGCTCTCCCGCTACCTGTAGTATTTGCATGGTCAGCATGTTTGAACGAATGGTGATGTTTTAATATTGTTTAAGCTTAAATGTGTTAATGCTAGAATGACAACATAGCGTATTTTTATGCTGACAAAAGTAGCGTTCAAGAAGACTAAGCAGCTTTGCCACGCGTCTGGAGCGGTCGTGAATACGGAGAAAACTAAGGTTTGGTTAATAGAGAACAAAACCCTCTAGATCTGCTGGTATTAGTTGGAACAGTGCACCGCTCGGGCACCTTGTGTCTTTGCATCGAATACGGAAGACGGCCGCACTGCTCGTCAGCACTCACGCTTGTCAAGCGCGCCTCGCAAGCATGGATGGGGTGAGGAGGACTTTCTGTGTACGCCTGTGCGCAGGTGTGCAGTGTCTTTCTTGACGCAAAGGTTATTTATGTGTGTCAGGTACTAAACTGCTTGTGAGATAAAGATCAGGCTGTGCATATGTAGAGTATTCGCCGCTTTCGTGTGGGGCTATCAATGGGAACCAACGCGCAGGGATAATTTGTTTCTCCCTTCAGTATCTGCTGGGATAATGCATTTGTTTGTACACTAATTTATGCCTTGGTTTCTCTTTTACAAATTGGCAGATCGTTCACACTTTTACACCACGTCTACCCTTGGCTCTGGCTAACTAAAGGTGGGCCTAGAGAATACGTTATAGCCTTCGACTTCGAAAAAACATGTACCCAGGCCTACATGACTAATTTGAGCATGATATTACAGCAGTAGTCTATATAAGGACAGAATTGTAGTAGGCGCGTTGCTTATAAATGTACCGTGCTTGTAATCAGCCAAGCCATTTTAAAAATACTGCTTTATTGTTAAATTCAAGGTTCTGACTTTCGAATATTTGAAGTTTGATAAACAGCGCGTAGATGAAAAGTGCTCTATTTTCGGAAAAATACGTAATTCCCTTCCCATTCCATTCCGTGCAAAAGGCGCTTAATGTCATTCCCATTCCATTCCTCCAAGCGGCATTTTTGTAACACGCGCATGTGTCAACCACCTCATTCCTCTTACCCTGAATCGGGTCAACACCTTCCCTTTAACACTTGCATTCGCAGTAGCCCTTAGTTCGCCAATTTTACAGCCTCTGAAGAGAACAGCCGATAGAACCAACGCCTCGATTTCGTTCCCTTCCGCCCCGATGGGCGGATGCGTCGAAACTTATCGCCCCCCCCCCCTTTTTTTTTTTCTAATGCACGCTTACGCAAGATCCGCCGAGCGGCGGCGTGGTTTTGCATCGCGGAGCGTGGCGTAAGCACTACGCACATCTCGACGTCCGGCCGCGGAATATAAATTTGCGACGGGCAGACTATATGTAAACAGGGCTGTTGCAACGTTTCTCCACCGGAATGCAAAAAGTCAGTCATTCTGGCGTCGCCGTCATACAGCGTTGTCGCTGATTTCTTGCTTTCATGAAACACACGCACGATTGCTTGATTTGCGCAATAACGTTCGCTCATCTGGTAATCAGGCTAGTTTCTAGGGCAGGGCGGGGCCGAATGAGACACGGCCAAAAACGCTTTACTCTTTGACCCTCACGAGGCGTCCTTGAATTTGGTGTCCGGCAGTGACACGTCGGCGTACGTGTGCCCTGCCGGTATATTCCTTGGGCTAAGTTCGTGTTTCGCGCGCTGCCGGAGCGCAACGCAGAGGCCACGTAGAAAGCAGCGCGTTGTTGAGGTCTGCCCCGCCAGGTGCCGCAACGATCCCAGCTGCTCACGAGAAAGGCGTCTGCTCTTTCAAAGAACTCATTCAATGAATTTGTTCATCAATTATTCTTTGCCCTTATCTTCAGTAAACTTATGTTCCCATACCATGCGTATTCAATATAGCTCTTAACATGCCATCGATTTCGTGCCAGTTTTATTTTTTAAACACGTTTTCTGAATATTTGAAGAACCGGAAGTAAGCGCTCTGCCGGAATTCCTGGGAAGAGAAACGAGTGCCGTTACCCGTGACACTCGTCAAGGAAGGCGTTCTTGCACCATCGAACAGGACGCACGTCTGGTTGACTCTCCTTATCCGCGCATAATAAGTGGGAGAGAACTCGCCTTGCTTCCGCCTCAGTGGCACAGCGGTTACGGTGCTCGGCTGCTGGCCCGGCCGCGGCGGTTGCATGTCGATGGAGGTGCAATGCTAGAGGTTACACTCGAAGAGAGCCACTAAAAGGTGGAAATAAGAAAAACTGCGATGCTGAAAGCAGACACGGGGGTATCTATTTCGACGCTTTCAGAGTGTAACCATGTGCCAAATTGCCCAACAAGCAACTCTCTCGAATATCCCTTTGCGACACATTTGGAGACGCGACTTAGTTTCTGTGCGCCATCGGCGAGGAAGAGACCACAAACATTGAGCCACCATAATTGAGCTAATGGTATGTTAAACATTGTTGCCTATACATAGTTCCCTTATATCACTTGTGGTTGAAATATTCTGCTACACACGATCGTTTTGACAGTACCGTGTGTTTAATGATACGTGGTTTTGGCACGTAAAAAATTTTGTCAGCTACGCACTAATGGTGCGAAGACTGAGGAAACAGCGGAGCTGCATGGCGTTCCCCTCCTTCTCGTCCCTCGCATGGCTTGTGCTATGCTTCACCCTTCCCCCCTTGATATACTGTGCTATACACGGCCCCTCCCTCTCTCTTTCTTGCTCCCCGTCTTTTCTATCTCTTTCTCTCTCTCTTTGTATTTCTCTCTCTATCTTTCTCTCCCTCTGTACTCGTTCTCTCGCCCATTACAGTTACTCCATCCCACGCACGACAAATCGGCGCAATGTTCTGGAGCAGAACATGAAGAAGAGGACGAAGAGAGCGCGCGCAGTTCGTGATGATGATAGTTGTTGTGCACGACTAACGGAGTTTCTCCGAGCATAAATAGCTCTGCTGTTAAAACTCCAGATGTTATCATTATTTCTTACGTGCTGGAATTACGCACATTAAGTTGTGACAAGTCAGCCCCGCCACGGTGGTCTAGTGGTTGCGGCGCTCGACTGCTGACCCGAAGGTCGCGGGATCGAATCCCGGCCGCGGCGGCTGCATTTTCGATGGAGGCGAAAATGTTTGAGGCCGGTGTACTTAGATTTAGGTGCACGTTAAAGAACCCCAGGTGGTCGAAGTTTCCGGAGCCCTCCACTACGGCGTCTCTCATAATCACATCGTGGTTTTGGGACGTTAAACCCCAGATATTATTAAGTTGTCAGAAGTGGTCGAAAGTAACGTTGCTGGAGCTAGCGTTTCTACAAGCGGACTTGTCAATTCAAGGATGAAGACGTAAATCTGGTTTAAAACTTCTTTTAGAATTCGTGTTTTGGTTAAAACCCGTACTTGCATTCCACTGTACATTTTTCGTTCATTACACGACGTTCTCATTCATAGTCACTTAACACACTGTTCTTCATCCCGGCGATTCTCTTGTCCAGGATTGCTCATTAACAAAATCAAGCGATTAGAATAATCACCTTCACTCATTGGAGAGAATCCGCAACACCTATTTACAATTAACTCGGCATTCTCTCTATCCAACATAGCATACCATGGAAACCAGGCTGGATCATTTTTTGCGCGCGTCAGCATGACATCGAGTTACAAACAATCCCCTCTTCTCAGCTGACAAATGCTAATACAAGTCGGTTCACTTGAACTCAAATGGACACAGCAGATGGGGATATTTATTAAAAGCTTTTACGTAACGGCGAGCTCGCCAGCCGAATCCAACAAATAACTGGTTGCATGACAAATAATTCAATATAATGCCAGTACAACACACAAAGAACATAACACTCAAAAACAACGTAAACACATAAAATGTTCCGCGAATACGGTATCGCACCCACGGACCTCCCCGAGAGCCATCCGTCGCCGACGACGCCAAACCTCCAAAAAGAGCTCTTTCTCATGCGCTCGCGTAACCTCGCTCCCACCAGGCGGCGCCGCTGGCACCAGCGCGGTAGAGTTACTGTATATGCTACCTACACCGCGCGAACACAGCGCCACCTCTCGCTCGGAGGCGTTTAAGCTAGTTACGACTAATCCGCCAGAAGCGCGTGCGCCATGAGCCGAAAACGACTTTACAGGGGGTGAAAGCACCCCCACAAACTGCAGAAAGCACACAGCGTTGTTTTCCGCTATTGACCTCTTGAACTTATTACCAGTGTTCATTAAAAGTTGTCTAACACTAACAACATTTAAAATCCATTTAAAGAAACATTTATTCCAACTTGTAAGCTAACTTTGTATAGTATCATAAGCTAAGGTTGCATAGTACCACCTATCTTATTTCAATTCCTTCGCATGCCTCAATTTTCTGTTACTTGCGTTTATTTACCTATTGCGTGTGTCGCGTAAAATGTACTATGCCTTCCTGTATAAATTGTCAGTATCCAATGTCATCGTGTAAAATGTCGCTACTTCACTAATCTGCAATCGAGGTTCATTAGTTTCATTATATATTACAAATTATGCTTTCTGTACTGTTGTTGTAACTGCACTTTTGAAATGTAATTACTATAATATTTTTGTTCCTTCATTTCATTTATTTGTAAGCTGGGGGGAAGTGGTTCTTATAATAAAATAACGAGGAAATGAAGAGAAATTGCACCCCGCAACTGTCTCTGTCAAAGGAGGACACCTTGATCAGCACTAGTGCGCAGGGGAAGGGATAAGGAGGGATTAAAAGAAATAGAGAGAAAAGACAAGAGCGGTTGGAGGGAATCGCGGACCCATCGAGCCTCTCCTCCGAGCGAATCTCTCGTAAGCTGCATTATGCCTTTCATTATTTATGTTCCCCCATTGTTTGCCAGCTCGCTATTCGATTCACCTGCCCTGTATTTAATCGGCATAATAACGATAGGACGTCCCCCTGACAGTTTTCGCGTTGGGACCTCCTTCTGTAGCTTTATCTGTTATGCTACGTGTATTTTTATGATGTCATAATAAACTTCGAACTTCATTTGCCGATGAATAAATACACCGACAAAAAGAACGCAGGCACTGAGAGGAAAGACACTTAACCTGCAAATGCATTTTATTGAGTCAAGAAGATTCCCTTAGACGTCTACAGCACATGCGCAAGGACCAGTACGCGCCTGACCAAAACGCGCAAAACCAAGAAACCTGAAAGAAAGAAAGAAAGAAAGAAAGAAAGAAAGAAAGAAAGAAAGAAAGAAAGAAAGAAAGAAAGAAAGAAAGAAAGAAAGAAAGAAAGAAAGAAAGAAAGAAAGAAAGAAAGAAAGAAAGAAAGAAAGAAAGAAAGAAAGAAAGAAAGAAAGAAAGAAGGGGTTCGCCGCTGTCGACCAGTGGAATTAACCGATCGTGCCCAGACACGATTAAGACCCCGGTGGAAGCCATGCATGCAGTGAAACACACAAATGCACGCGAAAAAGTTCTTGCTCTGGTGCAGTGTTAAGATGGCACAATCAGGCATCCGCGTGTGCATCAAGAAAAAACAAGAGGGCTGTCACATCCACTGGCAGATTTATCTCGACGAAAATCCGATGAAGGACGACCCTGTCGGGGCCGCCGCCGTTCCATCAAATCCGTTCGTGTTGCATGCGCCGAGTGTGATCTGTCGTCCGCGCAACAACGGCACCGATGTGTTGGCCTCCGCTGTCAACGCCACTGCGTGTCTCAGGCGACAGATCGCGGGCTGGGCGCCCGTCGCTGCCTTTCGCAGACCGCAATTCGGGCCACGGGGCCGACACCTGGTGCACATGTAACAGCCACAGGCGGAGCGGCCGGATGCGGCTTTGCTCACCGCCAAATGCCAGCCGCGAAAAGGCGCACGCGTTGGCGTGCGCACGACGGGGCGGGGGATCATCCGAGGGGGGGGGGGGGGGGGTCCCATCATTGTTTAAAGTGCAAGGTCATACCTTTGAGGTTTCAAGTGCGGAGCACTTTTGGGGGCCAGGCTGTCGTATGCTGTCATCGTATGCTGTCGTAGCTCGGCGTATAACGCAGGCAAAACCACGAATAGCATAGCCATCTGTAGCATATTGAGTGCGCGCCAAGCAGAAGTCTTCTTCCTCTTGTTGTTCGAGCGCATAGATGACGATAAGTGCGGAGCACTTTAGGGGCCCGGCAAAGCCACGTAAAAAATAGAAAAGAAAGAGGAAGCAAGCAAGAAATAGAAGGAGAGAGAAAGCAAGGGAAAAAATAGGAAGAAAAAATATAAAGAGCAAGAAAGAGAAAGAAAGGGAGAGGAACAAATAAATAGGAATGAAGGAGAAAAACAAAAGACAGAAAGAAACGGAAAAAGAGAAAACGAAAGAAAAAGAAAAACGAAAGAAAGAGAAAACCGAAGAGAAACAAAGAAGGCTGCCCAGCTTCCTTCAGGCTTGCCCTAACATTTTTGCTTTACTATAATTATCTTTTTCGCATATTCCTTTTATTTCATTTTTTCACAAAGTCTACTGCCGCACGCTTCGTGGCCGATCCTCCGTAGTGGGTTGATCTATTCCCCTACGGAACCAACCAACCAACCAACCAACCAACTTGGCGCCCCTAGTGCGACTACCTGCCTTAATTTTTTTTCGAGATAATGGCGTCCGAGGACCACTGTTGTTGCATTCCAAGAGCTGCCTGCTTCCCATGTACATCCCCCATGTAATCCCCCTTCAGGTGCACCGAGACGAATCGGGCTTGTAACTCAACTGTTATTGCTGTAAAGTATCCAGGGTTCGTGTTTCAGGCTCTGCTGTAAGTATATTGTCGCGCAAGCTTATTCCTTTATTTTTTTTATTTCTTTTATGATCGGGCGTCACCCACAAAAACTGTTTTCACCACTCGGCGCAGGCTGCGCCGCAATGTTTGGTAAACTTCTCGATTGTATCAGACTATCCTGATAAGATTGCGCGCATTACGCGAGTAGTTGAGTGTATTCTAGAGCTAACGCGAGCACGAGCGATAACGCTGGAATGTTCGATCACTAATGTATAAAAAGATGACGCGTTCCACCGACGATTAGATTATTCGCCGTCTGTACTCGCCGCTATCGTTGCATTGTTAGTGTTACTCGCTTGTACTACAGTGGGCGTGCTCGATTTTGCGGGCACAAGTTCTGACTCCCGCCGGGGAGAAGAAGAAGACAGCAGCACGAGCCGCAAGCTACAAGGATTGCCTCCGGAGCACGGCCAAGACGTCGGCTAAGATGACGCCCGCAGTGTCGCCTGCGACTGTTGTCACGCAACAGCCCCGGAAGCCCCATTTGACCCTTCCGTGGGTCATCCATTGAAGAACCGGAAAGCTGGCTGGAAACACACGACCGCGTCACAGCCTTCAACAACTGTAACAGTCAGTCAAGAGAAGCTGCGTCACGTCTACTTCTAAGCAGAAGACACCGTGAGGACCTGGTTCGAGAATCGGGAGTCCACATTTCGAATCGCGGATCTCTTTCGAACCGCATTCCTTGACACCTTGCCGAACTCTTTCATTTATTTTTATTACAATGGAACAAAGGCAATACATGGCTTTACGCGGCCCTAATACGAATACTCTGTGCAACTGAACTGACGTTCACTGACCACAGAGAATACATCGATGGGCGAAGATATATGATATTGTCGTGACGCAGAGGTCGTAACGCACAGATCGAGAGAACAGCAGCAGCTCGGTCTTTTTAATACTGCGCGCCAGCGAGTTCTTCTCCTTTGTCCTTTCTACCTTCTGTACACAGCATATGCACATTCGTGTTGTCTTTTTTGCAGCACGCACGTGGCAATCTGAACTGCGTGTTTTTCTCGTCAGAGGATGTCTTGAGGCGCAGATGACGCCGGGGTGTATGGCCACTCCGTAAGTCTTGCTGCTTGGTGCGTTGGTTCGTACTTGCAAGGAAAAAAACGGATGCGCGCAAACTATAGACAAGGACGCAGAATACACGGACGAGCGCAATTTGCGCTCGTCCCTGTCTTCTGCGTCCTTGTCTATAGTTTTCGCGCATCCGTTTTTTTTTTCCTTGCAAGTATATGGCCACAGATTTTGCGGTATTCCAGTTATCTTGAGTCCTTCTCACGCAGAAATTCTCCATCAGAGCTGCCCAGTTATATTAGATTTTATAATAACCATTTTCCGTATAAACAATTGATTATATAGTTTTGGGTAGCGGCCGCCGACGAAAGGACATATCGCGTTTGGGCGAACCCTCTGAAGGCGAAGCGAGGACTGGCTGCATTCCGAGCATCGTGCCGACTTCTCTGTGGCACGATGCGTCTGGGTTTGGGCGCATTGGTTTATCAGCGTAAGTCAGTTCTTATTCGGCGTCTTAAATAGTAAGCAGCTTTTCTTTATTATTATTGTGTGTCTAAGGAGAGGTTGGTGCCTATACATGGCTCCGGCTACTGCTCCCTCCTTACTTATTAATTTGCGTCACGAACTTATAAATAAAAGTACAGTATTGTAAAACTCACTCACGGCAATGTCCTTTTAAAAGGAATGTTACCGCCGGGGAGAAGGAGACAGCATGCACGAGCCGCAAGCTACAAAGCTACAAGGATTGCCTCCGGAGCGAGAAATGGCAGCTCCTCGGAAGTACTGCGTGCCCTATCCAAGTATCCAAAAGCGCTCATATTTTTGTCGCCGCTGTGCGGCAAAGCAGGGCTGAACTGTTCATGCGAGTGCTATCTCGTCAAAGCGGCCCGGCAGCCCCGTGAGGCTGCGCCATTTCTTTCGTTCAAATGACAAAAGGAAACATTACGAGCCGTTACAACAATGCATAACTATAATTAGAAAAGTTGAAAATGTGGGGAGTGTATAGTTGGATATCGAGATGCCGCTGGCTCGACCTTCTGAGCGCGTCACCGTTCCGAAATTGTGGGATCAAATTGTGCGCCGGCTATCGCATTCATATAAACTGCAGCGCCACGTACACGCCGTTTTCCTACAAAACACTGTCCCTTCGCATCGTTCGAAATTCAGGGTTTGTGCGCAAACAACATACTTCACTCAGCGACGTAGAAACATATTGTTACGCATAGCGACCAACGAGGCAGAGTTGCTGATTAAGCAAACCTGCCGCTCCCATACAAGAAATACCGATCACTGCAGCCCTGACACACTTACGGGCCGAGGGAAGGTGTCCGAAGCAGCACCTATTATTTATAGAGGCGACGGTAAGCCTTAACACGATGCAGGGCCAGGTTGCGTACACGGCTAGAAGCGCACGACCTCCCGAACGCGGCGCTCTGAATGCTCAGGCCGAGGGCACAACGCCGTTTGCCTCTTCTTGTGCCAAGCGCAAATGGCTGCCTGTCCTTACACGCCCGTGTGCTCTGTCAAGCGATGGTGAGAGTGTAATGAACAGTTTGTCAGTCGTTTAGAGACAGTGGCTGACTCGCCGCGGTGGGCTAGTGGCTCGACTGCCGACCCAGGGGCCATGCTAGAGGACCGTGTGCTTATATTTAGGTGCCCGTTAAAGAACACCAGGAGGTCAACATTTCCGGAGCCCTTCAATACGGCGTCCCTCAATCGTATTGTAGTTTTGGGACGTAAAACCCCAACAATTATAATTAAAAACAGTGGCCCCTTTAAATATATAAACCGCCATAACGCGTCATGCGCCTCTGTGGTGTCGAACGAACGGCTTTGTCCATTTCTCCATGATAAAAGAAGAGCGCGCAACCGCAACTGGATGCGCGAAGCGCTCCGACAGTATGTAACGTGAGAATGAAAAGTTTATGCGATGCGGCTTCCGCGAGAGGCGACGTCAGAGCATTCGCTAGACATGACAGTGATGCCTCGGCTCTGCTACGAATCATGCATGCGCCAACCGGATGTTATGGTGATTGCTGTGCAGAATATAGCGAGCGAATCATACCCCTGCAGACCAAAGTTGTTTTAGCCACGTAAACGTGCGTGCAACCGTGTCACGATATAAATTCAGGAAAGATATAAATATTAAAAATTGGTTCGCCATAGCGGCCCTGCGAAAGTGGATGTACAATCTTAATCAATATGAAAGGGAACACCGAATTCGTGTTTAAGCAGCGATTACTCGTGATGCGCGGATACGAGTGTGATGTATATGTTCGCAAGTAGTGCGTCTCCGCTTAAATATTTAATAACACTTTTTCGCGCTTGCCAACTGCACTTAGCTGTGTATGGCCCATTGAATGTAATACCATTGTTCCTTTTCATAGTGCGGATGACTTTACATGCATAACATTAGGACATCTGAAGGGCTCGATCATGCATCCGGTGATCTACGGCGATTGCCTCAAGCCCGAGCAAGAGAAATTTTCAAACGCGCTCGAGACAAGAACAACACATTCAGCACCGACATCAAGTGCACTACGTTGAACTTTTCTTTGCGTGCGAGAGAAGGACGCCACCTTCTCTGCCAACATCAGAGATGGCGAGGCACTCACCGAAGGAATATGATTGCTCCGCTTCACGACATGCGCCTCCTCGACACACACCCCGGGGGGATGCATATCCATTATTATTATTATTATTATTATTATTATTATTATTATTATTATTATTATTATTATTATTATTATTATTATTATTATTATTATTATTACGCGGAAAAAATGTGACTTTTTTTTTCTTTACTTCGAAGAAGCTGTTTTTTTTATGATGATGATAACTCTTACGTGACCCGAATAACGCCTCGAAAGATCCCCTCCAACTGGAGTCTATATCTATTGAACATGATAGATATATAGTTTTCCTTCAGCGCCACGTAGAGTACGTGTTTATCTCTTCAGGTTCTCTATAATCCTCTCTTTGCAGCCTTTGCCGATTTCATGTACAGCTTTTGTGTCGAGTGAGTTATAATTTTCTTCAGTCTTGTGACCAGCGATTTCTCTGGTGCTGAAGTGCCGGCAACAGTATGCCAAGCCCTCGTGGCACCCTCTTTGTGGTGCACACATCGTGGTCCGCTACAGCCTCCGATGAGCACGTGCACAGGTGGCGGATGTTCATCGTCGGTGCTCTCCACTCGGATGTTTCCCTCATGTCCAATATCACCACGGCATCTCCCAGTGACTGCCCCAACTTATTCCATCTTATGAAACGGACTCGTTTGTATACTCGTACAAGCTATACAAGGAAGTCCATACAGATTTCTCAGAAAGGTCTTGGTCCGGAGATCGAACCCGCGACCAGTGCCTTTTCGAGTGGTCGCTCTTCCAATTAAGCTAACCAGGAGGCTAGCAGTTGGCAGCGCAAGGACGAACTGATCGACAAAGCGAAGTCCGTGAATATTTGCAGTGTCCACGTGTTTGTCGATAAATTCGGGCTGACTATATTCGCTCACACGCATCGCCAGCCCAATCGTCGCGTATCGGATGCCGAGCTTCGTGACGGTGAAGCATTCGCGGTCCCGTCACCAACACCGTTCCAATTAAAGGCGGCTCCGTGCACGCAGCGAGTCAGCTGCGCACATTGGGCCCAATCGTCACATCGGAAACAACGAGAGCGGCAGCACGCACATGCAGCTGTCGACACGGCACATTTGGGTTACGCAGCCACGTAACAAACGCCACGGCGGCCTCCTATACGGGGCTGCGTTGAATCGCGCGCATCAGTTATTCGGGATGCATACGCACACGGGCTTTTGCTTCACAATCTCTACAGTTATGTGCAAGAAAAACAGACCTCAGGGGGATCATTAAAAATGTTTTTAACACGAGTTGTTCATAATACAGTCAGCATATGCCCAGATAACGACAACGTGAAATAATCAACGAAGCAGCAATAAAACCAGAAGGCACTCTCTGCCCTGTCGGTACAAAAAATGTTGCTATATACTCAGCTTGCGTAGTTGTCGCTTATAACGGAGCTGTGAAAACATAGCCGCAAAAGCTGACAATAGCTTGCGCGAAATTGCTCTCATACTAAAAACATTGCGCCGAAGTAGTGGGGGTCATTACCAACTGCCCCATGAGTCAGTCTTGTGGCTACTGGACAGAGTTATCAGTGTTATTATCAGCTTACAAAGGCACCTCGTATGGCTGTCAACGCGGGCAGCTTTCCACAGCACCACTTGTTTCTCGCGCCGCCTCGTCTAAATAAGATGCGTCATTGAGGGCTCCCGCGGACTTAGCCAAATTAGAAGTTTATTTATTTATTTATTTATTTATTTACGCAATACTCACAGCGCCATCAGAGGCATTACAGTGAGGGGGTGCACACATTATAAGCGGTTTCATACAACATCACATGTAAACACTAGAAAACAAACACTAGCCACAATAATAAATAAATTACATACACAGCTAGTATGTAGAGAAAGGCAAAATGGGAACTAATAAAAACACTAAGTCAACAAGGAACAAAACGTATCGTTTGATATTTCATTAACTACAGCAGCAGGTAATCTATTCCACTCCCATATTGTTTTTGGGAAAAACGACATTCTGAAGGATTCAGTATGGCAAAACATTTCACGCACTTTATGGGGATGATCGCTCCGTGTAGATACATAATGAGGTTCTAGTATATATTGTTGCCGATCAATGCCAATTTTTGAGTGAAAAATCTTATGAAAAAGCTTTAGACGAAGTTTTTTTCTGCGATTTTCTAGCAACTCCCATTTAAGACCCACCTTCGCTTGGGTAGCGCTAAAGGTAAATGTATAATTTCCAGTCAAAAACCTTGCAGCTAAATTTTGCACTTTTTCTATACGTTCCCTGTCACCTACCATCGGTGGGTCCCACACCTCACATGCATATTCTAAAATCGATCTGACAACGTCTTGAAAAGCAGTTCTTTAGTAGCCATACTAAAACATTTTGCATTACGCCGTAGAAACCCTAATGACTTGCCAGCACTTGCGACTACATGATCAACATGACGATGCCATTTGAAGTCAGGGGTAAAGTAAACACCAAGATATTTATATTCATGCACTTGTGACAATGGAATATCATCTAAAGTATACTGAAATGAAGGTGAATTCTTTTTCTTGGTAAATGACATGAGAATAGTCTTATCTAGATTTAAAGTCATATTCCACTTGCGACACCACTGACCAATAAGGTTTAAATCACACTGCAAAGCACGACAGTCATCTTCACCAGTAATAGGCCTATATAACACACAGTCATCAGCATACAATCTCATACGTGACAGAACACCTTCACCAATGTCATTTATAAATAAAAGAAACAAAAGCGGACCCAGAACGGAGCCCTGAGGGACACCAGAAGTGACGTCTCTTCTTGACGACTCAAAACCGTTAACAACTACGTATTGTTTACGCATTCTTAGGTATTCGACAATCCAGGTGATAACTTGCGTATGGATTTTGTAGGTATGCAATTTTTCAATTAACAGAGAATGAGACACAGTGTCGAACGCCTTCCTAAAATCCAAAAAGATACAGTCTATAGATAGTCGCTTGTCAAGAGTACTGCTGATATCATGTGTGAATTCAATTAACTGTGTTATACACAGTTAATTGAGTTAAGTGAACTATTATGCACTGGGCCTATGAATACGCAATTGTTCACATGTTGGTTTAGCATATTGGTTTTCCTAAACAGGAGTCTGCTCAGCTGTACTGAATGTGTTCTGTAAGATTAGCGGTATATACGTCGAATGCATGCTTAGTAACCGTCACAATCGCCGTCTTTTTCTTTTTTGTAGAAACTGATGGGCTAGCGCTACATATGCAGTAAAGAAAGAGACATTTTAGACAAAAATACACTTGTATTGTCGTGCGCATATGTTGTCAGTTGAATCGTTGTCACGTCATATCGTTGATATATGTGCTAACAAGTTCTCATTCCTTAGAGGCTGACAACCTTGCCGTGATATTCAACGCCCCGATATTCATTTAACATATTAATCATTATTGCTTATAATTTTAAGGACTCAGCACGCACTACATGGTCTCCAAATGCAGTGTCGGACTGATTAGCTAGAAACTTAAATAGTCATTTAAGCATGTTTTATCCTTCAGTCAACCAAGTCCTTGCGACAGCGCCTGAAAAAGCATTGGACAAGAAAATGCACATGCACCGAAGCACGTGGCGAAACAAAGAATCGTATAATGCAAACGATAGATCTGAGCTCACTTCTACAAGCAGGAACCGAGACATTAGCTTATGCCAGCATAATTTTCTAATCTGCGTAGCTCGCATCCTGTTTCTCTGCGTATTCAAGATAAGGTCGAGCCACATTAGTATCGACAAAACAGCTGAGCGTACGTTAGTGCTTGCAATTAATGTATTTTTCTTATCCTGAGCCACCCACTTTCCTTGAGAGCCCTCGCTGGGATCAGAAGTCGCATCCCTCCACTCGTGTGTAGCCGCGCTCTAGGTCGTCGATCGAGATGTATTTGATTTAATTGCGCAGGGCGACATGAACGCCACACACGCTCTCTCCCTCCGCCCGAAAGTTGGGTATTTGCTGCGTGAGTATTGAGCCCTGGACAGCAACCCAGGACCGTGCGAGCCCTCATCGACTGGCCTGCAGGCGACGCTGATTGCTCTGTGGAAAACTTGGGAATGTTTAATTCCACGCATAACTTGACGCCACTAAGCTATCATTCCATCCGGTGCGATTAAAGATGCATTTAATCAAATATTGATTGATGGGCATCATTGTGTTGTCGCGCGCGCTCTGCTAGGAATTAACTTGAGGTCTTTTCAATGAACTGAACGAAGTGAAGCCGTTTGCCCTTTCCTTCTTCACTTCCGGTCTTCCTTCGCTTTTGTCAGCACTGTTCCGACCCTCTGACCAGTTGGCCAAGCGACGGAGTGTCTAGCCGCGTAACGTATATATACGCGCGTATTTCTGCTGCGGCCCAACGCCTCCTCGAGCTGTTCGTCACGGTGGCACGCAGGCCGTTAACGCGTAGCAGATGCTTCGGCTCTCGCCTGCAGCGAGGGGCTCTCGCGAGCTGCGGAATGTGCGTGCCAGTCCCGCGGTGCTCCAAGCGAACAAGAAGGCTGCCAGAAAAGCAAAGCGGTGGGTCAAAAAAGCGCCAGTCGACAGCCACGATGACGGTTGCTTCGTTTTTCTCCGCACGGCACCAAACGGCGTCTGTCGCAGGGGGCCTCCTGCGAGACGCCTATTTTTACGGGGCGGGGACTCCCGCCTCGGGTCCTGACCTCGCGCCAACACCGCCGCCGCTGCTCGCTGCGTTTCTTATTACGGCGGCAAGACGCGAGCGCTGTGCTCTCGGTCATCTGTAAAGATGGGAGATGTTCATCGATGTGTTCACCGGCTTCTCCGTTAGAGAATGTCCTTCATTTCTGCTGTAAATTGCAACGCACACGCAAGAACACTAAACGAAGGACAATAAAGTTAAGCAGATTCCGCGTCGCTCAATGTTAAGCGACGCATTCTGCTGGCTATACTGAGCATCGTCTAAGAGTACGCGGAGCATTACCTGATGGGGCGAAGTGTTTATGTAATACGAACCGCTAAGCGTTCGACGCAAGCGAGACGACAGCAGCAAGGCGACGGGGACGACGGACGTGCGACGCGCGACGGCACGATTTCTCGATTCAGTTCCTCTATAGTTACACTGAACGAACGTGAGCGAGAGAAACACAGATTGTGGTGCCGACTCTATAGCGGAATTCAGGGGCTTAGAAGAACAACAACTTCGTTGAAAGGTCCGGCGACTTATTCGGGGATTTGGGCAAGCATCCCCGTCGGCCACGAGCCCTTCAGCTCTGGCGACTTCCTCGGCCCGCTGGACGACCCAGAGTTGCTCCTCGAGGACGGAGATGAGCAGCGTAGTCTCTCAGCGCGTTTGGTTCGAAGGTGCGTCCATATATATACATGCAGCAGGGGCGTAGCCAGGGGGGAAGGGTTCAACCCCCCCCTCCCGAAATATTTCAGTTTTGCTCGCGTATATATACACGCGCACATACAAACGCACGCACGAACATACATAAAGTATGGTTGAACACCCCTCCCCCCCCCCCCTCGAAAAAAATTTCTGGCTACGCCCCTGACATGCAGCGTCAGCCGCTACGAAGCAAATACTGAGCAATGTTGGGAGTAGTAAGTGAACCGTCTCAGGGCGTCAGCTGGAAATGACACGAGACACCTTCCTGACGTTAGCGCATGGTTGATTGAATTCAAGAGCAGCTTCATGATATTGGTGATTAATATATTGGCGAAATAGTATACAATAACGAAAGCAAGATAACGTACACATTTCTTCAATTCGTTTACGTCTCCTTTGTTATGGAATAATGTAATGTTGGCACTCTTTCTCACTACTCACCAGTACACTTC
The DNA here is from genome assembly GCF_013339695.2 of Rhipicephalus sanguineus. Lineage (NCBI taxonomy): Eukaryota > Metazoa > Arthropoda > Arachnida > Ixodida > Ixodidae > Rhipicephalus > Rhipicephalus sanguineus. The sequence continues at coordinate 211,766,423 of NC_051178.1, read as the reverse complement.
AAGTCATGCAGCATTGCGACTGACACAAGCTTTGAAAGTAGAATCGCCCCTCCATGTCTAAGATTAAACCGACTGTTATTCCACCTTCTGTCCCGCCGCTTTTCTCCGTAACATGTCTTGCAAAGCCAGTGTGAGCGTAACTCTATAGCTAAACATTAATGTTAGCGCATTAAAACAACGTTATATCTTTGCTAAACCGCCTTTTGCTATTCTGCATGCGATGAATCGCCATCGTGTGTGCTGTGACTGGCTACAACGTCCTTCTTGGTTGGCTCAATGCGCTGACATGGATAAATCTGACAACATGGTAGTGTTCAGAGAACAGTGCTCCTGGGAAGGTCATTCCTCCCCGTATGCGTCAGCTATATGCGCGCTCATCCTGCCACACACTCAACGTGTCATTCTGACAATTCAGCGCACGAAATGACGAGAATTCCGATAAGCATGGGACACGCAGGCTTCATCGATGCAAGACCAATATGCTACGTTGCTGAACCCCATTAAAGAAGTCCTAACAACGCTTCCTACGAACGTATGTTCCTTTCAGTAACGTTTGTACAGAGAGAGAAATAAACGTTTATTGTCGAAGCAGCTGTGTTTCGAGCGATTCTCGGTATCACCCGAAGGAGGGCTCCCTAGTCCAGGAACCCTCTGGCTACGACTGCCCTCTTGGACCTGGCGACGAGTCGTCAATAAGGTCCAAGTCTGGGTCAGTTGGTACATGACAATGAGGCAAAAGCCAGTCAAAAAGACGCCGGACAAGGGGAAGAAGTGACACACAACAGTCGTTGTGTGTGTCACTTCTTCCCCTTGTCCGGCGTCTTTTTGACTGGTTTTTGCCTCAATGACGAGCTATCGCTCGTCTTCCAGGTCCTCGAGGGCGAGCTTGGCCTCCCACGTTTCGGTTAGGTGGTCGTCGTTCGTATTTGGTGCTTGGTTCACGTCCGTCTCCGGTTGCATATCGCGGTTTGCATGACACGGGCATTCCAGGAGCAAATGTGCCAGGGTGTCTGGTACGCTGCAGAACGGGCACATGAAGCCATGTTTCGTTGGATACGTTTGTACAGAGTCAAGTTTGATTTATCGGCCAGAATCTTCGCAGCCGCTCTTGATTACACGACTACTCTTGGGGTCGAGCCAACGCGTACGAATCGAATCATCGCAATTCAGCCATTGTTTGGGAGAAACGATAATGCGAGTCACTGAAGGCAATTAGCTGATATGCGACGTGTATGTCAGGCCGCTAAAAGTCATTTATTGAGCGAATTATCTGCCCAAAACGACCATGAACAAACAAAAGCAATTGCAGATGAATTGCAATTATACGCGGAACTAACGGCGTCAGGCTTTCGAAGTGAAACGGAAGTAATTTTCAGCTGAGCTTCGCGCAGGTAATTATGCTTCTGACATCGCTACGGTTAGTCTTTCTGCCACATCTTTTAACCCGCAACCATTTACTTTTGTTGCGTGCGAATTGCCTCTTGTCATGTAGACTGTTGTTATCTTTCTAACCACATCAAGATGTAGGTCATGCAATAAAATTATAAAGGTGGCCCCGTCGGTATGACGTCTCCGACTTTGTTGAGATGACAAGGTGACGCATTTGTTAATGGAAGCGTGAAGCAGTGGTATTTGGTGACGCAACCGTCACTAATCCCTCTGTTTCACTGTCAGCAAAAGGGGCGCGATATCTTTGGGCACGTCAAATGCTCACCTCATCTCGTGCAGCCAGAACAGATTGCAAGTACTAACGATTTATTTCGTTATTGCTAATATTTGCAATGCGATGTACTACACTTATTGTTTGACCTTGCGTGCAGACTGTAGAGCTGTGTGTTGTCAAATGTGGCTTTTTCTCCGCGTCCTCATTTTCGCTTGCGCTACAACAAATCAAGAGGTCACGTCATGTCCAAACTACAACCATTCCTCATTTGTGTGCCTAATGACCTGTTCAACTCCTGTCCTTAAACGAGGAAGAGACCAAAATATTAAAAAAAACGGTAGGCCTCCGCGGAGCACGCAGCACAGTCACAGCGAGGAGCCGACATTTGATCAGTGCACCGTCATATCCCGCAACCGTACTCAATCGACAAGACTAATAATAGAAGCCAAATCCATTTGGGAATGCGCAGCATCATGTATTAGTGCAGCCTCATTGACGTTACCTGAGATACAGTTTTCGAGTGACAGTGACTGCGCAGGCTTTGTGTCACGTGCTTCAGCGTATACACATTCAATTCAATTTCTTTATTTTCTTCACTAGTCAAGAGGGCGGCGAGGACTAAAGGCTTGCGAGCCTGACAAAGGTCCCCGCCCCCACTTCAGACGACGTTTAGCAATGTTCTTTGCAGCATACCTCTCTTATACGCTAGACTAGAGCTAACATAAACAAGAACACTCTCTGATTATACCCAATATGCGCGCACATAATATATACATATTTATATAACGTTCACAACTTAGCTCATAAAACAGCAAAATCTGGATCTCTAAACTCAAACGCCGCAGAAGCGTCGTCTTCTGCTGCGATGTTCCACCGCGTCGCCTCCCGCTCCCATTGGTCGAGTGCGAAAGAAAACAGTCGTCTCAATGAATGCAAAAAACTTGGAGAACGCTTGAGCTTGGCCTTCAAACGCCGATAGCGTAATCGGTCCTCGTGCCTTCAACCGTGCCGCAAGGAAAGAAATGTTTGTGCGCCTATCATTGGCCCTTTCAAACTATCCTAGAATGCCTACTGCAAGTACAGTTGCCAAGTGCCCACCCCGCCATAATTCTTTCTTTCACAAATTGGCAAAGTACATACGCGTTCGTAAGGTGCTACGCGCGCAGCTCCGTTCTTTGTAATGGTGGGCAGCTTTAAACCACCCAATCGTTGCTCAGCTTCTCTCGTGTTTTGACGCCTGGTGCGATTCTACGATTCTACCAAGCAATATTACATGCGTTAAGGAGACTCCGCCCACTGCATGACATTCTTATAACGCTTTTTTACGAAATAGCTTCAAACACTGGCCAAGGGCGTCCGCAGAACTTATTTCAGGGGGGTGCAAAGGGGGGGACAGCTTTCACTGCCGTGACATCACCTGCAAGATTAATCAGTAGTGTGCAACGTGCGAAATTGGTTGGAAATAGAGAAGGCCGGGACCTGAATGTGCTAATCAAGCTGTGTAGCTCATTGCTACTGCATCGAAAAATATTATCCGAAATTCCAGGAAGGGGCAGCTGCCCCCCCCCCCCCCTTGCTCCCCCCTCCGGACGCCCATTACACTGGCGTGGCTCCGTGATAGAACACCTGGCTTCCTGAATTACAGCTAAAGTTTGCGCTCGTCCAGTGTGCTTGCCTTTCTTCGTCCGTGTTTTTTTTTTTTCTTTTTTCGCGCAGCCCTGCTATATGTGGTCAAAAATGCACCAACTAACTCAAGCAAGAGCTTCACTAGAGCACCAGCTTGCCGCGCAGAAGGCCCGGGTTCGATTCTCACTCAGACCAAACATTTTTGTTATTTCTTTATTTGCGTCTATCTCGAATTTTCGCTCACGGACAATGAACGCCAATTTTTCGCCCAAAACCAACGACGCCGGAATTTCTGCGAAACGAGCTCTTTAACGCTATCGCGTTACAATGAAACTTAAGCGATAACGTGGTGCTCGCAACGGGCTGCCTCTGGTAGCGGCATGAAGTAAACGGTTTTTCGAATGCGCCATCCTCGGCCGCCATGATCGTCAAAAATCTGCGTGGCCCTGCTTTTAAACCACGGCGGGAAAGGGGTTAACGAGAGCATTAGGGGGAGGCCTCGGAAATCTTTGTGTTTTCTGCAAAGTATCGTCCATTTCAATAAAATTGATTGTGGGTGCCTTGGTGACCAAAAGGCAAGCGTGTAGCCTTTGGAAATCTTGTATTTTCCGTTTTAGGAAGATTCGTCCCATTTTAATAACGTTTATTGTGAGTGCGTTTCTGTTAAACAAAGCAAGACTGCAGCCTTCGGAAATATAGTGTTTACCGACTTCCGAATAATTCGTAACATTTTTAAAAAGTTAGGGTGTTTTAGCAGTGACTTGAAGACACACAAACGAATGTACACAAAAACACAAATGCTGTCATTTTGACGGATACAGTTCACGATCGTTTTACCTGTGAGTGTATTAAAGATGTTTGCTTGTGCTTTATCCGCAATAATCTGTGTGACCGCCCTATACGTTTCGGACTCTGCCCACAAATACTTTGCATGTACGCTGGCAATGGTAGTGCTTCCTATTATTTCTCTTTTTTTAGTTTGTTTGGTTCTTAGACATTAGTTTCATGATGTTGAGATATCCGGCTCCGACGCAGCCTACCAACCTTCCCATGTTTTCATTTTGGTCAAACTGCGCGGTGGGGCGGGGCACGAAGAAGTGAGACAGACAAGCGCAGTTTCTTGACCAACATGAACACACTTACCAACTTGCCCAACTTTCCACGCTGCTTTCCCGTGTTTCCACATAAAAGTTAAAATGAAGACACGAAGGCTAGTCTATTTTTGCCCTTATCCACGCATCTCCATGTGCGCTGTCTACAAGGACTAGCCAGCAATCGCTTTATGCACTTGCAAAAATGCCGTGGATTGAGACCCACGTACGACTGCACTATGCAACAACACTGGATGACGCCACGGGAGAACTGTCTCCGTCTGTTGCCCTTTCGCGCTGTTACAAAATGTACGAACTCACAAAACCTCTCATCCTAGCACTCTTAATGTACGACAAGCGACAGCTTTGAACAACCTCGCAAGGCTTACGTGCAGTCGGTTTCGCCGCAAGCCTCGCTCCCAGCACGAACGCCGCGTTCGGCTTCGCTCCATCAGCCATGACGTAGTGGCAGAGCCCACCTTGCTCACGAAGTCTGCTGAGAACACTCCGTTAGACAGGCTTGCGAGAACGCTTGCTTGCAGAGTTGTGGCACATGGTATGCGAACCGGCAATTGCTTGTTTTAGAACAGAGCTCCCGTGTTACGAACGTCGACTGGTACCCCGACAAGAGAGGTAGTAAGGCACTGTACCCCGACAACGCTCGTGTGTGTGTGCCCCTCCGTTCCTGTCTTCTCGCTCTGTTTTTCGTTTCAATATGCACCAAAACCAATTAGCCCACCAACAATCATTAACAAGGATGGGAACCATTCAGAACAATATTTCGGGACATACGTCAAACGTTTACTTCCGATTCGATCGATTCGAACCGATCGCCATTCGCAGCTGATAAACTGGTTCAATACCCCACACTGCATCAATTGAACCAATTGGGGAATGCATCGGCTTTTAGCAGAAAGAGCACCTGGTTCAGCTCCCTCTTTCACTGCACACGGGGAACGGCTGATGGAACACTCGAATGCAATGCATGACCGACTTGACACCAGAGCTCACCGATGGTGCTTTACCGATGTCATCAATATACAAGAGGGAAATGTTAATCAGTTCAACGCCGAGGCACTGTCGGATATACTCAACTGTTCTTTAATACTAAAGTATGCACCTGCCGTGTGGGCTACTTCTTTTCCCGTAGAAATTCAAGTATTTCACCGACGCGTGAGATTAATTAGGGACAGCAGGCCAGTTACCAACATCGAGCAAGGAGTATGACGTCACAGTGAATAAACACCGCGTCGCATTTACTGGAAATCAGTAATACTGTATGAGTGCTGCGAATACCAAGCAAGCTTAAAAGTGGACGAGAGGGAAGAACAAAACGCCGCATCCTATTACTGTGTATAGCGTTAAGCCAGCACTGAATTGACGAGGAAGTGAGACACACACACAAGCGCCAACTTTCAAGATTGTTGAAAGTTAGCGCTTGTGTGCGTGTGTCCCTCCCTGTCCCGTCCTCGTCAATTCAGTACTGCGCCTAACGTTATGCATATGTCGCACAACCAAGGCCAAAAATCCACCCTTGCTAAGTTCATCCTATTACTGTTTTCGAACGAAAAAAAAAAATGTGCCTCCAGTAAGACGGCGGACGTCTGGCTTCAATCTTGGATGTTTCCATTGCAGCAACTTTTTAAACGCCTTTTTTTTTTATTGACACGATATAAGGAGACGTTGGCGCACAAATGAGGCACCCTTAGCTCTTAGAAGTGTCGAACAAAGAACATACAGGGTCCAAAATTTCCGAACATAACAAATCCGCAGCACATACAATATACAACTCGAAGAACATCATGACACTATGACATCTCAAAAATACAAAGAATAATGCTCCCTTATATGAAGCCCTGAAGTCACCATCATGTAGATGAATTATCACGTAAAGACACAGCATAACAGTCAAGACAACGTAGTCAACAATCACATGTATGTGTATACACGTTGATGATAAAATAAAACGTAGTATCCATAACATAACCTTCTGTCAAAACAAAAATAGCAGTCACATAAATATACACTGTGACGTTAAGACAAAACAAAGCTTAAACGCATTAGCAACGGCCAAGAACGCCACTGTCTTCAAAAGAAACGTTGAATTAAGGCGCCAATCCCTGGTATACGTGCAGTCCTCGGAACGGCGTTCAAGGCCAGGTCACCGACCGAGCGACGCCCTTCCGCTGCGTTTCAATTCAGAAATCATTGGCATAACAACGTGCTTGTTTTATTTTTTATTCGTGTTTTTCTATTATTCTGTCAGTGGGCCTTAACGAGAAGAAACGAGCATAAAAGTCGTGCGCGTGTTTTTCTGGTGACACGGAACGTCAGGTCGAGCTTAAATTTGGACGGCACAGATTACCTAAGAGCATTGACGTAATGGCACGCGTTACATGCGCTGGTACGGAAATAAACTGCGTTCGTTTCTGTCGTATTTTCCTGCTGTCCTCGGATGGCAACATATTACTCCGAGTTTTAATTTGCAGTGAATGGAGGTATGTCAACGGTGATATTGTGCCAATGTTCTAAGTGTCAACTAACTTATGAAAAATCCTTTTGTTAGCCTTTGAGAAATACTAAAACCTTGGAGGACGCTTTTGAATGATTCGCATCTTTCATCTTTCGCATCTTTCACATCTTTCGAAATCACGTGCTACGTGACGCCAACAGGCAGAAAAAGAGTGTTCCACACTCGCCGTCATGGCTGCGATCGGCGCTGACTAACACTCCTAGGTTTAAATGCACATATACACTTCATAAAGTGGACGAGGGGATGACAGCCGCCGTAGCTCAGTGGTAGAGCATCGGACGCGTTAATCGAAGGTCGCAGGTTCGGTCCCTGCCGGCGGCAAGTTACCTTTTCGTCCACTTTACTTCCTTTACATTTACATCACAATTACTGCAAATAACATCTCCTGTACTTTCCTTGGCATTATTGTCTGTTAGTTCTCATTAATATTGTGTCTAACAAAGAAAAAGGAGCCCTTAAAAAGTCACCTTCTTTCCTTCGCATCCCTCGCTTCGCATCTTGGTGGACTCTTCAACCGCGGAAGGGAAAGTCTTTGCGCGTGGTAATTGGCCGCTGTAAAGGGTGCCTATACTGCCGTTGCCAAGTACCCCATAGTTCACCATTTTTGCCAAGTAGCGAACTGCTCACTATGCGTCTGTAAGGCAATATGCGCACGCTTTGTTGTTGATGTGGCTGATGATTATAATGATAACTAATTATGGCTGTCCCTTTGTAATGGGTGGACAGCTTTAAACCCCGCACTCGTTACGCATCGTGTGACGTCTGGGACAGTTCTACGCTTCTGTCACGCATGTGTTGACGTCACTCTTCGCCCGACATATCGCCTACACGGGCTCTTTTCGCGAAGCAGTTTCAAGCACTGGCATCACTGTGTGATATAGAATACTCGGCTGCCACGCAGAATGAATGGGTTCCATTCCGGCAAGAACCCTCACTCTTTGCATCCATCGCCATTTTTTCGCTCACTTACAAAGCCGCCGACACCGACACCGTATTTGCTGGCTCCCGAACGCTTTTCTGCAAGCGGCGGCTTTTCTCGTTTTTTTTTTCTTTTACATAGCACCTACTGGAGACGATTTTTTTTTTCTTCAACCAACAGCTATCAAATTACTATTAATTATTATTCTTGTAGTTCGGTGGTCCCTACGGTCTCGAGAGGCTTCGATGACTAGCCTCTATTTCATAAAAAATGTTTCAGCTTCAGTGCTATACATTCGGCGAGTGTTGTCGGTTTTATTATTATTTTTTTTCTTCATCTCCCTCTCTCTTCTCTCCGCTATCCCCCCGTAGAGATTTTCGATCGTCAATCGTTTGCTACGTCAACGTCTCCACGTTTCAGCAAACAGCACTACCTCTCTAGATTAATGCGGACGAGAAAAATGCGAGACAGGTGCAAGTTATGCGGGCTACTCAAAAAACCACATCTAACGTCTACATAAGAAATGTGGCTTGCGTTCATCCGCTGTCTCTTATTGACATCGGTTACCAGCAGCAGGTGCGAAACCTTGCGAGCCGAGCTCGAAGAAAACCGCTCAGTTCCGACTCACAAGGTCCGCTCGAACACGCACGAAGCCTTCAGGGTCGGCTTTGTTACAAGCGTCGCTGACGCATTGCACTCGCAGGGAGGAACATGCATAAACACGAGTGGCGCGAAGCAAGCGGCCATGAAACTCAGCAGCCGCGACGAGTCGCTGGCGCGAGTCCTGACGGTGCAGCTCTCCAGGTCGGGGAGCAGTCTCACGCTCCAGCGAAGCGATCGCCCCTCTTCTTTGTAAGCGCATTTTTTTTCTTCTTAATTAGCCTAATCACGGCTCGCTTAGTACCCACTCCTTCAGAGAGCTGGCGCTCGCCGTCGACTCTTCGAGGAAACGCTATTCGGCGCGTCTCCTCAACAGCGTCTCTCGTGGCAAAACAGAAAAAAAAAGAAAACGGGAGCGATGGATGTACAGCTTACAAGAATGCAACAACGAGGAATTCGGAGAATCATCATCTGCCCAAGTCAGACCGAGAGCTTGCCAAAAGCGCACAAGAGTGGCTTCTTGGTTGTCCATAGTTAATCCAGAAACAGCACTAAGGACCAGAAAGGCTACAAACACAGCGCTACCTAATTGCAGTAGCCAGGTATGCGCAGAAAAAGCAAAGACAAAACAGGGAAAACAAGGTCATCGTAACAGTAAGTGCTGTCATATAGCCACCTTTTTTTTTTTTTTCAAGTGACTACACGATAGCAGTATTGACTTACGATGATTCTTCTTTTCCGAGTGCTCTTTCCTTTTTTAGTGCATGCCTGGCTAAGCTGCAGTAAAGTCGGGTCATAAGTCAGCTCTGTGTTTGTGGCCTCTCTTGTGCTTCGCGCTGTTTCTGAATTGCCAAAAGCAAAACGAAATGCATCCGAGTTCACAACGTGCGTCTTTGACAGTGACAGCTATACCTATAGTGGCCACAAATTCGGCCCAAGCCGTAAAACAAGTTTCTTGCAGACTGCGAGCACATACCATTTTATTAGAAGCATGTTACGCAAAAATGTCTTACGCTGAAAATATTCGTAAGAGCAAGCTGAACTGGCACAGCGCGTGACGCGAAAGAAGAAAGGAGAGGAAGAAAGGGTCGACACAAAAGGAGCGCCTTTTGTGTCGGCCGTTTCTTCTCTGTCGTCATGCGCTGTGCCAGTTCAAGTACGACAAACCAACTCGCCCAATCTTCAACATTCGTACGAGCAAACTTGAGGCCCTTCTGACCACGGGCGTCCGCGGAACTTTCTGTTGGGGGGTGCATACGCAATGGACCGTGGTGACATGACAAGCAAGAGTAGTCAGTAGTGCGTAACATGCGAAACTGAATGACAATCTTGAAGGCCAGGACCTGAGTGTGCTGATCAAGCTTCAAAACGGCAGGAAGTGGAAGATGGAAGCTTGCGATGAAAAAATCATAAACAGGGAGTGGGTGCTCGAGCCGACGTTTCGACAAGTGGACTTGTCTTCTTCAAGGCTGGAACTGATGATCCAGCTGCGTAGCTGATTACCACTGCATAGAAAAATATTATCCGAAATTCCAAGGGACCCCTGCACCCCCCTCCGGACGCCCATGTGCGGGAAATATCATCAGCGAAGCTCTCTCCAGCCAGCCAGCCAGGCAGTCGGTCGGTCGTCAGTCAGACGAACTTTATTAGAGTCCTGACGGAGGGAATCCTAGGAACCCACCGAGGGCCTCGCCAGCGACGGGGGCTGGAGCCAGATGCTCCCGACCGCTTCACAGGCCCCCTGGACGGCCCTGAGTTGGTCGGCTAAGGCGGTGCGAGAGATGCAATTGGTCAAAGTCTGCCTCGGTGTCATGGTGTCTTCTTGTGCCGCGTAAGCGGTGGTGCTGTCACTAAGGCGCTGGAATGTAGCCAGTCGAATGAAAAAAAAAAAAATTGTATCCAGACCGTGGTTTCTGTTTCAACAAAGTCTAGGTTCTTCAGTCTAGTCTTAAACAGATTTCAACAGCAAAGCTAAAATAGAAAACGCTGTTATCAGTTCATATAATGGGACAACATTCCATCAGGCATGGATGGAAACTATTGGAAGGACCCGCAATGCACGGACCAAAGTTCTGTGACGTCATATAGATTGCTGTAGGGAATTCTTAACGTTTTAATGCTATATAATGTACGTAATACCCAACGTGTATTATTACACGTTAGTTTTTGTTATTATCTTATTTTCTTCTTTTTACTTCCTCAGTTCCGTGTTATTTATTATGCGCAGCATGCTCTGTCTCCGAGGTTTAAGATGTCATGTCATGTCACACACTGTTATCATTAAATGCATATTATTTATTTATTATTTATTTATTTATTTATTTATTTATTTATTTATTTATTTATTTATTTTTATGTTCATGTGTTTAAGGGTCGCAGCGTGAATGACAAAAGCTGTGTCCGGTCTTTATGGTGTACCGTTTAGGGCGATCAGGCACGTCACTCAAGAATCCCAGGTGGCGGAAATTATCCGAAGCCCCGCACTGCAATGTGCCTCGTGATCGCATCGCGCTTTTGACGCGTAAAACCACACAAATCGTTATTAAACGGAAGAGATGGCTCTGGTAATGTGCGAAGCGGCTGGCTTCGGGACGTGTCACAAAAGCAGCAAGCCGGCATACCGTAAAGAGATAAGCCAGCTGACAAACGGCTCGTGGTGTGTTTTTGCGGCTGCGTCGGTGACACGCTTGTTGCGTGGTCCGATTTGCGAGTTTACAGCCACTTGCGGAAGCATCGCCAGACGAGCGCAGAGCTCTCGGAGTCTCGCCAAACGTACAAAGCAAAGCTACTTTCAGGCTCGGGGGGCATCCCCGCCTGCGTGCCTCGGAGGGAGCGGCTGACGGAATCTCGCCTGGACTCAAGCCAGCGCCGAGTCACGTCAGCCACGCGCGCTCCTCCTAAAGTTACGAGAGTCCAAAAGAAGGCGCAGAGAAAAAATTTTTTCCTGTCGCGCGCTTTGCGTGTCAAGCACGGTTCGCCAGGCCACCGACCGAGCTCGTATCGGTTTATCTTTGGCGTATCGGGACCGAGTTCCGAGCGCAAGAAGGCTTTATTTTTACGTCCAGGAGCGGACTCCAAGTGGGCCGCCACTCGTGTCCGACCGTTGCCCCCGAACCTTGACAGGACACATGGTTTTTGCTTAAACCACAGACAGCGTCAAAAATACGCCACTGAGCGAAAGCCTTCGCTGGGCTGCACGCTCTAAATATTGAGGAGCCGAAGCGTATTGAGAAAGCTTATTCAACAGGGGGAGGGGAAGGCTTTTTCGAAGGGCTCCGTGAACGGCGTGGCCGAGCTTTGGCGCTGCTGAGACCAACGTTTTCGAGCGCCGTGTCGACAACGCAGCGTCACTGCGGTGTTTTCAGGACGAAAATGAGAAAGCAGTACTCGTAAAGACGACGCGGGCACCGTGAGGTGCTCCGGTGTTACGCGTTTCCCTTTTCTTGCTCTTATTCCTTTTATTTACCAGCTAGCTAGGCGCGTGGCAGTGGCCCTATATATACAACACATTGTCAGAAACTCTTACGGTCACAACCAACGCGCCGTGCCGCATTTCCAAAAAAAGTGTGTGTGGGGGGTGGGGGTGGGGGTGGGGGGGGAGAGACTACGGATACCGTAAGTAAATATTGCAGATATTCCTGACGGAAAAACTTCGCTGGTCCTTCGATATTTATGCTAACCCTACAAAATGTGATGCGATCCGTAATATGACGAAGTTCCGATAGCTGTTCCGACATACGGTAGTCGAAGTGACCTGTTTCAAGTGGTGTGGGAGCGCTCTAATAATTGTTGGGGTTTAACGTCCCAAACCACGATATGATTATGAGAGACGCCGTAGTGGAGGGCTCCGGAAATTTCGACCACGTGGGGTTCTTTAAGTGAGCTCGAACAGCGTATACAAAAGCGGGATAATGGGCCGGTGGTACCAAGAATGACATCGAGTGGCTGTTCACCCAAGGATTCCCCAACACAGAGCCATTTTCTCCTGAAGTGGCCGATAGCCATCCTTTAAGAACGTTGCTGGCATGCTTATGGCAACAGAGCGCTACAAATTGTTTCATTTTGTAACATCTCGCTGGTAGTTCGTCTTTCGCTACCTTCTACGACTGAACGAGGGCATGCATTAGATCTAGTTGGTGATGCAACATCTTTAGGTATGAAGCGTAAAAAACTTAAAGCACGCTTGAGCTTCGCCTCCAAGAGTGAAACGCGACAACGTAATCGTGCTTCGTTCGCATCGTCTTCTCGTTCGCTTGCCACGCTTCGCTTCTTAAGGATAGGCACCTTAAGCGAGGAAGGGAACGTCTGCGCGCATAACAATGGCCATCTTAAAACTCCCCTACAACGCCTACTGCAAGCACACTTGCGAGGCGCCCACTACGCCATATATAATTCATCATTTTGCGAATTAGTGGAGTACCCATCTACGGGCCCACAAGGCAATACGGGCACACATTTTGTTGATGCTGTGGCTGATGATCAGTCATGGCTGAGTGCTTGTAATGGGTGTAAATAAAAAAAAAAAAGGCAGAAGTTCAGGGAAAGATGGAAGCTTGAAGAGATGAAAAATTCGTGAACACGGTGTGTCACTGGAGCCGACGTTTCTACAAACGGACTCGTCTTCTTCAAGTTTCAGCCTTGAAGAAGACAAGTCCGCTTGTCTACCCGCCGGCTTTTTCATCTCTTGTAATGGGTGTGCCCTTTAACCGCCCACTCGCAGAGCAATTCACATGGTGCGATGCCTGGTACGATTCTACGCTCTGCCACGCAACATTGCATGTGCTAACGCAACATCCTCGCACTGCATGACGCCTGTATCTTTTTTTTTTTTCGAAGAAGTTTCAAGCATTGGCTTGAAACTTCTTCGCGCAACAATGACGTCAGCGTCTCGCCGAGCGAAACTAACCGTAATAGGCAAAAAACGTGCCGACTAACCAATAGGCACGAAATACGTTGTGGTTTGTAGGGGAGCCGTAAAACAGCGGCGTGGCACCTCGGTGGTGCACGAGAGGCGTCTGCGCCCAAAAAATGTATCAGATTGATTTGGCCTTTACTGTACTCAGATGCGCCACGGCTTGGTTCACACAATTCTTTAGTCGCAGTGCACTGCCTCGGCCAAGTGAAAGGAGCAGCAGCGGAATGCTCGTCGAGGCCATGTCGATATGTCGGGACAGCGCGATGACCGCTAAATATTTACTGCGCTTAAAGTAGTTCGAAGCTTCCAAACGACAACCTTCGTTCGTTTCTTTCTTCCTTGACTTAACGATGAATCGAGCTTCCCCTGGCGCAGTGTCGTCACCTTAGGTCGCCTTCTTCTGCGCGGTTGCGTTTCACTAATCAGACGTACCAGTCGTAACATTAAGAAGATGAAATGCTGAGGAAGAGGATGCGTAACTTTGCGATGTGCTGCAACTTGCAACACGTTACAAATATAGCTTACCCCTTCCCACTTGCAAAGATGGAAGGGCACGTCATGGCTTCTGCCCGGCTAGAAATAGCCCTAACCTTGGCGGAACAATCAAACGATGTTTAAAGTTTCGCCCTCTGCAGGAGGGAGCCGTCGCGCAATCTGTAACACGTCCCCCCCCCCCTTTCCCTGTTGAAATGAGCCAACCTCCTCGTGATGGCGTTCTTCGCATGACATTCTTTGCCGCCGACGTCCTTACCGCGCTTGCATACAGGCTCCTTTGCGCAGGGTTTTCCAACCTCGCCGCGAGGATCAATCGGGTTCATCGCGCGTCACTGCGTAACGAGCTGAGAAGCGAGTTACGCAAGCGCCGCCCGCACTGCCCTCCCTCTCGCTGTTGGTGAGAATAACATGCGAGAGAAGCGCCCGCGAACCTTTTGGGAGAGCGCGCGTGTGGACACCCTCGAAAGGGAGAGGCCGCTTGGCAAGCACGCGTGACACGCTCCCCGAATGCTGCTGCCACTTTTTCTCTTTTCCAAGCGCGTTTGTGCTTGGCTCGGCCGCGCGAAAGCGGCCGGACGACAGCAAAGCCAGTATGCGAGGGAAACACCAAAGACATCGTATGGTTGCGCCGTCAGGTAATCCAGCAGAAAATTTCTGGCGTCTCGAAGCACCTCGAAACACGGTCTTGCGGAAAAGGCTGCACCGCGTTCACCTCGGAACAATCGCCTTCTTCACTCCATTAATAAAACAAAGGATTACCTGTCACGCTTTTTGGTGAGTTCTGACTTGCCACACACATAACTCCCTTTAAAGATACACGCTGACTCTCTTTTTGAGGCGCGACTCTCCCAAACAAATGGAGTTATGTGTGGCAAGTCAGGACTCACCAAAAAGCGGTAAAACTCGTTCACACCTGCGACTATCACCGGTCGCGCGACTAAGTTAGTCGCAAAGCGACTGGTCGCAAATGGCCGCTTTAAGCGAAAAGCGATTGCTTTGGCTCAGACACTGGCAGCTCGATTTTTCGGTCGCGCGACTGCAGTCGCATACCTCTGAACCAATCAGATGCGCAGGAATAGGACGTCAGCTTATTTTACGAGGCAACTGCAGAGCGAGTAGTCGCGAACTTGGTGTGGCGACGTGTGAACATCGGTCGCCTTGAGTCACTTCTTGGTCGCCATTCAGAAATGGCCGTATGACAGGTGCTAGTCACAGGCGTGAAGGAGCTTTTTTTTTTTTTTTTTTTTGGGGGGGGGGTTATACTGTTGGTGGAGCTGGTGCTTCCACGAAATGCTTTTTTTTTCCAGAGAGCTTTTTTTCCATTTGAATCCGGCGAGTTTGCCGCCGTCCGTAATTCAAGTTCGAACAGCTTGATTTCTCTGTCTTTGTTACCTTCATTTTTCTCTCTATCTTTTTCTTTCTAACAGAGAGAGGGCGAGTGTAAAGGCGTGCTGAAAAGATGGCACAGACGCGGTGAGAACGGAAGCCTAAAACGGAAACACCTCACACAGCGTGAAGATGCATCGCAGTTTGCCAGCGTCACACCGTGTGGAAGAAGCACCTAATTGGAGTTGTGACTGGCGCCGGCATTTCCCGAAAAGGAGGAGGAGGAACCACCTGCACAGGTGTCCATCCCCGGCAGTTGTGTCGGCGCTTGAAAAACCCCGGAGGCGTTCTCCCGCGCGTTCCTTCGACCCTGCCGCTACAACGTAGCCGTTGCCTGTCTGGATTTCCCTGCCTTAATTGGGATCTCTGTGGGAAACAGCACGCTTCGGAGGGGAAAGAAATTACACCATCTCCCACTAAAGGGAACCATGTGGGGATGCGAAGCAGCGCTGAGTGTTCACTTGTGTTTTCATTGTTGTTCCATTTGTATGTTTCCGTGTATGTTTCATTTGTGTGTGGAGTTGTGTATATGTTGTGTACCGCTTATGTTACCCCCCTACCCCCCCCCCCCCCCCCCCAGCTCGATGTTTCCGTTGCGCTTCGGCGTCGCGTTGCCTCGCAGCTTCGAGATTCGCTTGCCGTCGTTGCCGTTTACGTTCAGCTTCGCGAGCGTCCATAGCGCCGTTGCGAAGAAGAGTGCAACGGCAGCGAGCGCGCGCCGCATTATTACGAGCGCACAGCTGTGGCGGAGAGAGAAACGGGAGAGGAGAAACGAAGCGGAGGCAGCGCTCACGCCACCTCCTCCACCCCACCTCCTCGCGCATCCTCGCGTGAGCGCGAGGAGAGGGGGGAGAGTGGGCGCATGCGCAGTGGGGAGCGGACGCGTGAGGGAAGGACGGACACAGCCCTAAGCAAAAGCTATTTCGCATCTAAAAACATGGTTGATCCCTCCGTCATAGGAATCGTTATAACGCGAAAATAAGCGTGTTTACAGAAGTGATTGAATGTTTACTGTACACTGATATAACGGAGCTTCCACAATGTATTTTGGTGTTTGGGAGCTGTAACACCGTTTAACGTGGATGCACCCACGTTGATGGCACATCTCCATCCTGACAACTAACGCCCATGATCAATGATTAAACAAACTTTTGTGGTAGCTGTCCTATAGTTAACGGTGAGAGCGTAATCAGAGAAAGCGTCGTGACAGCCAGAAGAGCGTCGCTGATTGGACGCCGAACATGGGCTAAGGTCGCCATCCCGCCGCATGTTAAAGAGCCACCTAGCGAGACTAGAGGGAAACGCAACGCGCGTCGCGTCTACCCTCTAACCCGGCCGCGAGTTTTCTCGCGGCGAGCATAAGCGAGGAACGCGATGTTACAGCCAGGCGAGACAGGAGCGCGTCGCAGAGTTATTTTTAATATTGATGGATACTATGAGCGAGGTCGAGGCTTTGGCTAAGGTCGCCACCTCGTTGTGTTTTAAGGCGTTGACAGAAATGCACTTCTACTATTGGAAACGCGTCGAATGGGACGGACTTCACTTTACCACTCCCAAATGGCGACACCACCCCTCCGACCAAGAGCACTGTGAAAGTGGGAGATATAAAATGCGCGCTTGTAAAGCCTCCATAGTGTGCGACCGTGGCGCAGTGGATAGCCTGGCCGGCATCTGTTGTCGCGGACCGAGAGGTCGTGGGCTCGACTCCCGTTGATGGAACTTCTTTTCTTCAAGCTTTTCTTGGCCATCTGATTGTCTGCCTTTTTTCTACGTCATCTCCGTGACGGAAATACGTCACTGAAGTCTTGGTAGATCCCGGCATAAAACACTTCCGGGTTAAAAAAGAAGGGGAACGAAGACAACGAAGCCGCCGCGAGTTCAGCGGGGTGCCTCACGTGCTGCCCCGGCGCCAATTGGACTGTGCCGCGCCAGGTAACGGGCGTCCTTGCCCTCTTGCAATCGGCCACCTCCAATGGAGGAGGAGGGCAGTCCTGAAGAACCGGAGAGAAGACTTGGCGTCGTCAGTCGACATTTGAAGATGACTCTGTAGCATCATACTCTGTACATATTGTGAATACAGTTGTTTTCAAAGAAAAGTCGTCCTGAATGTTGGGCCCTACGCTCTTTCGCTGTGCTATACTGAAACACCAGGACAAAACGAGATCTATCAACCCTTCGTGGTGGCATTGGCGCCCACGTACCCTGTCCCCCAGTCGCAACACTGGCAAGTTGCGAGCCGATCGAGAGACACAAAAAACGCGGCAGCAGTCTTATTAAGGCCTTAAATGTCTCGTGGGAGCGTGACCTTGAACGAAAAGCCGAGAGAAGTGAAGCAATAAGGATCACGCGGCGTCTAGGGGAGGAGCCACACAAAAGCGAGTGAAAGCGTGGCTGTGCATATGATGATAATCATATGCACAGTGAGTTAAATTGTGAAAGCTAGTTCCTGAACATTAATTATATGGTGATAATCAAGGCAAACTAAGTGAGCAGTGAGTTAGCTTGTTAAAGTTATTAGTCAACCTTGGACGTCGATATAAAATGAGCGGCAAAATGACCTTACTGGACGGCTCTCGAGTCACCTTGGGCGAATATGTGAGTTTCTTCAGAACGAAGATTTATATGCCCCACGCGGCACGATGATTAACCACCAGCCTTACTGAGCGCACCAGCAATAACGGAAAAGTCTGAATCACGGTTTACAAGAGAGACAGCGACGTCACCATATCATGTAGTCGAAAAAGTGGCATCCTTATTGCGCTCACCATCTGGGAAGGTCGCCGACTTCGCCCCTCCCGAGAAGAGGAGATGCACATGCCGCGCACATGTACGAGGACGGCTGAAAAACGTCTCTGCGCAAACCGGATGTCGAACGCCCAGCAGAAATGCGCCGAACTAAATGAGCGGGCAATAAACCACATTGCCGATACTGTGCAGCATTCTGCAGTGTATATGTATACGAAGTACACGGTAGCTGGTAAGGCGTCTGAAATAAACATTCTAAAGCAATGTGGGTTAGAACGCTTAAGCACCAGTCGACACCGTAAGTGGATAACATTGCGTCGTTCTTCTTGGCGAAAAGTTGATTAGGCCGACTGGCAATTGCTATGCCCTCCATCACTTTTGCTTGCAACAGGATTGACTCTGTTGTCGTGGTTTTCATGGTGTGTGCAGACCGGTGGCGTAGTAAGGAGGAGCTTTGGGGCAGGAACGTAGCCAGAAAGAAAGATTTTTTTGAAGAGGGGTGGAGGGGTTACAATACTTTATGTGTGCTCGTGCGTGCGTCTATATACTGCCACCTGTGTGCAATGGGTCGAGGGCAAGAGTGGCCGTAGCCCAAAGAAGAGCCCGCCTCTTCTCCGCTTGAGAGGCAGTCCCGACGGACGCGCTTTTCAGGAGCCAACTACTCGGTGATTAATTAAAGGCCCACAGTACTTCTGAAGCCTAATTGAAAATATTCAGGAAGGGAGGCGGGTTGAACCCCCCCCCCCCGAAACTTTTACATTGCGTGCGTGTGTGTACGCGGGCACACACACACACACACACACACACACACACACACACACACACACACACACACACACACACACACACACACACACACACACACACACACACACACACACACACACACACACACACACACACACACACACACACACACATGCCCGATCTTATCCCCTCTCGAGAAAAATATTCGGGCTACGCACCCGGTACAGACTAGTGGTTGATTAATCTGCGGATTTGTTTTGCATAGAGAGGATTTTATGTATACGACCAAATTAATATATATCTTTGCGAACTCAGCGCCGCTGCATCTGTCTAAGGAGGCGAGACTCTTAGCCATCGATGCATGCATCCTCGTGAAGGTAGAGTTAAACTAGTCACGTTATTGAGGCCAGCCTTCCGAACTGCGTGGCAGTCGCCTTTCCATTGTGTATAAATTAGAGTAACCCGCCGTGATAACTTAGCAGCTTAAGTGTCGCGCTGCTGAGCTCTTGGGCGCGGGTTCGAATCCCGGTCACGGCGGCCTCATATCGACGCGGGTGAAGTGAAAGAATACTAACCGCGTGCATAGATTTAGGTGCACGTTAAAGAACCCCAGCTAGTCGAGACTAATCCTGACTTGTTAAGCTTGGAAATAACGTTCCGCGCTTTCAACATTGCGTTTTTTTTTTTTCTCTTGGGAAGAGGGATGCAACGCTCTCTTTTCGATTGGTGGGCTTAAGTTTCCACACGCTGCACCGATTTGTCGAGGCGGGGTCGTTGAATCTAAAGCAGGCCTGCGAGCGATAGCTGTGAAACGAAAGAGCGCACGCACGGCTGCAGCTACGTGTAGCGGACAACCGGAAAAGAGAGCGAGAGTGAAATATCCCCGTTTTAAATGACACATACGCGCAACCTCCGCCCAGTCGTGCCGCATGTGACGACTCATGCCATCGTCACTTTCTAGACCGTTTATGTTTAACGCTTTGTCTCTCTTCACTGCAGTTCCACGGAAACTAGTGCACGTCATACAGTGCCCGAATATTGTCGACAGTAATATTGGCTACAGTGCACGCTTTATACTTGACACGACTCTGCCTCTCTCTCTCTCTCTCTCTCTATTTGTATCGCTCGCTCTCTCCTTTTCGTGTGTGCAATTCAATCACTGTTTTTCGGTATACTAATCTCGGCAATATTAGTTCGATGCAGCATTTCCACGATGTTATATCGTTGCTTCTTCAGAAGCAGACTTTTGCAATGACCAACAGCAGAAATCAAAAAAAGAAACAAAAATGAAATTCCTTTGTAGAGGTCCCAAAGTGAAAAATACTTCATCAAAAAATAGCAAAAGAAACAAGACAAAAGTTACAATCACTTGTGAAGAATAAAAGCAGATAAAGGTTGTGTGGCAAAATTAGCAGAATTAGCAAAACACTCATGCAAACCTATACAGCCTAAAAGCGTAAATTATATATCTTTACTCCCTCTTATTTCGTGAAGGAAAGAAATGGCACGAAGTTAATTGCTTTACGGTCGAGTTAAAAGTAACCTCAGATGACGAGAATCTTGCAATCAAACGTTCTTCGCACATCATTATGAAACATTTTGTGCAACCAGGAACGTGATGACGAGTGGTTTCCAGATGAGTATGCCGATGGCGGTGACGCCTCGTTCACTATAACAAGCACGCCAGGGGCGTAGCCAGAAATTTTTTTCGGGGAGGGGGGGGGGGGAGGGGTTCAACCATACTTTATGTATGTTCGTGCGTGCGTTTGTGTGTGCACGTGTATATATACGCAAGCAAAACTGAGAAATTTCAGGGGGGGGTTGGACCCCCACCCCCCTGGCTACGCCCCTGAAGCACGCCGACATGCACGACGCAAACTGAGTTGACGAGCGCGATTTGTCTCTCGCCCCGTCTTAATCGATATTAGCGCAAGCAATGGGGCGAGTACAGACTTCACACTCAAATGCATCAAGTTAAGAAACAAAGGAGGTCTGAAGGTGAGTCAGCGCGCGTTCATACCGTCATCACGCGAGTCCACGTTGGCTGTTTCCTGGTCTGCAGAGGAGCGATAGCAAAGCGATATGTCGAGCACACGATATCACACGGGACTTGCTCCACTGGCGCCCTTCAGGGGCGTAGCCAAAAATATTTTTCGGGGGAGGTGCCCCCCCCCCCCTTTATGTACGTGTGTTTGTATGTGTGCGTGTCTGCACATACACACGCCAATGGTGCATTTTCATGAGGCGAGGTCTTTCCTATAGCTCAAGTCACAACTCTCACATCAACACAACGCACCTCTTATTCTGCGCCCCCAGTTGCAACCTTCGTGAGAAACAATGCTGTAGTCGTTCACGGAGATAAGCTCGGTCGTCAGCGGTGGCAGCGACCGGACGTTATCGCTACCGCCCACTAGAACGATAAGGAATGCGGCTCGCGTGGTTGTTGTGCCCGCGTTTTCGACGAGAATGTGATCGTGCCAACAGCCGAAATATAGGCAAGAGGAAGATGCTACATCTTCAAGACAGTCTTGGGTTTTAGATGGTAAAAACACGACATGGGACGCTGTAATAACCACCCGGTGATCTTTGACGTGCACCTAAACCTAAGCAGTATAGCGTTTGTTTGTTTACCGTAAAATATATAAAGCGCTACATTGTTCGTTCGTTCGTTCGTTCGTTCGTTCGTTTGTTTGTTTGTTTGTTTGTTTGTTTGTTTGTTTGTTTGTTTGTTTGTTTCATTTCGCCCCCATGGAGATACATTCGAAAATGTAACCCTTACGCTGTGCATACACACACTTAAGCCGCCTTTCTGCAGCGCTCAGTCCGCCTCTGCCTCGTTCAGTTGTTGGCGCTGTTACTCGTTATCTTTGGGTAGCCACGTACTTGACGGAGCACCAGTTAATCCAAACAATTTTCCAAATCGTTTGGACTGTGTGTTGAAAATTTTGTAGCTCGCCTTTAATTTACCGTATTCATCACCCTTGCCGCGCTATATAAGGATCGGTAGCACGACGCACAAGACGAGGCTCTAGTGAATTCAATAATGCCTGCAATTTTCGTTTTCATTGAGAAAGCCGGAGCTCTCATATGCTAAAAAATCGTCAAGTGGTCTGACGTCTAAAGTTATTCGAGAATTCAGTCCTATAATGAAATTACCAAGGCCTTCTGCCTAGCCCGCCGAACCTTTCCTCCGCCCAGCGACAAGCTGAACAGGGCGCAGGCGATGGCCCTCAGACAACTGCAGACGCACACGTACCCCAACCCCGCACAGTGTAACAGGCTCTACCCGAGTACATACCCGACAAATATATGCAAGGTCTGCCACACTGAGGTCGCCACATTAAATCACATGCTCTGGGACTGTGACAAAAACCCTGAAGGTGCTAACTCCGGAACCCTTCCGCCGCGGTGGGCCGCTGCCTTGCGCAGCCCCAGCCTCGGCGACCAACTTTGGGCTGTCCAGCAGGCCCGCGAGGCGGCGGTGAGTCAAGGCCTCGACGTCCCCACGTGGGAGACCTAAAGCCCAGTCGGCGAAAGCTCTGCCGGACCACCAATAAAGTTGTTACCAACCAAATTCAGTCCTTGCCCTATCGAGAAAATGGAAGCAAGCGAAGCTTAGCGTGTCTGACGATGACGGTGCAATTCTCGACATGGAGGAAGGCGGCAGTCACGAGGGAGCATTGCGCGGTGAGAAAGCCAAGCAGTTCCTTTCCTCGTTTCTTTCTTTCGCGCTCCCTCGTAACAGCTGCCTTGCTCCATGTCCAGAGTTGGACCGTCATTCACATGCTTAACAGCGTAACACTTCAGTTGCTACAGGCAACAACGACGGTCGTGCTGTCATATCCAGACGACAATGAAATGTGGAAACGGGAAATCAGATCCGGGTTTCCCGTCTGATCACCCGTTGCAAAGGGCAGGGCAACAATAATAATCATAATCACCATCATAAAATGGCAAGTCACCTCGATAACCTCGATGAGAGATCAGGGACGGCTGAATGCTGACTATACCCACGATCGAGAGAGCGTCGGTTATTGGAAAGCATGCAGTGTGACCGGCGCGCCTTCAAGGCCGCGAGCGCCTGGTTCTTTTTGTGTCTTTTTATCTTTTTTGGTCACACCTATAATGCCGACGGCACTTATGAGGCAATACAGGCTTCGCTTGAAAATTCATAGCAAGCCATTGAATTCGAGCGTCAATGTCAGCGGTTACTTGCTTGCGCGACCTGCCACATACAGGGATTCCATCTGTGAATCACGGGACTTTATGGCCACAGTAGCAGTCTCACCAAGTGTTGATCTCGCCGCCAACCACACCGGCAAGTGACATCATGACATAGCGCACCCTGTAACCACAGCATTCTAGTTGAGTCTCTGTACCCGGTAGTAACCTGGCTTCGATCCAATTAATCAATCAGGTATCTCTTGCGGATGGGGGCTCACCTTGACACATCGATTACACTGCAGACCAAGAATGCATGGACCTGTTCGGGCACATTGCGTGACTCTGCTCGAATAAATGGCCAGAAACGGGGTCTACATGGCTGAGGCGCGGCGACTGCGGGGAGATCAGAACGTACTTAGTCGTCATTGTCAGTGAACTCGCACATGCTGCAAACTAAACAAGGCTATAGCTTTAGTTAAACTGACCGCACATCCATCCTTTGGCGACGTTACTTATATTAGGGGTGTGTAATTCGTGATAACACGTTCCATATACGAGAAGAGGAACACCTACTTATTAGCATATCGTTGCTTCAAAGATAGTTGGTGTCGAAGATGTTGGTGATGAAGGCGTGTCTTGATGGTATATACCTCCGATGTGTTCGGGGCCTAGCGCTTTCGTAGACTGTCTTTATTCCTGGCCGGCAAAAAGTAGTTGAAGTCAAGGCTGCACTTTGCATCAAACGCACCAGAAGAATTAGCATCGAAAAGGTGGTGACCAGCACGCAGACGATGTACCGCGGGCGAAAAGATTCTGATTAGGGGCTTTCGCCCTTCTTATTGGCTAAGGAGGCGGCTTTCGCAACGCTGCAAAACGATCTATACTGAGATATAGTGCGCATAATTGCTGTTCCAGACGTGAAAAGGAAAGTCTAGCGTGCTGCCTTATTTCTGGTGAACTTGCATTTTTCGTTAGTTCGGTCGGTGACTAATAAAGAGAGTAACAACCAAATAGGCAACGAATTGCTAGTCTATTGATATACTCTAATAGTGTTTATTTAATTGTTTTAATCTGACTTTTATTCGTCATTATCATCATCATTCTCAGCCTAACTTATGTCCACTGCAGGACGTGTGCCATTGATATGCAATTTGTGTAGTGCGAGCTGATTCAATTTGTCGCTGCGAACTTGGTGATTTCGTCACTCCATCTAGCTCGTTGCTATCCTCGGCTTCTTCCCCTTCCTTTGATATGCATTCTGTTGACCTGATTGACCTTCGGCTCTACGCATAACATGGTCAGCCCAGCTCCTTTCGATTAATATCAACCATAGGTCAGCTTCGTGCGTCTGACCGATTCCGCCGTCTTCCCGATTTTGCTTATGCTCATCTTTGTCTCGCGCTAGCTTTGCTCGATCTCAATGCCTCTCATGACGACAGTTCCGCCGGCGGCAAAGTGTGTCGTCATGCGATGTGATGTAGAAAAAACGGACGCACATGGCGTCACAGCGGGCTTGCAGCGGAACACTTGATAGCGTAACCACCGACGCGGCACAGATCTCAGCCGCGGGCGTGTATTGTTCCTGCCGAGACTCCCGCGACGGCTTACAAAGGGACCCGACTCACGCTGCTGCTGCTGCTCAACACGGCCCACCACAAGGCGGAACGCAGCGACGGCACGGCGCTAGTGCGCATATGCAGAAACACCACGTGGCAAAACTGCTAGCACCTTTGCTACGAAGGTTCTTTGGGGGCCGCCATGTTGCTCTCTGGATTGTTGCAAATATGCGTGACCCCTTAAAAACACACTGCCGAGGCAGCGGTGCCCGCCTTTATGCTCCCATCCAGAAAAGAGGTGCTCCCTCTCTCCGATGGAAAGGTCTATAACCGGGCGTTTCTTTAGACAGTACAAACTTTTCATAAAAATGCTGTCAGGCACGTGTCACTTTCACAGACGAACTCTACGTCGAGGCTGAATTACTGTGCCGCAGCTAATTAGTTACTTGGACGTGACCAATTAACGAAAACTTCTCAATCGACTTTAATTAGAAACTCGGGGGCAAAATGATATAAGGGTTTCCTAAAGAGGAATAAGTGCGAAACGGGCTATAGCCTAGCGTTTACAGAACCTTTTCTAAAGACGTTGGGTTGGCCGATAGGTAGAGCTGTCTTCGTATCTTTGGCATTGACATCGAGCCACGTGGGCGTGTTGGGGCTTCGGGAGGACGGCCACTGGTCCGTAAGAATAGAATCAGAAAAAAAGCAAAAGACGCCTTGGTTGCTTGCAAACAAGGTGAAGGGGGGAAAGATCTTTAAACTGCAACGTTCTAGGCTGTCACAATTTATGGCATACCTTTATTTTTTTAGAAATAACAAAATTTGCGCGTAATATTTGAGATATTCAACATCGAATCTCAAATGCAATATCGAAACCGAGTTGAATACTCAGCGATAGCCAGTGGCCTAGCCGGAATTCCCTTTTTTTTTCTTTATCAAAACGGGGGCGAGGGCACAGGCACAGTGCTACCATAATTACAGACACAGTGACGTCCCCCGAACGAACAAGGTGACGGCGCTTAGTCATGCAACTATACATGTCAAAGAGACAAGGCTTGCAAAGACGGACACACGAGAGAAGTCAAAGCACCACAAGCGCCAACTAACAACCGAAAAAGGCGCACAGCGGCGGAAAAGAAGGTAGACACAAAAACTTATCTGCCAGGCAAGAGGCGATACCGTTGCTCTACTCCGCGTGCCGTTGGCGTCAGAAGCAGCTGTACGCCGATTGGATGAGGGTAGCTAACCGGCATGCGGAATTCTTGTAGGGGGTGAAACTTCGTGAGCTTCAACCACGTAAGAGGAAGATTTTTTTCTACTATTTCACCACCAAATAACTTACTATATAGCCCCTGGTGGAGCTGTCTTAGATTATAGTCACTGCAACACCCTAGCATTGGGTCCAAAACATTGCTTTAAACCTAATCTAAAATCAATAGACGTCTTAAGCTTGCCGAGTCCCTGAAGAAGAGCACTGGCACTGTATTTCAGACTGCATTGCTCGTATCAAGGGATCTAATAAGCAACTTAGCAGCTCCTGATCCTATCCGGCCTTTGGTTAAGTATTGTGTGGAGAAAAAACTCAGGCCTGTAATTTAAGATAAGGAAGGGTATTTCGTAATTATGCCGGACAGCATGTTCCCAGAAAAAGCGTTAACAGCCATAAAAATAAATTTTAGGACGGTAAAACTTAAACCATCGGTAGTTGGGCAACGCGCTGTCGACCTTTTGTTAAGACATGATCTTGAGAGGATTGCTTGTAATGTCAAGAATGCTAAATCGCTCACCTTAGAATTGTTTTTTTTTTTTCTTTTGTCAGCGAAAACACGTAAGAACGAGATTCGTTTTCGAGCAATTGTTTCAGAGAAAGGCACCTGGCAAACTGTTGTTTCTAGTTACTTGCATAACTGCTTGACCTCACTCAGTTTTTCCGACCCTTTTCGCATGCGAATTCTCAGTCGCTATCCCTTCCTGCGTGTGTTTTCTCTCTCCACCCTCTTTCTTGCCCCTATTTCCCCCCCTCAGTGGATGCCCATACCTGGCTAACATCCCGGCCTTCCTTTTTTTTCGTCCCTCTCAGTCGCTATATATAGTTCAGCTTACTCAGAGGAGAACCCCGGTGGTTGTAAAGCGTTTAGTATGGACCTTTATTATTCCTTGCTCAAGGAAGGGTATTATTCCTTGCCCAAGAAAGGTGCAGAAAACGGTCTTCACTGATAAGTACATGTGGTGCGTCCCCGGGGATGTGGTCCGTCCCCGGGGAAAGGATTTCTCTAGAAATCGCTTTCCATGTATTTAAGTCGACGCTGGTAGGTAGGAAGGAAGGCGTTTATGTGCAGAAATCAGGAATGTGCATTGGTTCTAAGGTTGCTCCGATTCTTAGTGATTTATACTTTAGCAAGATCGACAAACGTTTAGGGGACGCCTTAGGTAATTATATTATTAAGGTTTTTCGGTACGTGGAGATGTTTGTAGTGGTGATACTTTGAATCCGCGGTTACATCAGTGAGCGAACAATTTGAATTAAATGGAGGAGGGCTGATCTTCACTAAAGAATTGCCTAAGAATGGTGGAATACAATTTCCAGACATTTCCTTCACGTTTCAGAAGAACCACGTATGCTGGCAGTATTCTCCTAGATCTTCAAAACCGTTCTTAAACTTCTCGTCGAAACATTCTAAGATCGTAAAAAATAAACGGTATATAGCCATGTTAATGTCACTAAGCCGTGTGAGCACAAAATGAGTGTCAGCTTTAACGCACAGGTTACGCGTCCTTTAGGTGTAGGTTATCCTCGGGCGGCAGTGGCCACTGTCGCTGAACGTTTAAACAAGTCCGTTTTGTTAAGTCCGAGCATGGTTGCAAAAAGCACTAGTTACAAACGTGTCGTAGGTATACTCTTCACAGTCATCGCGTATCTCACAGGCTAAAGAAAGTGGGGGGTAGATACGGCGTTAATGTTGTTTTCACGGCTCTCAATAAGAGATGTGTGCCGCCTTACAGAGAAAGAATGAGCGGATGATATACAAGAAGCGGACTGACACCTTGTTTTGTAAAACATACCAACAAATTTACCGATCGCCGTACGGGTCTGGTGTATCTGCGGTGTGCTGTAGCTGCGGTCGCTTTTACATACGCTGTGTTAACCAGATTAATGGAACATAAGAGATCGCTAACCGGAGGCTCACCATCTAATATATTTCTACACTGCCGAGAGTGTAGTGCACGTCAAAATTCGTTGAATATGCGTGGTTTTGTATAGGCACAGGAATGAAGAAACGCGTCTAAAGGTTGAGGTCTGGCATATCGAGCGCATGCGTGAGCCAACCGTCGATTAACTTGCGTAAAGAAGAAATCAGTGCCTGAACAGTTATCTCACGTATAGACCAACACGCGTGCTGGACTGATAGGCACACATCGCCTCTTGCCTGGGCATGGACAGATAAGATTTTGTGTCTTCTTTTCCGCCACTGAGCGCCAGTTAGTCGGCGTTTGTGGTGTTTTGACTTGTCTCTTGTGTCCGTGCTTGCACGTCTTGACTCCTTAACATGAATACCTACCAACTAGTTGAGCCCTCTGTTATTCTATGCAACTATAATTACTAAATGCACTCATGTTGGCCACGACCGAAACATACTGTCGCGTGGTTGGGAAGCGGCAGTACATAGTCACTGACGTGCGGCGAGAGCAAGAAGTGGACGACGATGACACGCGCGAAATGTCACGCACTGACTGACCGGTAAGGACGCTTGGCCCGAGAAGTTCTGCAAAGAGTTCCTGCAGTGGTACTCCCACCGGCACAACCTGACCCTGGCTTTCAAGGAGTAAAAATGCGCTCTTGGAATGCGGCGCGAGTCGGTCTCGGCCGCCATTATCGTCAAAATCCTGTATGGCCATAACTTTACGCATTAAGCAATGACGGGACAGGTCTTACAGAGTACAGTTGACTTGACATCCCCTTAGATGATCCCCCCCCGCCCCCTCGTGCGCGCGCATATGGCGATATCTCCAAAAGTGATCCTCTCAGCTGTACGGCCCCTGCACCATGCATGGCTTACGCGCAGCATCACTGACGTAGCCAGGGAGGGACGGGGGTTTGTGGAGGTTCAACCACCAGAAATTTTTCAGTTTTAGGGGCGAAGCCCCTTAAGGCGGCACCCGTTCGTCCCTCGTAGTCGTAGTCGTCGTAGTGCGTAACCAGTCTTACGCTTTGACCTCCAAGGTGGTGCCGGTGGGAGATTTTTCCTGTGCGTTGTTGAACAATAAAAAATTCGCAGCGTGCGCGTTAACTAAAAGCCGAATTCTTCTGTCTCTCATTCCCCATTAGCAGCCATTGGCATGTTCCAGTAGGAAACGTTAGTAGAAGTAGAAGTGTAAGTGTTAGCTAAAAGCCGACTTCTTCTGTCTCTCATTCCCATTAGCAGCCATTGTTTACCTCCAATGTAGTGCCTGGTGAGATTTCTCCTGTGCGTGATTAAACAATAAAAATTTTGTTCAAAACGCCGTTGATTGATGAAATAAACCAACGAAAGACGCCAGATGTTTTGTAAAAGCAAAACGAAAGAACGCCAGATGTTTCTAAAGCAAAACGAAAAGACGCCAGCTGCTTAACGAAAGACGCCAGATTTTTCTAAAGCAATGGTTTTCTAAACAATAAAAATTCACAGCGTACATGTAAAATTAAAGTGAGCTGCAAGTCGTCATAACTCATCGAACCTTTAGTATAAACGCGCCCGATCTCACGTCGGTGATGATGTACTGGGCAGAATTCACGGAAGATTCACGGTTTACCGATGAACCTCCGCAGCTTCGCCCACTCATCATCATTCACTCCGTGGATATGCTGTGATTTTTATGTGTAATATACACGCACGCATAAAAACGCAAGTACGAACACACAAAGTACGACTGAACCCCCTCACCCCCCCCCCCCCCACCGGAAAAAAAATTTCTGCCTGCACGTAGTCGCACGTGTTCCGCCCTGATCCTGTCCCTCCCCTCAAGGGCCCCTGACCAGGTCATTGCGCCGACGTCAGCTCTGCGTGCACTGCTTATCCACCGATATCTTGGTGAGCCGCGGCTACCTTTCTACTACTGTCTGTCGAACTCACCTCAATGCAACCTATTTGGCCAAAGCGTAGGACGTGTTTACGTGAACCGCATCTGTTTTAGAGAGTTCCGGGCTTTTCCTTGTATTCATGTTTTCTCTTTATTTCTCTCTCTCTGTACAAATATATGTTCTGCATTTCAAACGTTCGCATCCCTCGTTTTGTGCTGAAACCTTTAACACCGTTCACTTAACCGAACGCTACACATAACAAAGCAGTTGTCTTTTGATCGGGAACTACGGAAGGCACGGGAGCAGTGTTTTGGGCGTGAATTTGTCAACGCAGTCTGAGTACTGACACAAACGGCATCTACACAACGCTTCAAGGTCACCCAGGCTCCGGAGCTTCGACTACTTTCTCGTAGTTGCCTCTTCACAAACGCGGGAATGACTCCATGAAGCGAGGTCAGCGAGCGGTGGGTGGCAAACAATGAAGCCAGGCACGTAGGTAAGGGGGGCGGGGGCAGCAGCCCCCCCCCCCCCCCACCCCGCGATATTCGTCCAGCCTTCTATATTCCCAAGCAACTTTTTTTTACTTTTTGCCATGGAAAGACTTTCTTTAGAAAACTTAGGCCTTGCCCCCCCCCCCCCCCCGAAAAAAAAGTCCTGGCTGCGTGCCTGAATGAAGCCATGCAGGAGACCACGCGTCTTGAGAACGAGCACAGCAACTCGACGGCAACTGCGTCCGCGCACCAGTTAGTTAAGCGACATATGTACGCTGGCGATTCGGCCTTGTATCACGTGCGTGCCTGTCTACTTCTGCGCGTGTTCGTGCGCGCTTTCAGAATCGCTGACACTAGCAACGTGGTTTCGATCAGAGGTGCGCCATTAAAAGCAGCTGCGCTCCTAAATACGGCAAGCACGAAGACGCACGGAGGGTGCGCATCATCGGGAAAGCAAGGAACGTATAAAATGGGAAGGGAGTAAAACAGCGGATAAAATGTCAGAGTAAGTACAATCTTGTTGGGCTTTGTGCTGTCCTTCCTTTGCAATGCACCGTAATCGGTGAGCATGGAGTGTACCACCTTCCCATCAGACTCGAGCGCGCCTTTGATAAAAGCTTGGAAGAGTGATTTATTTATTTATTCCCCGTACACTACAGGTAGGTGTAGGGCGTAAAGGGAGAGGGTGCGACACGATTAACAACACACATGATGGCGAATACGGTAAAAATCAAGTTACTTAGGTACAGTGAACGTCATTAAAACACAGTGAAAAAATTTTTCCAGGCGATCTTAACGTTCTCTTATGTGTCTTGAATGGCGTTATCGCCTAGCGTTTGATGCTCGGAGGAGCGCGAGGAAGGCACGAAGCGAGCGCCGCCAAGCGAGCGCCGCGCGAAGCGCACGTTACCAAGGAGCCCTAGACTGGGATACTAAACAAACGCGAATTTCCTCTGTTCACTTAGGGCTAACTAATGTGTTCGTTTGTGCTGTTTCGAAGCGCACCTATCACCGTTCAATTAGCTTTCATTAATTATCCTGGCGGTTAATTGGCCATTTACTATGCTGAACTTATGATTCTTTATCATATCTGTCATATACAACCCTTAACACCTCATTTATTTTTATGCTGTTTTATTTTTGTTTGAGTTTTTTTGGGAATTTATCTCGCCATCTCGGTGGGCTTTTTCGTGGCGGCAGTATGGGTGGCTCCAACGGCGTACTTTGAGCGGCCGAGCGCCGAGCGCTGTCGCGCGCCCTATCTCGGTAGAGAGCAAACTGCTCATACCTTTGTGCCTGCTGTGTTCCCACCACTAATTCTGCGTCGAAGCGGAAGCCAGCACGAAGGTCGTTTCGCTCGCTGCAGCGGCCGCGTTTCCTTACGCCAGCGTTTTGTTCAGTTACGCCAGGTCGGATGCCGTAGCTGACAGCCTTACATTCCATTTCATTGCTATCGCATTCATTGCTTCACACTTGCGGCGAAAGTGAGACTATTTTAATGTCGCCGTGAGCGGCGACACCAGTACTGCATCGGCCGAGGACAGGTCTAGAAGACCGCAGCGGCGAGAGAGAGAGAATAAACATTTATTATTATTGAGTTTACAGAAGACCATCGTTGGGTGGGGCCCTCAGTCCAGGGCTCCATTGCCTTGCGCGACCCGGCGAGCCCGCTGGACCAGCTGCTGCTGTTCCTGCCGGCGTAAGCTGAGCAGTGCAGACTCCCAAGAGGAAAGGGTGGGATTTGGGATGGAAGGAACGCCCCGTGGGCCAGGGCATTCCCACGTGGAGTGGTACACTGTTGGTACGGATCCACAGAAAGGGCAGTAGGAGGGGTATAGGGTTGGATGAAAGAGATTTAGCATGGCAAGGAAATGAGTTAGTCTGCAGTTGCCGCCAAGCGACGGCATCTGCTCTGTTAAGTGAAGGATGAGGAGGAGGATATGTGTAACGGCTCTGTCGGTAGTACTCCAGCGTCGCGTTGTAGTTTAGTGGTTCTGTCGGTGCGTCGTCTGGGTTGGACAGCTCTTCCGATGGTGCCCGGCCGGTCAGACCTCGGGCAACCGCATGAACGCGTTCATGAACACCGCCTCTCTGGTAGCAACTTCGTCACACGTGTGCCGCGCTGCCTTGATGGCGGCAGGTGGAAGGAACCGCGTCGCAGTTCAGTCTTGCAGACTGCATCGACGAGCCTAGCGATTGCATTAGAGAAGGCTGTCGCTTGTCGTATCTGTTTAGGAACTGTGTCGAGCACGGCGCACTTTCTCGCAAGATTGTACACTCTAAGCCAAAAAGGACTAAAATGGGGTATGTCATTGGTCCTTCAGGGGTCTAAATGGGCTGCCACAGATTTTGAACCATTTTTGGACCAACTGCGGGAGTAACTACAGGGGTTCAACTTTTACTCTCTAGCACTTACTCCAGTCGGTTTAAACGTTGGTCCTCGCAGAATGCTCCCGAGGGTCTAACAGTTGAACCGTCGGGACTAACCGAGAAAAAAAAAAAGATGGCGATTCTTCGTTATGTCGGCGTAATTCTTGTTATTTCCAACTGAATCAGCATTGAATGATGCATTATTTGCGGCACAGACATACACCACACAGACACAGTGCACAAACATACAACCACACACAACCATTGCAATCTAAACACCACACATACCTACCGCCCGCGCTACACAGCTGAAAACCAACCATCGGCTATATATAGGCACAGTATATTGACCTCCCATGTGGTGCTGGTGGCAGACTTCTGTTCGAAGTAATAAAACAATAAACATTCGCAGCGTAAGTGTAAACTTTCGTGGGCTCAATGGTAGCACCGCAACACATCGATCTTTTAATATGAACCCGCCGGACGTTTAACCCTCCTTTCAGTCAGCGAATTCGAATTATCAGCTGGTACTCTATCGTGTCGGCCGAACCAGCGTTAGCAATGCTGGTGCACAAGTCCGTAAAATGCACTTATTCACACACATAGAAGCGGCACTTATGCAGGAACGCCGGCGAAGCAGTGAGGCGTACCGCCAATGCCGGCTTCTTGCCGACAACGTCACTAGGCCTTTACGAGGAGCACGGCTATGATTTAAACGACCGCTGGCGATCACAACATGCGTCTCCTGTGCAATTTTCGTTGTCGTTATTTTACATACAAACGAAAAATAGATGTCCGCTGTCGGCGGCGTCTTACAGAGTGATGTAGATAGCTACAACGACGAGACGGCGCGCAGGCACGGTTCTTTCACCGTGCTCGTAAGTCGCTCGCTGTACACCGCCGGCCGCACGTTGATTCGTATCGGCGCTCGCCTTCACGCTAGATGTTTGACAACAGTTGTCGCATGGAGAGAAAGACACATATTGAACTGTACTTTATTCCAGAAGACATCATTCTCCGTGAAACAAATTCTACGCAACGTTTCTTTCACCTGCACCGGCAACGAACTCTCACCGGCCGCCGGCCGGCTTGGTGCCGATGACGTAGCGAAGCCTACTTCGTATCGCTTCGTAGTTGTAGCCGCTGACTCTGCGGGAATACAATCTCTGACGAACAGCTTACTTTTGTTAGCGCTGGCAGTGTTCTTCGTAGTTCTTCCCAATTCGGTACATTGAAGCGAGTTATCCGCGGTGTCCGGGCTCGAAGGCTTGCACTTGTTTGGGTCCGGCAGCTCGTAGAGAAGAAACGTGGGTGAGCGCTCTCGCTCGCTGTGTGCGCCGGCGCGAGTTGAACTTGACTCTCATAACTGCTTCTACTCGTTGTAATAGTGCTTCGCTTTCACTCTGGCGTGTAAGCCATATAACTCGTGATCGTGCTAGCCGACAGGCCTGGGAAGTGCAGGGCGGCAGCAGGTGATCGGCGCGCAGTTACACCCCCCGTTGGTCCCCTTCTTGCCGGGCGTTTGCGCACGACACGCACTGTCTCGCATTTACACCCTGTTGGACGAACCGTTGATCCTTTGGTTTAACGACTGCCGTTAGTCCAATTTTGCCCAGTTTCGGCTTAGAGTAAGGTGGTTCTTTATTTATTTCTTGTCTTAGCGACAGTGACGCACAAAGTAGAAGTCTTCCGATGTTGGGGAAATCTGTGAAATGCAACTTCCTCGCAACCATAGGAATGCCGCGCAGAACCTTAGCATGGTGAGTCCGCCTATATATAGTCAACTCGGCACATAGGCAGCAGCAAACGCCCTCCATACGCAACTGGACAACTTGGTATCGCAACAATCTCTATTTAGTGAGAGAACACAGCTGTGCGGCGGCAAGAAATCCCCACTACCCCCTACTGACGCTTCGCTGGGCAGCATATATATACGTAAAGGTGCAAACCAGTTGACACCGCTTCTCTCTCGCTGCTCTCCCCGTTTCCTAGGCTCTGTCGCAGTGTGTTTGTCCGCTTATAGCGCCGTTGTTTAATTAAATATCGCTAAACATTTAGTCGCTGGCACGTTATAACAGGTCATAGATTCCGGTTTCCAGTAAATTAGGGGACTGAAACAGCTTCGAAACAGCAAGTCCTGTGAAAAGACAACAGGCCATAAGGCCTGGGGGTTGAATGCCAGTGCTTTCGCGTTCCGTTTTTAAGGCGAAATATGGCTCATGAGGCAGAAAATCCAACGTCCTACGTCACAGCACACTTAGTCACGTGACGGCGGCGCGGTACGCGTGGTGGTAAGTTTTCCGCGAGGCGGCGTGTGTGTGTGTGTGTGTGTGTGTGTGTGTGTGTGTGTGTGTGTGTGTGTGTGTGTGTGTGTGTGTGTGTGTGTGTGTGTGTGTGTGTGTGTGTGTGTGAGATATACATCGGGGCTTCGCCTCGATGCGGTGACGCGACAATGGAAAGCGGGTTTGAGGAGGACACTGTATGCCATCGGCCACGAAAGTACGCCACACTAGAAGAAACTACAGAATCGCGGAATGCTGCTTAGTGCATACAGAGTGGAAGTAAGACGCCAATGGACAAAGCGAAATACGTATACGCGTGTCGATCTTTGTAGTTGTTGACATCTCACGATGGCTCATACCCAATACAGGGGACTGAGTGGATTTTCCCACAACCGACGAATAAATACAAGCTGCGCCTGCAAAACCAATCACCTGTGCAAGAGAGCCGTGCAAGCTGGTTTCCTTTCGAACCGCTATTTTTCTGTGCCAGTGCAAATGCCATGCATACCGTGCACTGAAAATTCCTACCTAAACCTTTTGCTAAGCAGCGATCCCAGCAGCTCTCACGAAATTTGCCAGGACGCCTAAGCTTTCGACTGATAACCAACGACAGTGTATGGGAAGGTCAACATCTGGAACACGTGGCTTGACGTCACAGATTCTTTCTGGGTGCGGCAGCGATGTGGGTGGAGCGTTTGCTTAGGCTGTAACCGACTATACCTGTGCTATTGTTCAATAACATATTGATTTGAATTCCAATTATCAGTCATGATATATTTAGAATTTAGCGAGACATTCTTTTAGTCTCTATGATCAATGGCGAATGCATCGGCAGTCAGTCTTTAACGCATCCTTCTGTTTTTTTTCACTTCTACTTCCTCGGGCATCAGCACCAAGCGCAAAAAAAAAAAAAGAAACGAAAAGAAGGACGGCTGCGAGAAGCGCGATAGCGAACCGCTCCCCCGGCGCCGGAAGCATCGGCCACCGCACTCACGGGAAGTGGAATCGCCGGAGGAAAACACGGGCGGAAGCCATCGGCTCTGGTCGCGTGTGCTTTTCCAACTGTGCGGCACACAAGTTTGCACGATCTCGAAAGAGAACACAATGTGCGCTGGTTTTGGTGATTGTGTCTGCCTCAAATAGTTCTTGGCGAGTGTTACAAGATGATCTAATCATCTAAGGTCTAACATAAGCGTTGTATCTAGGAGGAGTAAATTCAGTCTATAATTTTTAACCAACGCGGTTAAACAGCATAAACTTGGACTGTTGGACGCAGTAGTAAACACCTCGTAGTCGTAACTGCTCCCTGCTGTGGTGCTGTTTATCATTGTTATGCACAAAGCAGCTTTGTTAATAGTACATTCTCCAATTATTCAATAGATACTACTATTTGTGACGCTTATTCTGAATCTGGCGGCTCGTAGCGCGTAAGATAGCCTTGAAGTGTTTCTTGTAAGCACAACATTCAAAAAGTCACAGGGTCCTTTATGCCTAAGACGACTTGAAGGCGAAATCCGTCTTCTCCTCCTTCTTCTCCGTCGATGTATTGATACTCCCCCGCCCCCCTCCGAAAGCTTTCTGCGCCTAACCCTTTGAGACACTGTGTGTACACCACTTGTTTTTGCTATTTCTATCGACCAGGAGCTAAGAAAGAGCGAGATACATTGAGCTTTGGATGAATTGAACCTCCTGCATCATAAATTTGTCCTCGTTTAACTTCATTTTGCAATGCACTGTTGAATATGATCACTTTGTTGAAGGCACTACCATATTCGACGAGTCGTTCGCCGTGGCGCTTCTCGCGACCGACGTCAAAAGTGTAATTTTTCTTTGCTTAACACGGTCATAACCGACAACAAATTTGCACTGTATTTCTAGCCTGATATTTCATTCTATTTATGCAAAAACAGAGCATGAATGGCTTCAGAATAAATAGATATTTAATCACAAAGTATAACACACATAAATTAACGTATTACGACGTTATTTTGGTTGTAATATATTATCGAGTGCCTTGAAAAAACATTGTATCGATTTGACGCATTTACAGAGAGTCCTTCACAGGTAGCGTCTGAAAGGGCTAACGTGGTTTTGCACTGCCTCCGTGATCGGCCCACGTTTGGCCAAGCGACGATGTCATAAGATGACGTCATGATGACGTCGCAAATTTTGGTGATCTGTGACGCCACCACGAGGTTACAATTTTTTTCGTCACTCGTGTAGATAGGGTGCCTTGATGCGCGTTTTGTTGCGCGTTTTAGGGGGGCGCACACATCGAGGCACACTACGTGTAGACCCCGCGGGACGCCGCCGATGGAAATACCATTCCCTTGAGGCAACTTATGTTTTTTTCTGTTTTGTTTTTTAATACATCATTAGCGAAGTGCATGAGGGACGCACACAGCGTCAAGTTCAACAATGTTGAAATTAACGCAGTGTCTGGTCTTTCTTTTGGGTTAAATCTTAGACGCGCTTCGCCAATGGCATTGAATATGACGCACGTATATACGCCCAATATGGAGCAGTTGATTACGTTTCTAATAATAATATCTGGGGTTTAACTTCCCAAAACCGCGATATGATTACGAGAGACGCCCCAGTGGAGGGATCCGGAAATTTCGACCACCTGGGGTTCTTTAACGTGCACTGAAATCAAAGTACACCTCAAACATTTTCGCCTCCATCGAAAATGCAGCCGCCGCGGCCGGGATTCGATCCCGCGGCCTCCGGGTCAGCAGTCGAGCGCAATAACCACTAGACCACTGTGATGGGGCTAGATTACGTTTTTCGCGGTCTGTTTCCTTTTATTTCTTTTTTTACACAGCCTTGGTAGACGACGCTTTTGGTTTCAAGCAGAGTGATTTCCAAGGAAAATAATAATGGCCTTTTTTTTTTAACTATTTCCAAACTTTGACTATTATGGGAAACCATATGTTTCGGCCCAATTGTAAGGTGTAACGGTGCTGCTCGAAAATCAGTATCTATATATAATATTCATACGGTTGCATTCAGGGGCGTAGCCAAGGGGGGGGGGGGGGGGTTGGGGGGTTCAAACCCCCCCCCGAAATTTTTCAGTTTTGCTTGCGTATATATACACGCACACATACAAACGCACGCACGAACATACACAAAGTACGGTTGAACCCCCCCCCCCCCCCCGAAAAAAATTTCTGGCTACGCCCCTGGTTGCATTTCACTTCCTGCAATTACGCAGCCAAGTTAATGGTGGGCAGCTGCTCGTTCTTTTCGACTCACCCCGTGGAGCCCGATGTGCAACATCATATTCGGCTGATTGCAGTGTTATCACCTTGGCATCAGGTAGCCGCTTCCCGGAGCATCCTAGGCTAGGCAAGCATTTCCACGCAAAGGAATTTTAGCGTGAATATCAATTGGTTAATAATTTAGAAAATTAAACCTACCACAGCAGGTAGACAGCCTCACGCGTGTGTGCGCACCGATACGCCATGTCAAACAAGTTCACAATTTCTCTCCGTGACAGTGAATGTTAGTTGTTTGACGTGACGTTATAATGACGTAGCCATTGCAGGCTTGCGCGTTTGGTTGTTCACCTACTGGTTCTCCCGAGTAAATCCCTTTCTCCCTTCCCTTGTGTTTCCTTCATTGCGCTCAAGCTGTCCTTTGTCCAACAGCAAGTGTTGTTCCGAGTATAGTATTTCGCTTCACCGTCATGGTTTTATGAACAGAAGAGAAAAATGAAGGTTTATTATTATTGTTTTTAATTTCGCGCCGAAACCACTGCGCATGCATATCAGCGTGATGTCACGGATTTCAACGTCCCTTTTCGTATTATGGCCACATCGGCTGAACAAGATTCACTTTGTGCCCCCCCTCACAGGGCCATGCACTTCACCGGTCAAGGACGACGCAGGTCCCGGTAGACGCGGTCAAAATCTATGACGTCACAACGAATTGGTACGGGGAACGTGACGTCGCCGCCTGCATTTTCTCTTCCCGCATACTAACTTGTAAAAGAAATATCGTTTTTCCCTCTCGTGTGCCTGCGAGATATTTGGAACCGGACTAGAGCAGAACATGGACAACCAAGTGTCAGCGCTGCCTGCACGAGGGCGCCGTTTCAACATGGGCAAACATTTGGAGGCTACCTTCGGTGTATGCGTGGCTGTTGCACGACTTTCCTTCAAGCTCAGACAATCGAGGCAGAGTCCCATTTTCGCGTACGCTAGTCATTCTGCGGCGGATTTAATAGGTTTCCTGCCCGTCTTCTCAGTACTGCAGCGGCACATATAACCTATACCACGGCCGCTGGATGCCTATGCTACTCGGTAAAGCACTCCTTTGGTTTTCCCAGTCCACAGCTCTTCAGGAGCGTGCGGGTTTTTGCCAGCACCTCTCAGATATGACGGGTGGCAAGCGCGCAGTGACCGTGCATGCATCCAACTGGGCTCCTCATTCGATCAAGTTTGCGAGGCACAAGTTCTCAACCTGTTCAGTGAAGAGCGTAGAAGTATAACATTGCGATCCTGAATGTACTCTGCAGTACACTCTACTCAGAGACGAGTCCGCCGACGCGAATGTAGACAACCTTCCCTACAACATCACCGACATGTGCCCTAATGATCTTTATTTACAGGCCGTGCTCCTCTAAAAACTGCCTTACCTTTAAAGGGTGTAAACGCGGGCGTGTTGATAGGTCATAATAAATGCAAGAACAGCGAAGACTGCACACAGGGCGACTTTCATTTCATAGCGAAGCGAAGACCACGTGTTGAGGCACACGTGAAAGGGGTATAGAAAGGGGCACTTAACAGCGCCGTTGACTATAGAATAACAAATCACTGTCATGTGTTCGTTATGCGCAAGGGCGGATTCAAATGGCCAATCTCTCTTTGCAATAACGCAACCGGTGCACAAATTACACACCAAGATATTAACATTGATGCAATACACTTCAATAATCTCTCGCGTTAGCTGCGCGTGGTATTCGCTATCAAATGTTGAAAGCCTGCGTTTCGAGTGTTCTGCCGTTTATTACGCCTTACCCAAATGCTACGGTTACAGCAATCTACGCAAAGAGCACGCGTACGTGCGGTTGCAGGACGCCTCCACGCTGCCTCCCCAACTGAACTAGGTCGCTTTGAACTATTCCTATCACCCAGCTGCTGATTCGCGTCAAATTGTTCGTTTCGAGCACCGCTCCTTCATGCTAGGTCACCGGTGCCCAACCACGACAGCTTATGCACTGTGTGGAAGACTCAATCCCACGTATCGAGTATGAATCTGGATTGTCCCATGGTATGCACCAAAGCAACATTGTGGCGAGAACGCCAATAACCACCACGACCAGCCGTTCAAGGTCACTATCATTCCTTTATTCCCGCATATAAAACAAAATTGTTAAGTCGTCGAAGAACTTCCGAAGCCCTCATGCCATGGTCGCGACCGCGCTAACTCTCCTTGGGCTTCAGAACACTTTCCCTGGCCACTGAGAATGTGCCAGCACTTTTTTTTTTTATTTCGAAAAAACGAAGTGGGATTAAAAAAATTTGTTCGGCACAGTTACTCCAGATGCATTATTCGGGCCAGACAAGATAGGTCTCGCACCACCAGCAGTCACTGGAAAACAACGAGTGCGGCCATCGGCTTGAGCAGCTACAGACAATTGCTCCATTTCTATCCAGCACCATGGATTCCATCTGAACGGACCCACTACCGCTCAGAAAAGGAGCTACGACTTTACAAACATCCCACACCAACAAGGCAAGAGGGCACATTTGCTCACAGCCATGAACGAGAACAAATTGCCTACAAATGCCACTGAATGCCGGCAACAGCAATGTGGAAAAAAGCTGGCCTCCAATTTCAAGGAAAAAAAAAAAAAACACTTGCCCAGCAGCATTTGCCAGAAGCTGCTGCCCGTCGTACGAACAGTCGGGCAATCACTCCGCACCATGCACGAAACTGTCCGTTCTCATCCATACATCCCCAATAAAAATGTATGAAACCCCACCACACAGCTTCCTTGACTAGGCTCTCAGTATACACGGCACTGAATGTTTTTTTTTTTAAGGGGTGAAAACGCTATAGTGTTCATGCGACAGGGAAGTGTTGAAATGGCACTAGGTTTGAAAGCAAGTCTGGCGCATCAGCCGGCACAATATGGAAGGAAAATGCCTTGTTTTTTGGCCCGCTTCCCATCCATGTCAGCACCAATCCCTAGCGCTTAAGAGAACATGTTAGCAAAAAGCATGAAAAAAAGAAAAACCAAACAAGGACGAAGAGAAACAGCACAAAATAATTTAATAGCACCTGTCCACCTCTCAACATGTGTGCATAAAAAAAAAAGTTGGGTATAAGTTCACCAACACTGGAATTTATTCCAACCGGTGCATTTGGCGCAACACTATGGTGTTCAGTGGCTTCAACAGCATCGCCATTCAACGCACAAATTGTTTCCCCGACCCACCTAAAAACACTGAAGAGGAGGAGAAGGTGAAAAAACATTGTAACGCATAAAAAAAAAAGATTACAATTCACAATTAAAAATGTGCCAACGAATGCAGGCAAGAAGTGATGGAGTCTCCTCTCCTTTGCTGTTGCACCCCCCCCCCCCTTCACGGAAACAATAGCGGGACTTGGCAGAACTCACGGACGTGTCGTGTTAACAGTGCTCGTGAGAGAAGAAAGTGAATTTTTTTTTAAGGTTAGGGCGGTGAAAACTGAAGTTCCAGGGGCCTGTGGGGCTGCTTGGGTAGACGCCGCCATGTTGGCATGGTTCGACCATCGGGGAGGGGGCAGGAAGGAAACCGGAGATGGCGGCGACAGCAGGATCGACAAGGGGGAGAAGGCGGCACGAGCAATTTCGTGGCAGACAGCGCTTTCCTTTGCTTTGTAAAACTGCAGGAAAGAAAAAAAATCCAGTCACACAACGTCCACGGAAACAATCGCCTACTACAACTTTACAGCAGTACGACAGGCAAGCTGCATTGGCATTGCATACGCAATTGAATTGTTAGGGAAGCAACATGTGTCAAGTGACAACCACGGGCAGTGAAGACTTGTAGCAAGAGGGAGCTTGTGCCTCTGGCAAAAATGAATGCTCCCAATTGGGAATACCAAGAAGAGACAACCAAAGAGCAAAGCAAAAAACAAAAGCTGCATCCTGCCATGCTAAGATATAGCTGGCCCAAAGAAAGCAGACCATAAGAGACGCGAACAAATGTTAACGAGAGCATCAACAAACATACCTAATAGTTATTTTGCTTCAGATAGTCTCCTAGTTTCTCGACCACAGTGTTGAGCACACCAGGAGGGAAGCCATCAATGGTGGCAGCTACCAGCAGACCTGCAATTCAGAAAGCAATGTATAGGCACGTTTGAGACTGCTGCCGCGTTAAGGTCAGAAAAATAGCAAGATATATGTGATGTACGACTTATGTGCCAAAACCATGGTGCCATGACGAGGCACATCACCTTTGGTCATCATGGGGTCCTTTCTGGTGCCAAATATAAGTAATCAGGTAATTTCGCATTTTGCCCTAGTCGAAACGCGGCCACTGTGGGACCGCCAGTCTTCCAAGATTGCTAGCGCTACACCCAGGCCGCCAAGTTACAACTTGCACGCACGTTAAGTCGCACAGGT
This sequence comes from Rhipicephalus sanguineus, assembly GCF_013339695.2. Taxonomy (NCBI): domain Eukaryota; kingdom Metazoa; phylum Arthropoda; class Arachnida; order Ixodida; family Ixodidae; genus Rhipicephalus; species Rhipicephalus sanguineus. The sequence goes on along the minus strand of NC_051178.1, from coordinate 211,724,160 downwards.
GTAATGGAAGCTTCAAAGAGCGAAGGCGGTCGGTCTGGCGGTTATACCAGCCACACAAACAGAACAGATGCACCACCAACAAAACTAAGGCTGAACAACTGTCCGAAGTGTACCAGTCTGCGTTCCACGCGCTAGACAACCGATGGCTTTAATCGCTTGCTCGAAATGTTTGAACGTTACGCAGATAAGCGCAAGGTTGGTAGTACCGGTACTCACAGGTGTTGGTGGCGACGGCGATGAACGCCGAGCTGCCTTTTCGGCCCCGGACAAGGTTGTTCTCGGCGCATAGGCAGACGTACTTCTGGCCACCAAGGTGGATGCCGGTCTCGTTGAAAGCACTAGGGTTGGTCCGCATCGTGTCAGCGATGGTTTTCAGCTCCTGCTGCGTGATCTGCGCAGATACCAGCAAGGAGATGAAGCCTCCCCCCAAACAGGTTCTACCGGCGGCCAAAAACCAAAATTCGCCCCGCCCCAACTTAGCTCGATAACATTCCCCCTCCGATCAGGCTATGGGATACATTAAAACACCGCGTCGCAGACCTGCACAGCGACAACCCGAGCTCAGGCACACCTAGGCCTACCTCACCAATCCTCAAACGATGTGAAACACTCGTCAAATCCAGCTTGCATCACACCCCACTCGGCCAAGTGAAAATTATTTCGAAATCGCGAATACAGGAGAAGCTAGCGCCAGGCGAACGTCATATATCAATACAATGCTGCGGCCACAAGTAAAAATACCCAGCACATGCAGCGGCTACCAATGTCAAGACGAATTTTGAAAAATAATCAGATACAGCGAAAAACAATTTGCAGCAAAATGTCAATTTTACGGTCGCAGCAGAACAACTGAAAAAATCGCAGCGACCTGCGAAGAAATCGCGCACTAGATTTGGTGACGTTCACGGAAAAATTTGACAAACAAGGTAACGCCTTTGGGCGTGTACGGGTGCTCAAAGCCCATCTCAAGCGCGATAACGACGGCCAACGCCCGGTGTAGTGCAAGCCGAAGACTAGAAACGAACGAGCAGTCGAAAGACTGCAAATAGCAGCACAGTCGACGGCGTGGAATGAAGGCCCTGTTTTCAAACCCGGCCACAAAGGTGATTGAACATGTCGGCGTGTTAGGCCTAGTCGAGGCACCGGCATTGGAGCCGCTTGCTCACCGAACAGTTGGAGTCCTTTTCATATTTCGCCCAAATGGCTCCATCGTTGAGGCCAGCAATTGCGGCTACTGTGCAGTTGACCTGTGCACAAATCTGGTTGTCGACGTACGTCTGCCAAGACATTTCCGAAGCGTTGTTTTCGTTGCACTACAGAGGTATCCGACACGAAGCCGCAGCGCTGGCACCAGATGCGCTCAAAATCCAACAAAGCCGGCACTGCGAGAGCCACCGATCCGCGCACGCTGGTATCACTCCGCCCGCCTCCGGTGCACGTGACGTCGGAATCCGCCGGCCCCTCGCTTTTTATACCGGCACCCAGCAGCTGTCACTCCGCCCGGCGAGGACGAGAGGGAAATTATCAGCTGCATTTTTCATCATCGCCATTCTAGGCGACTGGCAAACAGTGACTGTGAATCGCATTGATATCGAAAGTGCGCATAACGTGCGGTTTAGTTGGTTTAGTACGCATGCTGCCACCCTACTGTCTTGCATTCACGAGGACTGTGTACAGTTACATTTCCTCAAACATTTGAATTTTAAGAGCCGCTTGAGGGTAAAATGTCAACTGCCTTCGTTAACTTTTATCTCATCTTGCTACTAGTCACTTGTCGTGGGCATCAGTGGGCTTACGGACGGCCCATTCAAAAATGCGCGCAAAATTTGAAAGAATTGAACATTTTCAAACAACTGTTAATTCGTTTGGGTACAGCTACGAATTGCGACTCCACCACTTAAAATGGTGTGTTACGTGGATTTGTATTAGGTAAGTTCATTCGAAACGGTGACTATTTTCCTCTGCGCAAGGTCGTTACGTCACTTTTGCACGACGATCGTAGTACCACGATCACCGCTGTGATTCATCCGTGACGCAAGGCGGAAATGGAAATCGGTGGCGGCCCCTGCCAGATTATCGCTGAAGCTGAATTCTCATGGCGCCAGCGTCAACACCACGCTAAAGTGGAAGTTTGACAGCATGTCTCTTCGAGCACGACGGCTTTGTACGACCTGCTCCGGAGCACCGTTCATTGGCGAGTAGTGCCCAAGCTTTTGGTTTTACCCGCTCACTGCTGAAATGGCTCTGTCATCGTGGGAGCAAGAACTTGGAAAAGTCGAAAAAGAATTAATATCGACGGAGAAGGAGATAGTTCGTCTTAACACGATACGGGAAAGCCTCCTGAGGAGAAAGCACGAACTGTCTGTTAAGTTGAAACAGAAATCGCTGGATGAGATTGCACGCACGGATTGGAGCAAGTCCAATTTCCCGTGGTCAAATAGAGTTAATGAAACGCTAGAAAATGTGTTTCACATGACGAGCTTCCGGTCCATGCAACTTCCAGCCATAAACGTTACCCTTTCTAATAAAGACTGCATTCTCATAATGCCAACCGGAGGCGGGAAGAGCCTTTGCTACCAACTGCCAGCGCTTATTGCGAAAGGCGTCACTGTCGTCGTGTCGCCGTTGCTTTCACTCATGGAGGACCAGGTAATGGCACTGCAAACCATGTCGTACCCAGTTGCTATGTTGGCGGCCAACGTTTCTGTGAAAGACACTAATCAGATCCTGAAGGCTATGGCTGAAGGAGAGGACAGCTTGAAGCTGCTGTACGTCACACCCGAAAAGATGGCCAAAAGTAAGCGGTTTATGTCCATGCTGGAAAAAGCGTACCAGAGGAAGCATTTTGCCAGGCTTGCCATAGATGAAGTGCACTGTTGCTCCCAGTGGGGCCATGACTTCAGGCCAGACTACAAATACTTGGCCATCATGAAACGCCAATTTCCAGAAGTGCCAATTCTGGGAGTCACGGCCACAGCTTCCGCAGCCATTGTTGCCGATGTCCAGAAGATGCTTGACATAGAGAGTGCTGTGGTACTGCGTGCACCGCTGGACAGGCCTAACCTTGTCTATGAGGTACTGGCAAAGCCTACGGGTAATGATGAAGCTGTGAAAACAATTGCCGGGCTTATTCTCGGCCGATTCAAAAATCAGTGTGGCATCGTGTACTGTTTCTCCATCAAAGAGACTGATGAATTGGCTGATGAGCTGAAAGGCTATGGTATTGCTGTGGACTCCTACCATGCCAGTATGGAACCGCAGAGACGCAGCAGTGTCCATACTCGCTGGATGCATGGCAAAATTTTGGTCATTGTTGCAACCATTGCTTTTGGCATGGGAATTGATAAGTCAAATGTGCGCTTTGTCATTCACCACACACTGTCAAAATCAGTTGAGAACTACTACCAAGAAAGTGGCCGTGCAGGAAGGGATGATCAACCAGCTACATGTCTGATACTTTTCCGGTTCGCTGACATATTTCGCCAGACGACGTCTGTCTTCACTGAGAAGTGTGGCCGAGAAAACGTCTACACGATGGTGCGGTACTGTGTGGAAGTGCGCGAGTGTCGACGTGTCATGTTCTTGCGACACTTCGGAGAGAAGCAGCAAGACATACGCTGTCATGATGGCATCTGTGACAACTGTAGAATAAAAGGGTCAGTGAAAGATATTGATATCACTGTGCACTTGAAGAACATCTACAAAATACTTGCTGCAGCAAGTGAGGCGAAAGAACAGTTGACAGCAGCAAAGTTGATTGACGCCTGGATGGGCAAGGATGCCAAGAAATGGAAAGAACGAGGAGTTACAAAGACTGACCTTCCACGGGAACGGTGTGAGACAATAGTTGCATGGGCACTGCTGGAAGGCTACCTGGCTGAAAAGTTCCACATCACCCCTTATGCTTACATAAGTTATATTCGCACAGGTGAGAAGAAAGCAGAAATTGACAAAGGGGGAAAAGTTCATTGCCCTTTCTTGACAGCAAGTGCAGCTCCACCAGAAGTCACGCTGCCAGCTTCGATGAAGCGTCACAAGCAGAGTGATGATGCTCAAAGCAAACGACCAAGAAGTGAGACCTCAAAGCACCACAAGTCGTTCAGTGATCCAACATCCCAAGATGTGGTTGTGATTGACTAAAACATTTTAAGTTTGTTATTGCTCGTTTGATGTACCTGTGTTTAATAAGCAAAGTTCCTGTGCTGTGAAGCTTATTTCAAAAGGAAGCAGAAACCTTTTCATCAAGCTGAAAGCCATTAAATGAGCATTCACTGACAACTGAAGGTGTGGTCACGGCTGACGTATACATTTCGCTGTATTACTGATATCTGTACAAGAAATGAGATGAACAGAGTACTGTAAATTTTTCTCAGGGAAGCCACTTTATTTGGCATACTTGAAAGTGCTCAGGTGGTTAGCGAAGTTTGGTGATAGCACATAGAAGGCTTCACTGAAAGTTGGGCAACCCTTTAAAACATCTCTGGGAACTCTTATGGTGCTCAAATAGATGACACGAAGAAGGAACACAACACGCGCTGCCTAGGGCTCCCTGAGTTAAACATTTTTAATCCTCTGGCTGCAAAGCAGGTCACATTTGTTAGGCAACTAGTTCTGCTGTAATCAATTCGCTTATCGCTCTTTATAGAAACACCAAACAATAGCTCCATCAAGGCGGGGTTGGCATGTTTGGACCGTCACTTTCTGCACATGCTCCCATCTTCTGCTGCTTGGCAGTCTAAATCACTTGAGGACTGGCTTAGTTGGAGGCTTTGCCGTTAATGGTTGGTTCGTTTATGAAATTTAATGCCCCAAAGCGGCTTAGTCTATGAGAGATGGATGCTGTAGTGGAAGGTTCTGGATAATTTTTACCACCTGGGGTTCTTTACGTGCACCGACGTCACACAGTAAACGGGCCTCAGCATTTCGCCTCCATTGAAACAACTGCCACAGCTGGGATCATGCATGAAACCACGACACTGTGATGCTTATATCAGTGCTACCCGATAAGTATTTTCAAGAATGTTTCTGGGAATTTTTAAGGTGTTACTATCTTTCCACTTTAATTAAAATCCTTTTATGCAAAACAATGTCACAGTTTCATCTCAAGGGCGAAGCAATGAATACGATAGCAACAAATTGGAATGTTATGCGAAGTAAGGCTAGCAGCTAACTCCACTGGGATCCGATTTCGTGTAACTCTACAAAATGCTGGTGTAATGAAATACGGCCAGCGAAACGTCTGTCGTCTCAACTTCGCTGCAAAGTAAGCCGTGAGAAAACAGCGTGTGTGCAAGTCATCTACTGATGTCTGTCGAGATAGTGCGCTTGACCACGCCCTTTTGATCAAAGTTCGCAGTTGCTGCCCAAACAATGCAGCTCCCCCACCGGCGCCCCTTTATGCCCATTTGTCCAACGGAGCCAGCCAGCGCATTCCACCTGTGCTTGAGCTGTGCCCGTCTGCAGCTTTCTCAAGCTTTTGTTCGCACATAGAACATAGAATGCCTGAGGCGATGTTATCGATTTGGGTTTTATACGGAACGAGACAGTTCCGGCAAAAATATCCCTTGAGTGTTCATATACTCATTATTGCAACAAAAGTAGCTTCTTGTTAAAAACAGCTTTTTTTTACTATTTAAGCTCTTCGCAGCAGCCCATACCTTGTGTGCTTCAAGTATACCCACACTCAAGTGGGAAATGTTTGTCGATTTAGGACATCTGTATTCAAAAGACAGAATCAGTGTAAATGAGTGTAGGATGTTGAACAACGCACGCATGCAATTACATGCAACGATCCGGAAATTTAGGTTGCTGTTGGAAATAAATGAAAGCTCACAAGACCTGTTAAAATTCTGTTTAGCAAGGCAGTTTTTAAGGCATGTTGGTCAATTATGCAGTGATAATCAGAAAGTTGAAAGCGTCAAATGGCTTTAAAAAAATTAAGGTAGCTTTGCACTAGTGGTGCAGAAGCCTGAAGGAAGTGTGGAGCTGGGCGGCCTGCCTCATTTCTCTTTATTTTTCTTTCTTTGTCTCTGTTTTTTTCTCCTTTTTTTGACTGTTTATTTGATCCTTTCTCTATTTCTTTCTCACTTTTTCCTTTCTTTATTTCTCGCTTCCTCTTTCCACCTTTCTCTCTCATTTTTCTATCTCTTTTTTGTATGTTTCTTTTTATTTTTCTGTCTTTCTATCTCTTCCTGTCTTTCTTCTCTTTCCATATTTTCCAGTTTTTCTTCCCTTTCTCTCTCTCTGTACTCAATCTCTCGTCCATCAGTTATTCTCTTTGTCTTTTTTCCATTTCTTTCTATGCTTTACTCTCTCCTCCTTACCCTCACTTCCCTTTCCCACCCACTTGCTATACTATACTATACTCTGCTAGCGTGCCTGGATAGCCAAGTGGTTACTATGCTCGCCTTTGGATTGCGGGATCGCCTCGCCAAGAAATGTTTTCACCAACAATCTCTCTCTCTCTCTGCCTCTGTACTCATTCAATCGCCAATCAGAGTTATTGCACCTATGCTGGAGAAATCGGCGCACATGTTGTAGGAGTGAAGCAGAAGGTGAAGAGGAGGACGAAGAGAGCGTGTGCCGACTCATAACGATGATCATTTCCGTTCACGCTACCCTGCGCAACGAAAAGCTTAAATAGCTCTGCAGTAAAAATAAAACAAACACCCATCAGGGTATTCTATCCTTGCAGGAAGCCTGCAACACTTGGCTATGTAATCATCGAATGATCTCACTATTGGAGTTAACTACCTCGCGAATCGATGGCTGCAAAAAATTTTTGGAATTTATCAAGTTTGAGTGGAGTTCAAGAAAAGTGTCCCACACTCTAAGTGCTTCTCCCCTTTTGTCTTGATGAGTGGCCTGAAAGCTACACAGGAGGGGATGACAAAGGGGCAAGAAGCTATGACATGCGTGATCTTTTTTCTTTGAACATATCAATTCACTTTCAGTGTGATCACAAGCCTGTTAGTATCACTAATGTGTGATCCTAGACAGCACGGCGCCGGTACATGGCGGCTGCATAGAACTATCCAGCACAAGAATGTTCGAATCAGTGAATGGCCGTCCTCCCCTCTGATGACATAGTTGGGCCCGTCAATGGCATAATATGCTGAGAGAAGAGCGAGCAATTTTTAGCAGTCTTTGGAACGTAATTGTAAGTTTTCTACCACATGCTGCACTATAATTGGCTCAACAGGAGCCTCAACTACCGATAAGCAGCATTATCTGATCATGTTCATAAAGTGTTGCAGGGACCCTTCAAGTGCAAAAACTTGCTGGAAACTGTGGGTTAGTCGTCTGTCTTATGCCCCTGTCACACGGACATAGGGTTGCCACCTTTTACCGAAAAACAATACAAAACTGGCCCTTCGACGGGCGGGGGGGTTAGCAGGAGATTAAAATAATGTTGAACAATAGACGCTATGTCAATTCTTCGGCATGCAGTGACATTTAATGTAACATTGCTTTCATTGAGCCAAATAAACCCAATGCACAAACAAAAGCAGCACACTCAGCTAACCAACTAGCCTAATTGCTGACATAAAAGTACCCGTGATTGGAATGACGCTTCGCTTATTACTCTGAATGTGCTGCACTGAAAAGGAACCACAATCCTTCGTCCATAAAAAAAGCTCTTCTTTGCATCTGAATCCAACAGGCCAGTGGCATTATAGACACAAAGGAACGTTAAAATGTGCATATGCCACAAAAATGTAGGATATTTATGTACCATACACGTGCAATAATATGCTCTATTCCAATGATCGCTAGACTTGAAGGGATCCCAGAAAGTGGTTGACTAACAGCGTAAGAGTTTTGGTGATTGACGATAAATATTTACCATCGTAGTTGTTGAACTGACGCTTAAAAACACCCCAAAAAATAAATAATCGCGATATTATGACAAAGAAAAAAAAAAAAGCGGCCAATGGCGGCCAGTGCAGCCCACCATCTGAAAAACCGGCCTGGCCGGTCTAAAACCGGACAGATGGCAACCCTACACGGACAGCCTTAACCGCGGTTAAGCTAACTACGGTTACGGCTAACCACGGTTAGAGGTAGCTACAAGGCAGATGTAACCGCAGTTAGTCTCCTAATCGTGGTTATCGCAAACCGAGCTAGGCAAGCACGGTTTCCTCACAAACCGAGAAGCTGCCAAGATGGCGGACAAGCTACGAGTCACGGAGTAAAAAATATAGGAGAGAGCACGCCTAGCGTCCACAAGCCAACCTCCTCTGAAGCCGCTTGCTCCTCGCGTTCATGTCACACTTCCCATGATGCTCCTGTTTCATTTCCTTTTATGGTGGGCTCATGTACAAAAACAAAAATTGATGAGCTCGTGCGCTTAGCGTCCACAAGCCAACCTCCTCGGACGGCACTCCCCCCCACGTTCTCCATACGCTGGTCACAATTCCCAGGATGCTCCTGCTTTATATGGCTGGGCTTCAAAATTTTCCCGTGTCGCTCCCTCGTAGTATTTTTTCCTCCATGCTACGAGTGCACTAGCCGTGAACCGGCGTAAGTTAATTGGCAGCTTCGCAGAGGCTTTTCATGGAACGTAACCCCAGTCGGCAAACAATAGCCAAGCAAAACTCGTGGAAAACGATGCTCGCCGTGGAAAGGCCCACAACAAAGATTATTTCGTCCACGGCGGGGGTTGCGGGAGGGTACTGTCCTATCACCACACGTTTCTTGAGGGCAATAGCTTTTCACATTGTTTGTATCTAGCCTCCTCAGAGAGCTGCAAACACTGAGTACGTAGTCGAAGGTGGAACGATTCTCAATACACTGTCGCGGAGGTTAGCGTAAGCGAAGGACTGCTGTCTCGTACCACGAAACTTGCCGAAGGTGCGCCTAAACTTCTTGTGAACCACATGCTCAGTGCATGATTTCTACCATAGCTGCTCAACTGAGCTAACTAAGCTAAGTGAGCACGTGTAGCAATGGAAAACCCGCGTTCGCATTAACTGCAGTTAACCCTGTAAACCATGATTAAGCATAACCACACTTAACGCTGCCCATGTGACAGGGGTATAATTGTGCATGCAATGGTGTCATGATATAATTTTACTGAACAGCACCCAATTAAATAGTGATGTTGAGATCTTCCAAATACTACTTTCTTTTGAGTGAATAGCACAGCATGCAATTAGTAGAGCCTTTTATGGCAACTGTTCATGCAAAGTGTGGCCACTTTTAGACTCCTGCCTGCTGTTCAGGCCGCAAGTATGTACTCTATACCAATGAACACAGGCGAGCGCAGGGTTCTCCATTAAGGGCAAGTTTCTCTATAGCACTCTCCCCCATTGGACGAGTCCAACAGAATAGAAGCTTCACAATGAACGGTACAATGAAAACGAAGCAGTGACGTCCTGCTCACAACAGCCTGCCTTTGCTTGACGAGGGTAAAGGTTGGGAGTAAACCGCTTTAGGAATGCGACATCAGAGGTCACCATAACGTTAACAACCTGCGTGGCCATAGTATTGCGCATTTAACAATGAAAGCACAGGTCCGACTGAGTGAAGATATGGGGCCAACTAGAGGGCCGCACCCCTGTGCGCACGCCTATGCCAACAAATATTTGACACTGATTTCCAGAAAGATTTCCAGAAAAGCCGAAGTAGGTGTGATATAAATGACGTATCGCTTTTGATGTAGTGCTTGTGAGGTCAATGAAGTAAGATTCCAGCATGCGATCTTTTATATTGTGATTGCAGCATAATGAAAAACACAAATTCCTATTCTTCCTCATGAAGCCCAGGTGCTTCAGGTATTTCAGAAATTAATAAATTATTGCCATTTTCCTGTGATGATTCTTAGCTTACGCTAATGAACATAAATTGGTTCAAACTGGTTTAAATTGTGATGAAGGGAACAAAGTATACCAACCAAATAAAAGCTTAAAAGAAAACGATGTTTCGGCTTCCATACGAAAGCCTTGTTCACAATCTAAAAATGAAAACTAGAACAAAAAATGTTTTCATTCATTAATTGGGTCACATCGATCAAATCAGTCCACTCTGAGACTGCAGATGTGACAGCAGCCAATGGCACTGCCCACTGTAGTTCTGCGTAGCTTCACAATGTTCTAACCCATAATCTTTTTTTTTTCCATTTCATGAAAAAGCGTCAGTATTTGCATGCCTTCAATACCAACTGTATTATCATTCTGTATTGTTTTATTGACTCATAAATTGACGGAAAGACCAGTTGAAAATTTCAGTAAGATGAATAATCAGCAGTGGAGAAGGAAAGGGCACGTTTATTTTTTATGTCTGACAACTTTTTTTTTTTAGTCATGTTGACAATGCACAAAGGCCTTCTCTGCTGTGTTTTTTGAACATGAGTGGTAAGGGGACACTACTTGATTGAATTAACCCTGTCTTGGAGCCTTTCCGAGATCAAAATATTTTCTTTTTATCGCATAATCCTTTAAGGGAAGGTTCACTAGAAATAAACAATTTGCCAGGCTATCACTGCTTGGCCTCCTGGTCCTTGTAATGACGGTACTCTGGCTTGAGCTCCCACATATTTTTGTGAGGATTCTTGGCATTGTAATTGCATATTTCCTTGAGGATCTCCTTCAGATAGGGCTGAAAATGAAAATGAATGGTGTACATGAAACTTGCATACTAGAAAACATGCAATGTGTAAACCTAATGCCCTTCAAGTAAAGGTGAAGAGCCATTCACAAAAGCTAGATGTGCCACTCATTTACATGCACTATTTCAGTGCTTTGATTCAGGCAAGGTAATGCACTGAAGAACTAGTCATGGAATTCCTATCACCTTCAAAACTTCATCAACACATCCAACTCAACTGACTGGCTTGATCCTTGCTTAAAAATAAAAGAAAAAAAGCCAGTATTTTCGTACAGGAGCATCCGATTCACAACTTGTGCCTGTACACTCGGGCATTAGACAAGGCTTGAGCTACTTCTGTCTTTAATCTATTAAAACAACCGAAATCAGTGAGTTTTTGTTTATATTTGTCAATGATTGTGTTGCCTACTTGAATAGACAGACAGCGGAAAGTAAATAAATTTTAGAAGGTTGCCTGAAAGCCATGAATTGGTGCCAGGCATGCCAGATGAGCCTTAATGCTTCAAAGTGTACACAGACACATAGTTGATAGTGTTACAATTGAGACAGTTGGTGAATTAAGTAGTGTCTTTGTGTGATCGTAAAAGCATTTAGCTGAAACACCCACACAACACACACATACAATCAGCAGCACCAAAAATGTTCTAATAATATGCATGACCTTTTTTGGTGCTGTTCATACTATGTATTTTACGTCTGTGTTCTTTCACACACTGTACTAAGCACTAAACCAAAGCTTGCTGTTCACACATTGTTAGTGGGCCCCTTTGATTAGTACCCATTTTCGACAGTCCCAGACTGCCTGACTCAGCATATGCAACACTTCACTGGCTAAAAGCACTGCCTCAGGCAATCCGCAACAGTCATGGACAGATAGTCAAAGTGAGACCTCTACACAAATGTGCTGATGCCACATGGAACCCATATTTAAAAAACACTTTCCGGCACTCAAATTGCAGCACGAGAGTTGCACTGATTACAAATGATGTGAAATATTGTAAACGACTAGACAAAAGTACATTCTGATGCCTACAAGAAATTCAGCAAATCACGATGCACTGAACCAATATACTATATATATATATTTTTGTGGCTCATACCTATTAATCCTTAAAAATAATAACACTGGTAAGCGCCAGAACATCTTAAACATTTTGCTATTTTTACCACACGCATATCCACTTGCAGCCATAGGTCGGCAAAAAATGTGGAGCTCACTCAGACTCACTCACGGAATATATTTTGCCCTTAGAGCTCACTCGGACTCACACTCACCGAAATTTTCCTCAAGTGGACTCACACTTACCAAAATAATACCAACTCACAGCTCGGTCTGAGCCTGAGTGAGTCCACTCACGAGTTCGTTAGCGGACAATTAGCTTTTTCGGCCATGGTTTCAATGCTTTTTTACACCATTTTCTCACATAATCTATGCATTTGGTGCCTTTTGATCTCTTATTTTCAAACACAGGTTGTCAGTGGTTGTGATCTAATAAGGACATTTTTATTGAAAGAGATGACTCACACGAGATATTTTTATCAAGAACTTCCCGTGAAAGATTTTGCACGGAGGGGGACATGGCACTTCCCCCCCACGCTAGTGCGTTGAAGCATGTGTGAGTAGACGTGAGTGTAAACGTGAGGGGACCTAAGGATTATAGTGATGCTGAAGTTGAGCAGTGATCACCATAGGTCGGCAAAACAATGGAGTGCATGCACTCAGTCTCACTCAAAAAATATATTTCACGTTTATGGCTCACTCGGACTCACCAAAATTTTCCTTAACAAGACTCACTCGGACTCAGACTCACTGAAATTTTTCTCAACCGGCCTCACTCAGACTCACCGAAATATTACTCACATGGACTCACTCAGATTCACGGCTCGATCTGAGTCTGAGTCAACTCATGAGTGAGTTTTCCAACCTATGCTTGCAACGCTCGTATTTTGTTTTTAAACAGGTGACACCCACCTAAAACTTAATTGTAAAACATTAGCCAATTCTTCTCTGTTTCACGACAATGGTCCCGCTGTTTTCACCAACTCACAACACTGCTGAAACCAGGTCCAGTATTTTAAGACACTTGTATTTTTAAGATTGACATTCCATCAGCATTTCCCAACCTTTATCATGGTCATGATAAAGCTATTTCGTGTACATGGCAGCACATACTTCTTCCAATGATCTCCAATTTATGCCGTACCGAGCAAGCAGATTCCTTTTATGACTGAAAATTTCTTAACTTCATCATGATACCTAACATTTTGTCGCTCTAAGTGACCACCGGTTATCTGTCCTTTGCATTTCGGGACCTGCCCCGTTCCATTTATTTTCTTTCCTGTCATAATGTCAACTAGAGTATTGGATTACCCTGCACAAGCATAGCCTATAACCTTCATAAGTGCTTACCTATTCTTTTACATGCCAAAAAGCTCGTTGTAGAGTTTCTACAACTTCCAAAAGATGTTTCTGTATGCCTTCCTAGATTACAGAACACTTGAATCGGCATTGTAGTGGACACTACACACAGTGCTTTAGAAATACCGTGCTTACCACTGGCTGTCGTGTGATTTTCTCCAAATCCTTGATGTTGTAATACTGGTGCTTCTCAAATGCTGAGAAAAGCATGTCCAGCACCTTTTCTTTGTCTTCACGTGCCTTCTTGCCCTCTGCCTTCTTCTTCTGCTCAAATTCCAGCTGTACGGAGAGAAAAATTGATGCACTTTCTTTTACCAAGTTATGACTAAGGTACCGCACGACAGCCACGAAAAATGTGGTCCTGCGACAGGCGTTGAAACATTTTTTGGCTTCTTTCTTGAAGAAGCAATCTCTAAGTAAGGTGAACAATAGCACAATTTAAAAAAGTAAAAATGAAAGATATTAGGGGAATGCATGGTAGTAAGGACAAACAGGCACATTCTCTGACAACCTGTTTTCTGCCTTGTGCCAATCCTAACTGGGCAAGAACGAAATTCCAGCAACAGGTTACAAATCTTGCATTGTTAGTTTCTAAATTTTCGTTAATAAGTAACCAAAATGGTGATGACACGGCTTCTATGATGTACTTCATCTATCCTCGACCTTGTTTTTGTGTCTAATCAATTGTTGCCTTTTCTACTGGCCTGTGAGACCGGCGATGGTATCTCTGATCATAAACTTGTAGTGCTGTCTTACCCACTTTCACCCACTGTTGTCAAACATTCACCAAAATATGTTTTAAACTTTGCTAGAGCTGATGATGTTGGAGTTCTGGAATTGTTAGAGGGCTCCTATGAGCGTTTCTGTGAGTATTGTAAGCATAACCAGAACCCAGATTATCTCTGTTATAACAAAGCGTCTTAAGAAAACCAGTAACAGAAGCCCTTGGATAACAAGAGAAATAATACACTTAAAAAGACAAAACAAAAACGTAAGAATTATAAAAATAATCCTAGTGCTCAGAATCAATCAGCCACTCGACATCTTGGTAAGGATATTAAAGTACTTGTGAAGGAATCGAAACAAAGGTTCTTTGGCATCACAGTCCCAAAACTTTTAAGGGAGGCCCGGATAAGTTTTGGAGATATGTTATTCCATCGATAAAAGCTCGCTCATTGACTCAGTCTACAGGGGTTCCTACGGCTGAGAGTTTTAATGAATACTTTGCATCAGTGTTTACAGATGATAACGGCATTTTGCCAATCATTGAATCACCATTAGACAGGCCATCTATGACTGACGTCGAAATTTCTGACCAGGGTGTCCTTAACCTCTTGCTCAATTTGAACATAAAGAAAAGCCCTGGGCCCGATGGCATCCCAAATGAGTTTCTGTTCTGATACGCCGAATGGAATTCGAAATACCTCACATTAATTTTTAGGTCCTCACTTCTCTGTGGTTGCTTACCCAAGGAGTGGAAGAAAGCTAAAGTTATTCCCATTCCTAAAAGCGGCAGTACTGACAATGTAGCAAACTATCGGCCTGCTTCAATTACTAGCACTTGTTCAAAGCTGCTTGAACATATAGTTTCGAAACATCTATTAAGCTATATAAATGAGCACAATTTATTATCCAACATGGTTTTCGACAAGGTTTATCTACAACATCCCAGCTCATCGAATTAGTCCATGATCTTTGGAAAACAATTAACTCTTGTGCACAGACGGATATGATTTTCATGGACTTCGCGAAAGCTTTTGACAAAGTGTCTCATGGTAAATTACTAAGAAAAATTGATGTTACGTTCCAAAATCCTACCATTACAAACTGGCTTTCATGTTATTTTCATTCTCGTGAGCAATATGTTGAAATTGGTGGCACTAAGTCCAGTTTCAGCTGTAAAGTCAGGAGTACCCCAAGGTAGTGTTTTGGGACCACTTCTGTTCCTTTCATTTATAAATGATCTCCCGAATGAAATAGACATTTCTATCAGGCTCTTCTCAGATGATTGCATCATATACAAAAAAAAATAGACACAGTTAGTGATCAGGTAAAATTGCAAGAAAATTTACAGAAAATAAAGAAATGGTGTGAAGAATGGCAAATGGTGCTAAACTCCCTAAAAACTAGTTATGACAGTCTCTAGAAAGAAAAATTAGTTTAACTATACGTATTATATTAATAATCATGAACTTAAAAGAGTTGAGCAACATAAGTACCTTGGTTTCATTTTTACAAGTGATCTTCGCTGGAATCATCACACAGATTATGTGTTGCAAAGGCCAACAAGTCTTTCTGGTGTCTTAGGCGCCATTTGCCATTTGCAACACAAGAAACAAAACGTTTAGCCTACAAAACGCTTATTAGACCAATCACAGAATATGCTAAAATTGTCTGGGATCCTTTCTCTGTTACAAACATCTTGAAAATTGAAAAAATTCAGCATCTAGCAGTCCGGTTCATATTCAACTAATATCGGTGGACGGATTCACCATCTCAGCTGTGTGCACTAGCAGAGCTACCCACAATTCAGGCTCGAACTAAATATGAAAGACTTAAATATCTTTACCTGATCATTAATCACCATGTTCATATAAGGTATGCTGACTATTTTGATATTCTTCATAGTGAAACTTCTAGACATCGCCATTCAATGCTCATTCGTGCTCCTGTTGTTTACACTGATTGCTATAAGTATAGCTTCTTCCGACGAGCTATCAACGAATGGAATTCTTTGACCGAAGAAGCTGTTTCATGCTCATCCACCCAACCGATTTATTCTTAAGACACGTAGCTCATATTCTCATTTGTAGCTAACAAAGCTTTATTTGTGTGTACGTGATCTAGCGAATTTAATTTTATTGTCTGGTTGCATTTCTTGGTGTACTTCATTTTGTCCCTTTATCTGTAAGCTCTGATTGTTATGTTTTAATGTATTATTTACCACTCCTGTAATAGCCCTGTATAAGGGCTACAGTATCTGTAAATAAATAATAAATAAATAAATAAATAAATAAATAAATAAATAAATAAATAAATAAAAGTGTTACACTTAGTGAATTGTGGATGGTTCTCCTAAAAAAAGTTTATGCTATGAACCAGCAATGTCTTGACTATAATACAACTCATTATGCTTTTTTTGTAGTCAATCAAGAGGAACTTCAGCCAGGAAGCTGCCGTACGACCAAATGGGAAGATAGCTGTCAATGGAGAACTTCAAAAATTATTTTCTTCCTTAAAACGAAAATCACAATGATAAAACTTGCCATATAATAAAAAACTATTTATTTGCTTTCGATTGAGGTATAAAGCTGATTTTCAATTGGAGCACCACATGGTGTAAGTTGCATCTCAATGTGGATCAAAATGACGATTTTCTGACATTCATGAGTTTTTTTTTCATAAAATTTAGACATATCAGGGGTCTAAAAATATTTTTAGTGCGAATTATACCTTCCATAGAGTAAGTATTCATTACTCAGATATTCATACATAGCACAATATTATATGGGAAAAAAATACAAACCTAGAACATTTTAGCAAATTTTCTGGAGGTGTATATGGCAGAAAAATTGTAGTAATATTATTGAGCTCTGAACACCTTACACAAACGCCTTTGCTTAATACCTAAACCAAATTTGGATATTTAAACAAGAAACGATACTCCCAGAAAAATTTTTCCAAGAAACTAAACTCAAATGA
This sequence comes from Rhipicephalus sanguineus, assembly GCF_013339695.2. NCBI lineage: Eukaryota > Metazoa > Arthropoda > Arachnida > Ixodida > Ixodidae > Rhipicephalus > Rhipicephalus sanguineus. The sequence goes on along the minus strand of NC_051178.1, from coordinate 211,707,431 downwards.
CATTCCGTGAAATTCGAAAGGCTCCCACGTGACAAAAATTTTTTGCTCTCCAAAATATTCTAGAAATTTACTGTTTTCAATACACTCAATGAGGGCAATTTTTTTCGTGTACATTTGAGATGGTCGCCAAAATGGCTGGGACGTTTTGCGTGAAATGACCCAATTAGATATTTTGCAAAATTGTCCGCCACAATACATCTGCAATCTATTTTAACACAGAAGCTGGTGCTGGTTGTGCAAGACCATTTTCACTAGCCAAGGTTAGAATGAAACTCACATTGTGCTTGTGGTCCGCCACAGGCTTGTAGTTCTGCACAATCCGGTCTAACTGCTTCACTTGACGCACAGGTTGGCTAGCCTTCAGAATAGTTTGCCTGAGAACATGTGAAAGACCTCTTGTACAGAATGTGGATATGTAGCCATGCACATGAAACATATGAGGAGAGAGAGAGAGATGAAGAAAAAGAAAAAACAAAAAGAAAGTGCCAAGTCCAGTGATGTGATTGGCTGAAGCCAATTTGGTGCAGCTTCTGGAGCAGCTAAAACCTCATTCTGGAGCAGCAAATCAGCCTTTTCGAGCAGTTGCCCGTAACACATTTTTGAGCACAAATATTTAAGTAGCTAAGCGGGAGTAGTTTTACCACGGTGTAACAAAATACATCTGTGCACACATACATGAATGGTTATATATAATGTCCTAAAAGGTGAAGTTAACTCACTCCTGCGGACAGCCCTACACTTCTACACATCAGGCCACCCAACATTCCCTCCCGATGCCATTCTTCTTGTTTGTTATTCAGTCGGGCTTTCCCTGGAGGCAGCACAAGCTTTCCACGTATATTCTTTTAATAATTGAAAATAACTATTGTGATGATGTCTGTGCTTTCAGTACAAACTAGGCGTTTGGGTTGTGTGGTCAAGTACATGCTGTCACACTTTATGGACAGACTCGTTAGGCTTTTGGTTCATTGGTGATTAATAACACAGAGGGTTTAACCAATGATGGATATATTGTGTTTGAATTCCAACGCTGTGCTGAATGAAATTTGTGATAACGAAAGCTTCACATATTATTTTGACAGCCTCTCTAACTTGAACTTTTGCTGAAGTCGGGAAGTAGCACCGATACACCGGGATAGTGTGTCACCGTGCTTTCCCAACAGGCCACTGCAGTGGCTGGAATTGTTGATAAATCCTGGCCGTTGTATGGTATTAAAATGTCAGTGACCTGTATAAAATATTTTCGAAAGACAGCACGAACAGCACTACAATTTTTTTGTTAAGATAACCTAACTATAAGTTCTAATTACATGTCATACTCACTGTAATTAATGCAATCAATCTTATATAAAAGACTGATGTCTCACAAAAACATTCAATTTTGCAGACTATTAGATTTTTTTCTGACTCCACAGCATTGAGTAACTATTTTTACCCAACTTGATGTAATTTCATAGTACGGGTAGTTGGCACCATTTGGTAAGGGGTCCCCCCCCCCCTTCCCAGCCGGTGAACTCAACATGCAGATTTAACAGTTGAATTGAATCTAGACATGTAATAGAGTGCTGAAATTAACCTTGTGTATGTAAACTTCACATCTTGATCGTTTATACATGGCAACCTTGGCTTCCCCCTCGCTCTCAGTGCATCAAGCTCTCGTACAACCTGCCAGCGTACATTCTTTTGCGTGCTGTTGTCTATTTGCACTAAGCAAAAGTTTACGGCAGGGCACGTGCTTCGGTGCAGACAACACCATTTACGAGACATTGTGCATGTTTTTGCAGCTGGGAAAGATGGTCGCAACGGGCAAAGTTATACGTAGCAAGAATTGTGGTGAGGGACGAACATTACTGTATGCTCAATCAAGAATCATGACCATTAGCTTAATCGAATAATATTCTCTGTTGATTACGTATTTGTTGGCCCTGACATATTTTTCATGACTACACATCTCTTGCCTGCCTGCTCCAATGACCACTAAAAATTACAACGGTAACTTATGTATGTAATTCGAGCGCCTACCATCTTTTTTTCTCTCTGAAAGACTGCAAAAATATTGTCTTGGCACACGCTCGGCACAAATTATGTGATTTCTGGCGAAATGTAGCAGGATGTAGCAGAGGTTTTGCCTCTTGGCACAACTGGCACAGCTATCACATCACAGCAAGTCCAGAAAAGACAATCTTGTCTGCTACCCAAAACTGGAGTACCGTGGAGAGTAATGTTGAAAGGGAAGAAGTATATGGGAGGGAGAGAGAGGCACACGCACATCATCACATGTCATAAACAACAATTTCTGGGGTTTTGCCAGTGTTGTGGTCTTGCCAAAACTACAATACTGTCACGTGGTCGTAACGGTGAAGAAGACTCCAGCAGAACTCGGAAATACTAACTCTTTATTTGGCCGAACTTGTGGCTGGGAAATGGAAAGTCAAACTGCAAGCAAGGCACGCAGTGTACTGACAGCAGCGAACAGAGCGTCGGCCGTCGATAATCTGCAGTAAGGCGCGTCGGCATTTATACATGCGGCATCAAACATTCGAGCTTTATCGCTAGAGATCGCGTTAGTTCCAGAATAATCTCAACTGTTCGCGTTTGTGCGCTCAAGCCTATAAGAAGATTCTAAAATAATCTGGAAGGTTCCCAGACAGTAGGGCGCGGCCCGCGCAAGGCAGCGGCCATGCGTGCAACGGACCAGCTACAAAAAAACAACAAAAAGAAGCACGTGTGGCAATACGATTACAAGGCATGCTTTAGTGCGGGACTCCGGGTTGATTTTGACCACCTGGGGCTATTTTGAAAAGCGGACTTGTCTTCTTCAAGGCTGCAAGAAGACAAGTCCGCTTGTCGAAACGTCGGCTCCAGCACACAAACCCTGTTCACCAATTTTTCATCAATCAAGTATAAAGACATTTGTGAAGGTTTTTTGTTCTTCACTATTGCAGCAATGGCTTCATTGCCCTCTGCTATAAAGGATCATGAGGTTGGCATTGCAAAGCAGTTTGTTCATACAATATTCAGTGATCAATGCATGCTATCAACATCGCAAGCATAGGCATAGCCAGAGGAATATTTGGGAAGGGGTGTGTGTCAACCTGCCCAAAAAATGTTTTGCATTTTTATGTATATACATACATGTGCACGTACAAACATATACACTTAAGAGTGCTGGACCCCTCCTGAAATAAAATCCTGGTTATGCCCCTGATTGCAGGTGGTCGCCCATTGTAATGCGGGAAGTCGCACAGGCCATGTTTGAGGGTTTCTTCATGACTTCAGCTATCACATGCAATGTTGTCGGCCATTACATCAGTGTAAATCTCGCACAACTGAAACAGTCGCTGAGTAAACAAGTCAGTATTGCCTTTGTTATGCCACAGCTGCAAACAAAGTTCTCCCCAGAAAAATTTGAGAGGTGGACATTTGAGCGGGTCGGGCACATTGCCCTGTGTCACAGAGAGGTAATGAAAATGAGGCACTTCAGAAATTTCAGACAACAAAACCCTTCGGCATCCAATTTTTCTGGCCTTCCGCACTTTATGCTCCAACTGAAGGTCTGAAGCAACATTCTTTGAAGCCACAACCACTTTTATGTTCATTATCTTTCAGCCTTGAGCCAGCACTCTTGTATGCCGATCCGTTTGCTGTCGTAGCGGGTCTCAAAAGTTGGTTTCGCCGCAATGTAGACGTGCTCCGCAATGAAGCATACCAAGACTTTCCAAGTCAAAGCCACTGTCACGGGACGCAGTTATGCACATGAGCTTCCGTTGTATTCCATCAGTAAAACATCAATAATGCGTACCTGTTTTTAATGTACTAATGGTTAAAACATAGTTGCGATGAATCTCCGATGCAGTCTACATACAGCTTAATGTTTTTGCTGCCTGTGCTGCATCGGCTTGTCGTGCGCAATGCCTACCGCTTAGTGCATCCCGCAATCACTTTTATTCACACAAAGGGGAAGTAAAGGAGCCCACATTACTTTTTTCAGACAATTTCACGGTCGCCACAGTGTCCAAAAAATTGGATGTTGACTGTACCCTGGAACAACAGAAAGTTGTTCTTGAGTACATCATGATGATGATGTGAGGATCCCCTTTGAGGAAGGCTGGTGGCATATATGCTGTGCAATTTTTGCTGTATATCATAGCTGCACTATAAACCATGAGCTGAGGTTAGGGCATTTACTAACACACACAAAAAAAAGGAACTATAAAAGTAACAAAAGTAACTATGAATGTTTGGTTTATAGACATTCTTATTTTATACAGCATCAAACCTACTCAGAATGGATTACACAGACACGAAGCTATAGGCGAACGCTTCGCAAAAAATAACCCAGTTGATGAGTTGATGATTGGAATCCAATAAGAGCATATACTGTGCTGTTTGTAAGCACTGCGGAAAAAAGTTGACGATTGCACAGCGTACCTCTATTGATCTCATAAAATCCTCCCAGCCCCATGGACATGCTGCTCAATGACAATATGATATAATGTTAGAACACCAAGAAAATGATCCCATATTAGTAGAGCACATTCCAAATTAAGGAAGCCTACCTGTGGGAGATGAGTTCAAGAGGGCAATAATTTAGGCTACTTGGCAGCTGTTCATAGTTTCTTTTTGCACCAACAAATATAATGCAGACAGAGAGACAAACGCAGCTGATGGAATCTGTTATCATCACCTCTCTGCCGCAGTTCCTTGTCTGTAGCGCGAGGAGAAACCATGAATGTCGGAGAGAGGTTTTCAGGCAACCGTGCAACAGACTCAACAATGGAACTGTAATGGGGAATTAGCTAATGTATCGAAGTATCGTAGATACAAATGGCAAGTCTCGTATCCGGTACATTTTATTCTGCTAGAATCGCGTATCTGTATACCAAATACTTAGTCTTGGTATCTTGTATTGTATCTCGATACAACTGCAAGGTATCTTTGCCCAGCCCTGAGCCCTGAATACTGCAAACAAATCTGAGAAGTGGGTGGAGTAAGGTAGGTTGGCCAAGGTGGTGGGTGGCAAAACTGCTGCCACCCACCGTGGCAGAACCGTGGCTGCTTTCAGACTAATCAGCAGAGCAAACTTAATGCATAGGCAGCCGTCGCATTGCCACATGAGCCATCAAATACAGTAACAAAGTACATGTCGAGAAATGCACTGAGGTACTGGTGAACAGGCTGCGATGTACCTTTTCAGTTGCATGTAGCGGTCATCTCCCAGGGGTCTGCATTCACCTTTCTGTACAACATGGCCTTCCAGGTAAACTTTACCTGTAGCATTTGCACAAGCACACACAGCACTGTCACTGGGCTGCCAGCACCAACAGCTGGAATGCACAACAAAAAGACAGTATGGGCACACATGCTGAGGCTTGTTCGCTGTTATGTTTAGTTTATTTGCGACAGTTAAATTGTGCTTATCTTCTGGAGCTGAAACTACTGCATTTACTCTAAAATGGGTTTACCACGAATGTAAGTTGACCCTATATGATGACCTCGCCGAGGAAAAAGAAAAATTGAACACAGGTTGGCCTAATCTTCTGAAGACTGACAGTAACACACATTATAGTGTGAATTGTTGGTTAGTTATGTTGGGTTTTGTGGTGCAAAAGCAACTATGGCTATGCTGTGCCAGAGACATGGTGAAAAAAAAAATCCTATGGTGAACAACACAATAGTCATGACCATGAAATCTGTGCTCAGCAATGACAAATGGGATAAAATGAATGGTTTAGCGCGGCTGTAGAGAGGCCTGAGAACTCACTGCGTAAACGTGTAAAATGTATACACTCTAACATTATGTATGTGATGCGTGGGGTAGTCAATGTGTATGGGTGGTGGCGTTTACATAGCACTACTGCCCTGCCCGCGTCCTTGCACCCAAGAGCCGGGAGGCAAGTGCCTCATTTCAAAATATCTCCTGCAGCAAGAGCCGCTCCGGAGAGGCCGTGCTACAGGCCACCTTAGTTAAGTTCTGCCAATCTGGCAAAGGTAGCACAGCCTGTGGTCATTAAAGTTTATTGAACAATTTTGCGTTGTCTAAAAAGCTGATGACATCAGCCAAGGGCACAAGGGTCATCAACTAAGAGTAACATTGAGTGAAATGGAATGTTCAACTTTTAAAACATGAAAATGTTCTTGTCTTAGTGTTAACACATGTGGATAAGCTGTTAAAGTGTGAATTACTGTTAGTTGCTCATGACATTTATCGCATGTTGGTGGTTATTCACCTGTCAGTAGACAGTTATGTGTGAAGTGCATATGGCCTATTCGCAATCGGCACAGAACTACTTCAATAAAAACATTCTTTGTCAAAACACTTCTTCCATTCACCAAGGACAGGTTTAATCAGGTGAAGTTTGTTGTTCTGTTGTCATTTCCATTCATGCTGCCAATGAGAGGTTATGGCCCAGAGAACTGCTTGAATCCCATCCCTAACAGGTATGTTGATCTTTGAAACACGCATTTCGCCGTTGCTGTTAGTTGGTCCACCATTTCGTTACCTGGGGTCCCAGTATAACTCAGGACACAACAGAAGTGTACAGGTACGGTCTTCAGTAGATGAGATAGCATGTTTAAAATGTCACCTATAAAGGGCTCATATCGAGATTGCGAATTTAGGGCTCTCAGAGCACCTAAAGAGTCTGTAAAAATTACTGCTTTTTTATATTTTGAGCTTATAATATTTCGTACTGGCATCCACAAAGCATAGCACTCAGCAGTGTAGACAGAGAGGAACTGCGGCAGTCTTGCTATACTTGCTAACGTAGTCCTCCTACCACGCTGCTTCCAACATATGTAGACGTCTTCGAATCATCAGTATAAAATTCTGTATAAGTGTGGTAAGTTTCTTGTACATGCGGAATACCTGCAGTATATGTTCATGAGGGTGTCTTGTTTATTTATATGTGTTAGTGAGAAGTCAAGAAATTACTCTAGGGAGCCAATCTGGGCGGTCTTCTGGCGACAAAAAGTGCTTTGTTAGGGATATCTAGGGCGTGAAACTTTTCTTCAAAACTCAGTATTAGTGGTCTAATGGCGTTTGCCCTGTTCGTGTAGTCTAATCGTTAGTCAGAGCATGTGATAACGTTGTAGCATATATGGTCTGGTGAAGAACGAACTTAAGACGTATGTAAACATCAATTGCGTTCTCCTGTATTCCAAGGACGGTTTGTTACTTTCCAAGTACAAGCTGGGAATGGGGGAGACGTCTGGTAGGTACCTGTTGCTAGGAGTGGCCCTTTATTATGGACAGGATCTAGTCGCTTGAGGTACGAGTCTCTTGCCGAACCATAGATTATACCACCCTAGTCTAATTTACTACGTACCAACGAACGATAGATATGCAGGAGGCATTTCTGGTCGGAACTGCAGCGCTTCCGGGACCAGACTTTGAAGACATTGAGAGCGTTATTGGCTTTAAACTTCAGATTATTAATATGTGAGAGAAACTTAAGCTTCTTATCAAATACGACCCCCAAAAACTGTTGCTCCTGTTTTACTGGCAATAATTTTGTTTAGTTTAAGGACGGGGCCTGGTTGCAAACCTCGTTTTTGAGAAAACGCCATGGCAACAGTCTTTTCTTCTGAAAACCGGAAGCAGTTTTTTGTTATCCTACTGTGTTAGTTTGTTTAATGCGATTTGAGTCTGCCGTTCACACGTTGCCATGTTAGATGACCGGCACGCTATTTGCGTAAAGTGAGTGCATAAGAGTAGATGGTATGACCTGGTTCACCGAGTTCATTTCGACGACAAAGAGGGTTGTGATTAAGGTACAGCCCCGAGGCACACAGTTTTCTTGAGTAGATATACGTGAAAGTGATGAGCCTAAACGAACTGGAAAGGTTCGGTTTGATAGAAAGTCAAACAAGCAGTTGAGCATCCATCCGCAGAATCCTAGATCTGCCAGGTCTCGTAAGACCCCAGCTAGTGACGGCGCCACGCGACTGTTCGCGTTAGATTAAGGCCAAATCCCATATGAGTGAGAATGCACGCGACAGCGACGAGCGACTGATCGCCTTCGTGCAAGCTGACGCTTGCATGGGCATACACCATACACGTGACGGCTTTGGCGAGCGAACTCCATTGTTGCTCGCATGAGGCCGTCTACTTGTAATGTGTAATCTGTGTAATAGGGACTGTTCGTCGTGTGTCGTTTGATCATATTTGACATGCTCAATAAAATGTCAAATTACCGGAAAACGAGGTTTTGTTTTCGCAGCGAACCTTCAAAAAGCCGGGCCGGGCCGGGCCCGGTATTGTGTTTTCGTACGTCGGGCCGGGTCGGGCGGGCTCGCAGCCCCTTGCCGTCGGGCTCGGGCGGGCCTTCGACAAAGTCAGCGGGCCCGGGCCGGGCTCGGGCTCGGAAATACGGCCCGTGCACAGCTCTACCCCACATTTCCAAGCTGTGTCAATGCCTTTTCAGGATAAAAAAAATACTGCTAAACAGTGCTGTTGTACAGAAAAGCTTCTCGTACTGTGTGCAAGGCGAATGAGGGGGTCAGTAGATGCTTTCTTATAATCACACTGGTGGACATTTAATAAGTTATCGGTTTCGAGGACGTATGTTAGTCTGATGTTAATGATGCTCCCACAGGACTTTGCTATACAACTTGTGAGTGCTATGGGCCTGTAGCTGGTTGGTAATATAGAATCTTTTCCAGCTTTGAGAAATGGAATTATAATAGTTTTTTTCCAATCTGTTGGCATTCTGCTAGTCTCCCAGATAACGTTAAAGGGTACTGATACCTTTTTCGAAGGCGATTTTACTCTGCCATACAAATCTCATGTATGCAGAGACGGCTCTGAGCAAGTCTGAAGCTCAGCAAATGCTGATAAGATATTTTATTTTGATATGAAAGTCAATTTTTCCATGGCGCACCTACCGACATTGACACTAGCTTGACGTCAGGCTACAGTACCAATTCTGGTGACTTCACGCAGCAGTCTGGCTAGTTGTGACGACGTTAGGTACCAAAACTTCCAAGATGGGCCGCTTGTGCGTCACCAACGAAGCCACGGTGCGGAGCGGCCATGGAAACATCACGATATCTTGCGCGAGCACGTGACGAAAAACTCATACCGTGTTGTGACATAAGGGCACAGTAGGAACCGAAACCAGTTCTTAAAAACATACTGAAATTACTTTTTCAGGGTGCACTTGCGCTTAGCACTACCTTTTCTAGGCTCTTGTGGGCTAAAAAAAACGACAACTGAAAATTTTCGTGTCAGTACTCCTTTAAAGAAGTGTAACAAGGCCTTCACCACATCCTGGGACAAGTGAGCGAGCATTTAATAATGCATTTTGTCTGGACCAGGTGCTGTTTTCTTACCTTCAGAAAGTACTCTGTTCATTTCCTGAAGGGTTAAGGGGGCGTTGCATGATCTGTCCTGAAAACCTGTGACGAGAAGCTTTTGTTTTTCTATAGACTGTTTATGCTTTAGGAATGCTGTCGAATAGTTTGCTGAGCTCGAAATACTGCAAAAGTGCAGCGCTAGTAGGTCTGCCTGTTCATGTAAGGTTGTCTGGATGCCAGAATGGGGATAGTATATGAAGTATAATTGCCACTAAGCTTGTGCACCTCACCCACATTCTTTTAGATGTGATGGAGCTGTTAATTGATGAGACACAGTTTTTCCCGGAGAGCTTTTCGGCCTGTCTGCAGATAAATCTTGCCTTTTTAAATGATAGGAGGTTGTCTTGTGTAAGGTATTTACGAAAAATGCCCCAGGCCTTGTTTAGCATTTTCTAAGTCTGTGTGCACTTCCTTGTCCACCAGGGTTTAAGCTTTTTAATTAAAACAATGGAGGACTGTGGAATAGCTTGTTTGGCTGCTGCGAGTATGCAGGCAGTGATTGTCTCATTCATTCCGTCTATGCATAAACCATGAAGAACCTCTTTTTCTAGGGTGGCTTTTTCCGTGAACAGTGCCCGTTCTGCCAGATGTAGTTTGCAAAGAGGTAGTCTGGATGGAGTAGTAGGGAGGCTTTGTGCTAATTGTATGATAGCGGGCATGTGGTGACTGCCGTAAACGTTATCTATTACGTTCCATTTAAAGTCACAGAATAATGACAGTGAGCACAGTGCCAGATCTAAACAACTTGTTGCTCCTGTGCTTGGGGAGCAGTAGGTGACATTACTAGTATTTAAAAGACATACATCATTACTCAGGATAAAATCTTCGAGGACTTGTCCTCTGATGTCGGTTGTACTGCTTCCCCAGAGCGTTCCATATGCATTAAAATCCCCTGCTATAACAAAAGATTCAGGCAGTTGGTACAGAATATGCTCTAAATCCTTAACAGTAAAATGCGTGAGGATTAATATAAACGGAACACATGGTGATAGTTTTATGAGCTAAAGTAGTGCAGGGGTCACAACTCATGTCCCCCAACGCATGCACTGCCAGCTGAAGCCATTGTTCAAGCATGTGCATCAAGTGGCCATGGTTCAGGAGGGTTCAGCTGTGGCAGCACACTACCGCTGCAGTAACAAAAGACGACCAGGCAAGAATGGCGGGCGGCAATTAGCAGCCAAGGCGACGAGGTCATCGAGCCATGGTTGGGCTTTTGTTGTTGGGCTCAACCAAAAAGGCTTGTCGACGCCAACAAGCCACTGAAAATGAAGGCGGGACTGGGCAGAGTTCAAGTTCCAACATGCGCAGCGACTTTGACCGCCAGGGACTAAATGGTGGCTCCCAGCAGAGCTCTCATCGTTATCAAAGGCAGGAAAGAACAGTAGTGCAAATTCATGCGGACCAGCTGTCACTTGAAGCCAGGTGGTGTAATGTCTTAAAGGGGTCATGAACTAGTTTTCCAAGTAGTCATCAAATGACCTCAGTAACCCAGTCTATTGTCTCTCAAGAATCGATTCCTGCAAAAATGTCTCGAATCCGTCAAGAACAAGTGGAGTGGGGACATAAAGGGGTTTGGCATGCACTTTAAGTGCTTTCTCTCCCTGTCCACCGCTCCCTGTCTAGCATTTCAGTGCGCTGAAAGCTAGACAGGGAGCGGTGGCATAAGAAACACAATCGCTCTCTCATGCTGTGATTCCTGCGCGTGAGTCTGGCTCACTCCTATAATGTTAGCAGACTATGGAGTGCAGCGCCGGCACATGGTGGCACTTAATGGCCAGAATCGCATCTGATCCAAATGTTGCTCTTGATTTATGCCGGCTACAGGCCAATAGCATGCCGTTCGACGTCAAGCGGGCACCAGCAGCTCCGAAGTGATGTCGTCGGGCCTCTGTATGAAAAGAGGGCACCTGAGCAAATGGCAACTTCGTGCTCCACTTGTAAGCTCTCCTTGCCGCACACGATTGCAAGATTTGGCCGAGATGTTCACAGCAGTGTCTGCTATCCGCAGGACGTGTTTTCTCAGTAAGCCCGACGGGTGGTTCACGATCCCTTCAAATGGCCAGTAAACAACCCCGCGGTCCAAAGTTTGTGATGAAAAGATAGCTGCTCACTCGTATTGTGTGAACATGCTGCTGCAAGGAACTTTTAAATAAGTAGTGTAATAATGAAGTTACAGGGGATAAAACAACCATCTTGGCTGGTTTCGGTTTCCTGCTTGGCTCGCCACCCTTCTCTGCCACACAGAGAGGAAGCCATAGCCCATCGTTGCAACTACACCCATGCTGGCAATGTAACATCATATCGGCGATTACATCATTGGTGCACAGCCAACGACTGAACAAGACTTCCTTCACGTGTCGCTCGGGTCAGCTACTCGCAGGCAGCGCGTTGAGGAAGCACGGTCCGAGACACTGACATTGTAATACACTGTGCTGAGTGTGACTGCACCACAAACTTCCACCAGACGAGCATTGTGCACCGCTATCGAGATAACCGCGAGATATATGAAGCCTTTTCCACCCATGTTGCCGGTCATTCATGTATCAGCTCCCCATCATTCTAAAAAGACAGGCGTGCAAACACGGACACAAGAAAGAAGTCAGGACACCACAAACGCCGACTAACAACTGAACAGATGCACAACGGCGCAAAAGCATTTAAACGTATTTAACCAGAGATTATTAGAACATAAAAGATCACTAACCGGAGGCTCACCTTCTAATCTATCGTTACATTGTCGAGATTGTAAGTGCACGCCAAAATTCAATGAATGCGCAGTTTTGTACCGACATGGGAATGAAGAAACGCATCTGATGATTGAGGCATGGCATAACGAGAATAGTGGTAGCGCATGCGTGAGCCAACCGTCGATTAACTTGCATAAAGATGAAATCAAATGCCTTAACAGTTATCTTTCGCGTAGGCCCCCACGCGTGCCGGATTGATAGGTTCGCTATTGCATGGGCATGTGCAGATAAGTTTTCATGCCTTCTTTCTTTTCCGCTGTTGTGCATCTATTCAGTTGTTAGTCGGCATTTGTGGTGTCATGACTTCTTTCTTGTGTCCGTGTTTGCATGCCCTGTCTTTTTTAAATGAATACTTACCAACTAGCTCAGCTCTCTGTTATTCTAAGCTCCCCATAATCGCACTAACAGACAAAGAGATTATAAGTATCTCTGTAGTTCAGCGTTACGCGTTCTTTGACAAATCAGAGCATCTGCGCATGAGTTAGAAAAATTTTCTCCCTCTCCTCCTGTCATTCCCCTTTCCAGAATGAGTGTATATTTGTGGAGCAAAAATAAATGCACCTGTCGGCAGTCAGCACGGGTCCTATTTGGTCTTTCTTGTCTTCATTGTATTACGCTGTTTTCTACTGTGAGCAGGGAGGTTAACCAAGGGGAACTAAAATGAATTTTAAAAATTTTAATAAGAAATATTAAATTCATTAATAATAATTGCTGGAGTTTTACGTGCCAAAACCATATGATTATGAGGCATGCCGTAATGGAGGACTCCAGAAATATCAAACACCTCCATCAGAAGTGCGATCACCACGGGCGGGACTGAATCTGTGCCATTCGGGTCAGCAGCTGAGCACCACAACCACTGCACCACTGTGGCGGCTATGAGATATTAAAGAAATGCATGAAAATGTACTACATTTTCTAAGTAAACAACAGAACTGATCTGGCACAAAACAATCAAGGTTTTAACAACAGACACTTACCAGAAGAATGCTCTGTGCCATCTTCCACCACTGTAACAAAAAAAAAAAAGTAAAATGCATGCTTTCCATTTTTCCTTTTAACAGCGAAGATAAAACAGAAACATTGTGAGCACCTGATTTGAAGAAATAAAGGAGTGTGCATGCTGTGGACCTGCATGAACACTTGTCTCATTTAGGCTAAAATAAAATACATGTGTTCAGTGGCGCAAATGCAGAAAAATCACAAGGAGGGACACACATCTTGCCATGGCGGCCATTTCTTTGTTGTAAGTGTGGTTGCATTTTTATTTATATTAGAATTAAAATCATGCTTCAAAATAAAATTTAAGAAACGAGCATGGGGTCCCAGCTCGTGTAATTGCATTTTTCTATTTAGTCTTCTTTGAACTGGTCAAGCGGCTGTTGCATTTCAATAGTCTTAGCTGTACACTGAAAAATAAACAGCCATTAAAAAAAGTTGAAGGCACTATGCTCAACTGTTAAGCAATTCACATATATGATGTTTGAAAGATAACTCTCAAGGAAGGGACACTTGCAAGGGGTGTCCCTCCCAGCCGGAAATATTCCCAGCTGATCCAACTTGGGGATACTTACTTGTGAAATGTAGCATGTGGTGCAAGGCATATCAATGGTGCAATGGGTTTTCTAGCTACCTGCTCAGCCAAACAATATGCATTGAAAGTGATGCCTTAAAAATAAATAAAAAAAGGACTGATCCAATACAGGACCCCATTTCTCTTCTTTTATTTTTTCTTCTTTAGATGCATTTTCTGTAGACAAGAGTTAAGTCATACATACATTAACAAAGGTGAAAAAATCATGTTCTTTTCTTCTTTCTTCTTGGAAAGGATGGCTTTACAGCTGGTCTTCAGGTCAACGTTTGTTTCTTAAATGATACCTCCCTAAGCCCTAATGCAAATTTTGGCTTCCTTCCGACTTCATTCTTATGCAAATGGCTTAATTCGATATATAAAATATTTTACATATCAAACATATTTCAAGGGCATTTTACAACTGTTTGACATGCACAATAATTTGTTATACGTGGGTTTGATATATGCGGGTTCGACTGTACTAGTGCCTGCAACTGACATTTCCTCCGTGCAGCCTCCCATACAAGACCAGTGGATCTACATCATGTTTATGTGACAAGCCTGCCACATTTCTTCTCATTTTAACACGAACGTGTTTTATGCCGCCGTCCACCAAGATTTCACTGACGTATTTTCGTCACGAATATGACGTTGGTAAAATGGACACTAACGGATGAAAAAAAAAAAAAAAACTAGCAGGAAAAGTTCCGCCACCAGGAATCAAACCCACGACCTCTCGGTCCACAATGATAAGCGCCTGGCGCTCTATGGTCTATTCCACTGAAGAACATTCACAATGCTCCACGAATGCGTCTTATATATCTCTCACGCATTCTGTCTCGCACGGTGCTCTCTGTTAGCGGGGCGGGGCAGTGCCGCCGTCTCTAAGCGGTAAAGTGAAGTACTGTGTCATGACTAGAGGTCAGATGTCAATCAAGTGTCCACTGTTAGGGCTTGGGTGATCAATCCCCCCCCCCCCCCCCCCCCAAAACTCCCATTCTGCAGGTGTATGGGGTTGCAAGCACACATGCAAATGCACTCACAAACATACATTAAGTATGGCTGAACCGCCCTTCCCCCTCCCCCCCCAACAAAGAAATTTCTGGCTATGCTACTGCAGTGAACACCTTAAAAAGTAAATTACAAACCAAACGAAATCTGTGTGCACCATCACATTTTTCTTTCTTTTCTTGCTCTTCACTCTCCTTTCCGTTGACGACTCTCTGTGGTTTTACAATCGGCAACAGCTTAAGCCATGTCAGAGCGGTGGAAAATTCTCACCAGCGTGTCCCACTTCACTGCTGCTGGCCGTTGTTTCCGAGAGTTGGTTTAACTAGACGACTAGGTTGAACCAGATAGAGTTCCGAACAGTCAATGTTGTGCGGTGGCATGAATAACGGTCTCTTATAGGCATTTGTAAGCATTTAGGCACGAATGCCAAAAATAGGCATTAATAGGCACTATAAAAGCCCTTCTTAACCGCTATTCATGCTCATATATCAAAATGGCGCGATAGGAGCGCAAGGAACAAAATGGGCATTTGCCTGAAATCCGGTCTCTAGTCATGACATTAACAAGTGCCGACAGGGAGCAATTCGGCGACGATTCAGTTAAAGCGTCTCAATGTCAGCGAAGAACAATGGCCGCGCTAGCATCGAGGAGTCGCCCTAGACGCAGTTACGTTCTTTGCCTTCTCTTCGTGTTAGCATGTGACGGCTCATTGTCGGAGTAGTGCAGCTTCCACATGCACGAACGGTGTTTCTCTGCCACCTACTGCTTCGGGTGCGATAGCACCGACTAATAAAACTGCTGCAATAAGCACCGCAGAAAGGCAATGATGTTGACGGGCGAATGTCGTGCCTTGGTGAAGCGAGACAGACGGCAGCAAGACGTGGAACGCCTTCACGCGTTCATGGCTCAAGCCACGAACCTCTGCCTCCTGTGTTGCTGAAGCGCAGTGTGGCAGTGTCTGCATGAGCACAGGCCTAGATTACCCTACTACTGAGGACTGCACGCCTAGCCGTTTCTCTCCTCAATCTGACGAAGCTTTGAAGAAGTGCATATCGAGTACCAGTGTTTATTATGTGCTCGTTGATGCCATCTTTGCGCAGGATTCTTGATATGCTGTGTCAAGGTATATGTTAACAACTCCAGCTACCACAACAGTTAAATTATGATCATGGGCATTAGTCGTCACGATGGAGATGTGCCACTAGGTGTCAACATGGGTGCATCTGCGTCAAACGGTGCTATAGCTGCCGAACACCAATGGACATTGTACAAGCCCTCGTATATCAATACACAATGAACAATCAACTACTTCTGTAAAGACATGTTTCACTTTCGTGTTATGCCAATTCCTATGATGAGGGATCAGCCCTGTTTTTTTTGCAGCCCAGTGTGTGGTGCTTTCGAGCTGTTGACATGCGTATTTCTCACCTCCACTCAACCAAGCTCCCAACAGTCCAGTTAGCTGAGAGGAGAGCCACTATCAGCACAGACATTGTGCCTCCCTGCCTCAGCTAGTGTTCATAGGTGGCATGCCTTCTCTGTGTTCTCTCATGTGCTGGAGCCAGGTCAGCGCGTCATGTTCTGCGACAAACTAGAAATCCTTTTCTTCCCCTTTCCTATTTTGCTTTGCACCACATCTCTAGCAGTGGCATAGAGCACTTTTGCCAAGGACTGCAGTCAATGACACTTCAAACGTATAGTTTTATAGAAGTGTGGTCAGGTGGGCTCGTTGGTATGAATCCATCGCAAAAATGAGCAGCTGTTCCGTGTACGAATACAACTGATGAGCGAAGCTCCTTAGAAATGGGACGCAAACGACTATGTACGTTTTGAAACTGTTTATTGCGCTGCACTGCCGAACGCCTGCGCGTGCCTTGCCTTTTATTTTTTTTTGCCGGCACCGCATCTATATTCCAGGGAGCTTCGACGGTGACTGCGTGGTGCGAGCCTAAGGAGCTTCGCTCCTAATAAACAGCGCAAATACGAGACAAGGCACACATAAAGGAATGACAACACAGTTTTGTACTTTCTGCATATTTATTTCTGTCACTGATAATTAAGCTAACTAAATTAACAATTAAACAGAATAAAGCTGTATACCTCCGCGTCAGTCAGATGTAGCCTGCTTGAATGTCTTTTGTGCTGGCTTCCCTTTCTGGATCCTCAGCATTCGGACCGGGCAAAACGACAGCATGACAAGAGTGCGTGTCGCAAAAGTAACCCATCAAGTTCAGCCACGCTTGCTGCGCTATGAACTTGCTAGATTAGGCTAAAAGTGGAAATTTGGCAGGATACGCTCGCTCCAACCCACTGTGTATGGTATACTTTAGCAGGTTATGCATTTGCACTGTTTAGCTCGAGGACACGGGTTCTATTTCCACTAACAAGAGGTGCATTTCCACGGCAGCAAAATTCAGGAACACCCGTGTGTATTTTCCTGTGCACTCCAAGTGTTCGGCAGTCCTTGATTACGGCGTTCCCCATAATTACATCAAACTCATTCCAAGGAGACGCGGGCTTCACTCGGAGTCGGCTGTGAATATCCTAATTGGTTCCAATAAACCACAAAGTCGACTATTTGCTGCACTCCTGACTGCAGGAACACAGCGTGGGCTATAGGAGATTTCAGCCAGAAACAACAAAGCGGATCGGCAATGAACTTTTGCTGACTGCAAGGCACGATGTAACAAAAAAGTCACAGTCTTGCCGCAAGGGCGAAGCAATGAATGCGGTGGCAACAAATTGGAATGTCACACGGAGAACGGCAAGCAGCTCAAAATTTGCTGCGCACTCCTCAAGCCTAAAGGATGCACGAAAATGAAAAGAACACATACAGGGCGAGCGTGAACTAACAACTGTCACAGCTTGACACTTGCAGCGCAGTGCTCAAACACAAAACAGGACGCATGAAAAGAATGCATATGTATACACAGGATGAGCATGAACTAACTGTCAAAGTTGTTACTTCAACTAGCCCCTACTTTGGCTCTTCTAGCTAGCAGCTCACTTGTCGCAAATGCGGCTGCTGGAGCGAGCGAACTGACTTTTGTGCATTCTACAGCTTCAACGCAAGCTTTGCGGTGAAAGCACAAGATGTACAAACCTTCCCCCTCAAGAAATAAGCGTGCAAGCACGGGCGACCACACCTTGTATATCAAAGTACAAGTCGGAGGCGTACATCCTAACTCCAGTGAAACACTAGAGAGCTTTAGAATTGGGGAACCAAGGAATTTGCGAGCCGCCAGGGCGCATGCGCAGAACTCAAGCCACTCTTGGGCTCTTGCACTCACGTTTTCCCAAGACACAAATATCAAAAACTAGCATGGCCTGCATCTTGCATAATTTTAATTTCGTCACATGTGCGTCCCATGCGTTTTATCCAACCCTCAAACACTGCTGCTCCTCCGAACACAAGAGCAGCCTACCCAACGCAGCTACTAGCGGGGCGATGGCCTTTAAAGCACGCCCTTCGCGCCATCTTGCTGGCGATAATGAACCCGCTGAAGCACCTCCGATCTCTAGGTACTGCCAGTGGTAAATGGTGCATATAAATAGCTCGCCGTTAGTATGCTGGAGGATGTGTACTGCGTGGTGGAATTGTTTTAACGCAGCGTGCTACAAAGCAAGGCGTCGCTGGTTCGAATCCACAGTAGCATGCTTCGGAAAATTTTTCTTTTGAATTATTTTTATTTGTGGCTTTTATATATAATATATACATACATATGCATATACGGGACATGACGGCGACGGCAAAAACCAGCCGAGTGTCCATATAATTGCTATCGCAATAATAAGGTTGTTGAAGGGATAGCAGGGCACCACCAGAAATTTTTTTTTTTTTCTGGGGAGCACCCACAACAAGCGAGTTCTTTCAGGAGGCAGGGAGGTGGGGGACTTGTGCGTTGTGTTTTGACTATTTTCCCTCTAGCGGGAGGGGGGGCTGCTGCTCCTCGCCCCTGAGAGATAGATGTAATGGGAGACCAGAACCATGCACGAAGATAAATACCCTTTGCGGGAAGTGCCAAGTCGGATAAATAGAGGCAACTGGCAGTGGTAGAGCCCATTCATATTTCCTGTGCTCCGAAGGTTCACATCACTCAATCTGAGGATCGCTATGTCAGATTGGCGACTTCTTGGTATTCTTCACTGTCAATGTAGTATGCCATACAACAAGGTGCTCCTGTGGTTACCCTGCATCCGCCCCTGCTTCTATCGCGTGCACATTTAGACAACTTGAGGTCATGACCTAGGAACTGCGAGCTTGCTTGGCGTAATTTTCCGATTCATTTCTCTTGCTATCAATGATTGAACTTTCGGGAGAACTGCGCTCTGTGCTGGCGGCACGAGGTTTCCGTCTGTCCATTATATTCGGTCTTGCAGCAAACTTCACACATAAATTTGTATGCCTGTTTGTTCAAATCAAAATTAAAGTCCTCCTTAATTTTATATAGAAAGTGTGAGTGGTAAGCCTAGGCCGTGTTTGTGGTCACCCTGTGGCATGTGCCGGCACATTTTGCATCGAGATTTTCCTAATGGTCTGCATGCCCTCTGGCAATCGGATTTGCCTGTGTCTGCCCTAACTAGCGAGTCTTTTAAGTTTTTTCATTTCTTCAGTAAACCACCTCGGGCAAGGTTTCATAAATGGCAGACAGCATAGGAATGCACACGAGAGGGGCAGGAAGGCAGCCGCCTTGCTCAAATCTAAACCGGGGTTTGAATTCTGCCCCATACCTTTACTCATTCACACCTTTCACGCCATTTTTCAATGCGCAGGGTTATGGCTACACATGTTTCTTGACGATAATGGCGACCAAGGACCCCTGGGTTGGATTCAAAGAACTGTTTACTTCCCATCTTTACCCTGAAAAGCTGGGGACTAATGGCAGGCCTTTGTGAGAAGCACTTGATCTCTTCATTTTCATTTTTGCATCCATTGCAGAACATTTTTTTTTTCAGACTGGACCAATGGAGGGAAATGGGGGAGGGGGGGGGTGCAGTGGTCAAACTTGCTCCCTTGGCGCATACCCCAGCAGCCCCACTTACCAGCAGCCCTAACCACTGCAGTGAACCTTGCATAAACTTATTCCATGTTTTGATCGCCATTGTACACTACAATATGTTGTGTGTGCCACAACCATCAATGCACTGTACGGCTTCCAGACTGCACCTCCCCCCCCCCAACATTTTCTTGTGCGAGTTCATACTTGTCGAATGACATGCGCAAAGCCGAAGAAACGTAGCGCAATACTTGAAAAGAGAAACTATAGGAGGCACACACGAGGAGAAAGACATGCCCAAACCTTGCGGAAATGGGAATGCTACTCCACTGCTTTCAAGGCTTCAAAATACTCTTGACCACAGATTTGTACCCCAGGATATTGTTCCCCTTCAGCAGCTTCGTTCCAGCTGTCCAACTTCCTTTTACGCCGCGAAGGTAATGCTTTGGTGTAAAGGCTAACGGATTACAGCAACACATTTCCTCTATATAGGTAGCCACAAGTGGGCAAACAAGAATGAGAAGAATTTGTACTAGACCTTCCTCCCTAGCGCGTGTAGAGATGGGCCGTACCTTGAAGAAAAGATATAGGTTACGTACGTTTGTTTATAGAACATTTACACAGCAACAGCCTTACACATTTTTTTAACTTTACAAGTGAAAAGAAAGCAGGATATACGATGGCCTTCCTCACGATGACATTAGTCATGTGAATGCAGCATGCTGACCTCCCTGAATGGCCCATAAGTGCCGCAGCAGCTTTGGTGTGCACATATTGCTGAAAACACTGTCTTCAAAAAAGAGGAAGGAAGAAAGAAAAAAAAAAACCACAATGTTTCTGATTATGACGCTTAATGCCACTGCAAATTTCGTTCAAGGTTGCTGTGCCCCTTTCAACATTTTTTCTCTTTACTGTTTCCTGTATCACGGACGCTATTACAAAACAGCCAGTGCCCGTCATGACATATCGAGCCACAGCTTAGCAATAAGAACTGGTGAAGAAACAATGCATACAAGGACAGGTGCATTTCTTACACTGCGGTGAACTGCAACGGTTGCTACCAACTAACGCAACAAGACACAGTCCTCCTAAATTACGTACCTATACCTCACCTATACCTTTTGGGGTATATATACACCCGAAACTTTTCAATTTTGCATGTATATATGTGTATGTATAATATATATATATATATGTATGTGTATGGACACACACACACACACACGCACACACACACACACACACACACACACATATATATATGCTTGCTCTGTCATTGGCACATAATTCAAATCTCTTGAGAAAAGGAGGGGGCGCTTTCTCGGGTAGGGGCACTTGCTCAAGATTTTAAATTATATATATATATATATATATATATATATATATATATATATATATATATATATATATATATATGAGAAAGTGCCCCCTCCTTTTCTCAAGAGGTTTGAATTATGTGCCAATGACAGAGCAAGCACCCCACACCCACCCCTCCCGCCATTTTCACTGTTTCATTCACTGTTTTGGAAACAGTGAATAAAACAGTGAATGTTTTGGACACAGAGAATGCATGCGTACTGAGTAGAGCATTTCACAAGAAGCACGGGTGTGCATTTTTTATTCTTAGGGGCTCTTTCCACCACCATGTTGAATTTTGATCTCCGTGACCAAGCAAGGGCCCCCCTCCAAATCTTGTTGGATTATCTTTCACCGTTGGCCCCCCCCCCCCCCCGAAATTTTGATGGAAGGGGGGGGGGGGCGTTTTACCAAAAATAAATAATGAAAATAGGAGTTTTCCTCAAGTAGTCAAGGCCCCTCTCGCCCCCTCTTCCCGAAAAAAATTCCTGGCTACGGGCCTGGCCGACAGTGCCACGAGAACAAAACTTTCCGGAGCATTTGCAAATAATTCAAAAAGTGTGGACAGGAGCCCTGCTTTCACCATAATTATTTGCCTATGCTGACCAAGCTTCAGCTATTAGGTAGCTTTCACAAGGCAGCTAGCGTTTCAGCGACATAATTTTGCTCTCAATTCTTTCTCAAACGAAATAAAATCTTTGGTGCATAAATCGCTTGTGGCAGGATGTGTAACGAGACAGAGAGTAGTAGGAGTAAGTGGTTGTTTACATGAAAAGTATACAGATATAGAGAACAGGAAAAGGAGAGTTTATTTCATAATGACCGCTATCTAGCTCAAGTAGCTGACAACTGAATAGCGACCATCAGTGAACAAGGTAGGAGTAAACAGCAGCGACAGAGGGGGATTATTTACATATGCACACAGAAGGACGTAATGTCTCATGGTTCGCTTGTGATGTGACCTCTGTGATAGAGTGTCACCCAGTCCTACACTCTAGCACTGTATGTCACTGAAAGCAGCCGGCCTGTGAGGCAGGACTGTTTGAGCAAGTTGTCGTGCACAGAACGGACTGGCGCTGTCAGCCGACAGCCTGCATGTGTGGTTTTCAGCACAACTGTTCCTCCCGTGGTGCTTCAAAAGCACTGCACCGCAGGGGACAGAGATAAGTGTGCGAGGGGCATCAGAGAAGGAGAGAGAGAGGTGTTGTCGAAGGGGAGAAAAAAAAGAAAGCCACTCCTCAGCGCCTCATTTCCCCAAATTGTGACAGCAAACTTCTCGTCCCCCTCCTCATCCAGTGTAGCGCGTCAGCAAAACTGGGAGTTTCACCTCTCAGCCGTGGTCCTGACTGAGTGCCAGTCTTCTGGCGACTGAAATATAACTACTCGCAAGATGGCGACAGTGGAACCCCCCCTTAAAATTCAGAGTGAAATATAACTTATGCGCTTACACAAAAATTACGTGCTCACTGACAGAGTTTTTGATGCTTCAGACAAACCTTTGTTCTGTGAGAAAACGGCTAAGTTCTGGTTGGCTATGTTGGAGATGACAAAACGATGTTCTTTTGGTATAGATGACTTGTCAGCTGGGTCTTTCATGTTGACACATTCATCGCTTAGTGTGAACCGAATGTCTGATTTGCCATTTACTCCCCTGAAAATAGAACACAGAGTTAGTTATTAAAATATATGCATTTTAATATCATAAGTAGTACTACATCAAGAACATTCTAAAGAAATACTATGTGGATCCTACGCACTGTAGGAATCAGCTTAGGCAAAGCTTTCATTGGTGTTGCAGAGAATGCCGTTACTGTTTTGAGAACAAGTATAGAGCGCAAACCATGTTAAACACATTTTCACCAGGAAGCGCCTTGCTCAAGATAAACCCGAGCATGAGAATCCCACACGTGACTATGAAGGAATGGTGACAGTGGAATGACGATGACGTAATGACAACTATGAAATCACATGATGACTAAAGCACATTGGCAGGCTAGTTGGTTATCATCCACGATGACAATGGGTTGGCAGTAGGATTTCAGAATGATAGTGATGGTATGAAGATGACAATGTGGTGCCAATGCTTTAAATGACAAGACTTGGGCGGTGAACATTGTTTCACAGCAGCAGCTCGCTTTACACATTTTGCTGCATTGAGATGACCTTGTACTTCATCAGCAATAAACTGGAATCTCTGGTCACGTTATGCTGTCTCGCCTGGTGATGTAGATGCGAGCAATTCAACTTTGGACATTAAAGACTCAACAGTGCTGCCAGTGGTGCCGCACCTATCATGTGCCATTTAGTTCATCGCCCGGCTGGCAGAGTTTGAAGGTGTTCATCGCTGTCACCTATTGCAATGGTGGCGCGATGCATTGATGGCACAGCGTGTGAGCAGTAGCAGTGGCGATGAGGCAAAGGTTTGAATCCTCTCCACAGTCACTTTTCTTTTTTCCAGTTAGATGAAGATGACGTACATTGCATGCCATTTTTCTGCCACAGCTTTCTGATGGTGGCGGCATCACAAAATGAGCCCAGTAATGATCTTGAATGAAAAGTTATTCTGCAAATAGTAAAAATGACACATTAACGTTAATTAACAATCTGTTTTTCTTTTTTACTCTGGCAAATCAAATGTTTACTTAAAGGGCCAGTAAACAACCCCGATGTCCAAAAATTGTAATGAAAAGAAATATGCGCACTTTTGCTATGTGAACATGCTGCCGCAAGAATTTTGCGAGTACGTGCTATAATAAGGAAGTTACAGGGGTTAGAACATCCGTTTCAGCTGGTTTCAAATTTTCGCGCGGCCTCACCACCCTTCTCCGCCACATGGAGGAAAAGGCGTAGCCCGTCGTCGTGACTCCGCCCACTTCGGCAACGTGACACGACGTCAACAATTGACGTCATGGGCGAGCTCGATCAGTCGCAATGCACTTCCGCTTGCTGTGGCTCCTGGTTGTTTATTGTTTATATTGTCGCACGTGCTCCGTAACTTGACGGGCAGTTTTCGGCTCTTCACTATTTTTAAACCTTTGTGACAGTTCACAATGCAGCAGGAATGCATGCTTGCTTTGCGAGACATCGAAGGGGCGCGAGAGAAAAGCCTGGAGAACCCCGCTTGCCGCGCGAGCAAGCGCGACCCGTCCGAGCTACCGGAGATTCCCCTCTCCCCGCTCGATTTGCAGCCGGCAACTGAACAACGCTTCGCCGAAGTGCGTGCAGGTGCTATGCAGTGCGAGGAATATACGCGCGACAACTGCGTGGCCGAAACCGCATCACCGCTGGGCCAAAAAACAAGGCGCAGTTTCGTAGCGGTGGGTGGGAACAGGAACTGACGTTAACTTGACAATTGTTTGTTGAGACCTGGTTTAGACCAATCGACAAGCTCAGTGCTACGTCAACTCGGCGATCGCCGAGTTGACGTCACTGCGCGTACGAGGAGGACTGGTCAGGCGTAGGAAAGAAGCGCGGGAATTGTTTTTCGAAATGAAGGGTCTGCGTGGCGCGCAGCGCTGTAATATTCGGAAAACGTGATCGCCGCGGTCTACTGTACGGATTAGCGAGCTTGTTTGGCGGGTGTAAAAAAAAAAGTCGCAGCCTGTTTACGGGCCCTTTAAAGGAGCACTGACATCAGATTTACGAATGTCAAGATTTTTGCATCCACAAGTAGTTATCGACCCCCCAGTAGCGATCCGCAACCCAAAATGCCACTGAGGTACGAATAACTATCTGTTTTATTGATTTAGATCACCGGTATCTTAGCACGATTCAAAATGACCGGCAAGCCCGCCATTTTTTAGTGCCGGCAGCGCCACCTCCATACCGCCCCCCCAGCTGACCACTTGTCTACAGAAAGGAGTGACGTGAGGCTCAGCTGCTCAGCTAACATTTCGTCTGCTAGGCGCACACGTTCAGTCATGCCTTGTCACCAGCATCGCCGTCAAAAATGTCGACTAGTGTTGAAGACGACATTCTGGAACTTGGAATCGCCGCGATTCGCGACGTCGCGAATCATTTTCACTTCGACGCTTTGCAAAACAGCGATTCAAAAATGGACGCCGTTCCAAGCAGCAATGAGGTGCCCGAGGACGCACGCTTGGGCTATGCTCGCTGGTGCGTCTCAATTAGCTATATTAGAGAATTCTAGCGTGCACGGCATTCCCATATACGCAAAGGGGTCTATACGTTTCTACAGTAGAAATTCGGTGCTTGCAAAGTTCCTCTTTGCGCCGCCAGATGGGCCCACCTATCCAGCCTCTCACGGTTACGGCTGCAGTAACCCAGTATCACGCTAGCACAACGAAGCCTACGGACGAACTAAAATTCACTATTAACGCTACCTGTGTGTTACTTGTTAGCGATGATATTTATCTATACTCTACTGCACTTTGGTAGCTTGTCATCGTGTCAGCGTGTACCTCACGTGTAATGAAACGACACACTCATTCCGCTTTTTCTGCGCTTCCAACAACACAATTCCCCGACGTGCTGACTGACAAACACATGTCGAATCATGCTCTTTCCTTTCGCCTGTCTTTTCTTGGTGGTTTGCGTCTTGTAATTTCACGAAATCGTTCAAAGCGACGCGACCTAGATTAGGCGTGAAGAGAGAGAGCGTTTACAGGCATCGGCACCACGATGAAAACACTAGAATAGTCGACGTCATTGCTACTAGTGCATCGTCACTCAGGATGGTATGCGCCACACCGAACACGTCGCAGTAGTGTCAATGTCGCAGGATGATGGAAGTCCCTTTGAGCTTTCGTACACTCTTTGCCCTCGAAATAAAATAACTTCCAGGTGACGGACGCCATTCAAACTTGATCAAAAATACTTATGCATACCGAACAATCGAATGAAGGACACATCTCGAGCTTGAAATTTTATGTCAGTGCCCCTTTAAGTTGATTATAGCACAAAGCGCTGCCTGATGTGGTGTTGCAGAACTCTGCTCACTATCTGGGGGATTTGAAGCACCTGCATTTTCCGATCCTATGCGGCCTGACGGGATTGTATGAACGAGGTTGAGGCGAGTAATTATGCTGGCTCACTAGACATGACAAATTCAACCGTCCCCAAGACA
This sequence comes from Rhipicephalus sanguineus, assembly GCF_013339695.2. Classification (NCBI taxonomy): domain Eukaryota; kingdom Metazoa; phylum Arthropoda; class Arachnida; order Ixodida; family Ixodidae; genus Rhipicephalus; species Rhipicephalus sanguineus. The sequence continues at coordinate 211,681,304 of NC_051178.1, read as the reverse complement.
GAAGTCAACGTTCGGAGAAGTATGCCACATCCCGATAGTAAAAAAAAAAAAAAAGTCTTCATCGTACTGTAAATCCCACTTGCTACAGTAAGCTGTGTTGACGTAGAAACACACAAGCTTGGACGAGTTTGTAAGCCGCTCGTCCCGTCTTTCGTATGTCCTCGTTCTTTGGCGCTGTGCAGTTATTGTGTTGACCTATCGAAAGTCACCTCAGCATGGCAGCAAGCTGTCACACAGTGATAATGGTGAGAATGTTTAAGAGGCTTTACTTTAGTAACGGCGTCACTCCTCACCAGGTAAATTTTCGCAGCCTTCACAAGGCGCACGCATTGAATTTAGACTCACTTCGTGATTCTCAGCCGCCCAGCCTCAGACATGGGTGGCGCTTTAGACCATCTAGAAGCGATGTATTTCGGCACCTGAAATGTAAGAGCAGAGAGGAAATAGCTTTTGTCAACATTTGATCAGGTCAACTAACGAACTAACATACCTTTACGAGCCACACGCCTCGGGCCGCGTTGGAGCAGTCAACGTCTCTGTCTTGATCCCCCATTTTTAAGCGAGTGAAAAGACTGTGACACCTTTAATGTCTTTAATCATCAATCAAAGCTCACGCGTAACCGTAGACATGAACCAGTGTGCTTCGTGCTGCGCTGGCTGCGCCTTTTCACGGCTTTTCACGGATCTTTGAATTCTACGCCACCTGACAATGACAGCTGAGAACTAAAAGCGGCACTAAAAGCACTAAAAACGGTCGGCGTTTTCCTAAACATTCACATATATTTTACTAAGTTGCGTTTTGAATATTTACCGGTAAACTTTACGGTACTTGATATTTGTACCTATTCCACATTTTCGCATTCGGCTAGCTCTGGCTTGCTCGCTACCAGCGCGCGAAAAATTGCGCGGGGTTACTGGGGTTACTACGGTCCCTGGGTTACTCTCATTACGCTCATTACTTGCGGTGAGTTGACGTTTTGCACGGTCCTTTCTCCCGCTGCCTTCGGCCTTTTATTCATTCATTCATCAGTGAGGGGTCACTGCGCGCTAAACACATGCGAGGAAAGCGAGGCTGGCTTCGCTGAGACGAATTAACTCTCGTGACGCAGCCGTAGTGTTGTGTGCGACGAGATCGCCCATGTGTAACGCCGGACGTTAATTAAGCTTTGCACTTCGTTCTCTGCAGGTGTCGAAACCAATCATGCACGCATTTTTGAAAACGGCCAACCCAAACCTAATCCTTCCCAAGGAGAAAGCTAAGGAACCCAAGCAGGTACCGAAGAAACCAGTGCATATTCCATGGGTGGAAAAATAGTGAGCATTTTTCGGTGGTTCATTGCCCCTTTTAATGTCAAATAATGTGTGTAAGAGTGTCTGACGTTCACTTCCTTTCCTTCTCACTCAGCCGGCCCAAAACCGTCGACGATGTGGCTCACCAAGATGAAGTGGTCTCTGTCCTTAAAAAGTCGCTTCAGGGAGCCGACGTAAGTGTATAAAGTCGGGCACTGGAACGTCGTGTCTTGTGCCCTTCCACTGCGCAGTTTTCTACGTCAACTTGAGTTCTTCAGCGGAAACATTGAAATGTTTTAGCAACAAAAACTCTAAGCAGATTTAAAGCCTCTGACAATTCGCTGCAATGGCAGTGCAAAAAGTCAGAGGGGCTCGGCCCCCCTCAGCAGGTCAACTGTAGCACTGCGGCACCCATTTGACAAGCACTGGAGTTGACTTTTTTTATGCAGTGGTGCTTTGTGGAGGTGAAATATAGCTCTCCAATCTTTTGAATAATGATTTAATCGCAATTATTCGCTTGATGGGGCATCATCAAAAAAAAAGAAACAGGTTTCATCGTACTGCTGGATGCAATTGCCCGACACGCTGCATACCATGGGTCACCACCATGTTCGACTGAGTTTCTTGGCACAACACACTTTTCAACGAGGCACGTGTACACGAAGCTACCTGTTCGTCAATCAGTGAAGGTTCACCTTCGTCTTCATTCATTTAGTTGTGTATTACGAGTCTGTTTGCAATGTGAAATACGCATGTATTTTGCCTACTTTTTTAGGCAAGTATGTGTAAAAGTAAAATATAGCATTGTCGTGCCTAGGGTTCCGAGTGCAGTGAGCGAACTAATTTTCTGCTTTGCAGTTAGACTTATTTGGTTTGAGTTCGCATATCTGTATCCTTTGACACCCCAAATTATTTTTGAAAAACTATTTGTAAGATGCCCTCTTTTTAGTGGTCGATTGGATCGGAACATTGAGCAAACACACGAAATAGGCTCTCAGTGATATATTTCTTTGAGTAACATTCATAAGCATTCGTTCAATTTTAGAGACAGTTGGCTTCACTACATTGTGACTGTACCAAACAACCAATTCTGTGGTCTGCAAGAGTTGTGACAAACTGACTTTCACCCAGAGTAATCACCCCCCCCCCCCACACACACACATATATTGTAACGGGGTCGTGACGTCAACGAAAACAATATATATATATATAATGGATAAAGAGAACTTCTTCTGGCTACCGTAATAAAAATTGTGAAAAACTTCGCACTACAATATAGGAAACAAAACAAATATTTATTTTACCCTAACGGTTTTGGCTGGCGGTCCAGCCTTCTTCGGAGGAGGTAAGTGAAACGGCCATGGCCGAACCCGCTGCACAAGGGCCGCCCACCCAGTTTGGGGGCCAGACGATACTTTGACGTTGGTTTTTTTGGCCCACGTCAGCCAGTTGGCACGCGTGACAGTGCAAGTTGCAGCAAGCGCGGGCCAAAAAACCACCGTCAACTTATCGGCTACCGCTGTAACAGAGCCGGCGAGTCGTGCCCGCAGCTGATTTCGTTCGCTCAAACCACGGCTGAGGGCAGCATTCTCACGGCGGGCGAATGCGCTAGTCACGTGGTTCTTTTTGTATTTTGCGGGCTTTCTTTTCAGCTTGGAAAAAATGGTATACGTGAGACTTTCTTTATCGCAAATAATGGAATTGGGGTTTCTGAAGACGCTCTCGAACTTTGCAAGCCGTATTTGTTGCCTAATGTCAATATTTAGCAATTTATTTAAATAATCCAAATTAATAAATTAGTTAATTACCAAACAAAAATTGGCTGTAGTGCGCAAGGTGACTGATATTGTATTTTTAAGCCCTTGGCTAAAGATAGCTGGGACACCTGGTGTGTGTGTGTGTGTGTGTGTGTGTGTGTGTGTGTGTATATATATATATGTATATGTATGTATGTATATTGTGTCGCCGCTCTATGAGGGGCCCCCCCGCTGATGAAGGTGACTTTAAGCCCTGAATGAAAAGGTCTACAGCAGCTCGATTAATTACATGCTGTAATTTGCTCGACAACAGTAGAAAAATAACGCCTATACAAATGTCATGTGGCACCAATCATCGGATATACAAGTTCTCCCACGTAACTTGAGCCAGGACTATAAAAATGAAAGGCACAATCTAAGCAAATTGAACTGAACGCATACTATTCGCACTAGCCTATAGCTACTCAAGCTATATTTTATTTTCCCTGTAACTAACTCATTGTGTTCAATTACCCAGCTTTTTAATTATTGACTGAAGACCCAAAGTATGACACGCAGAGTTGTTGAGCACCTTCAAAAAACACTGACTCAATTGTTTCCTGTATGATACGTCTCACATACTCTTTCAGTGCAATAGCTCTACTCCTCCCACTACAAACCCAGAAAATGGTCTTGCGTGTGCTTTTGACCTTGAAGCTCTGCCACTAAGGCGTCCAATCTTGGACGCCTTATCTCCTCGGCAGTGCTCAGCCAGCAGCATGCATTTGTGCCGTCATCTGGCATAAGATGGAGGACCAGATGCTGGCCACCATCAGAACACTGCTGCTTCCACGTGGCCACATTCGCATTGCGGCCTTCCTTGTTCACCGATTGCACACTTGAGAGCAGCAAGATAGCAGAGCACAAGTGCCCTGTCATGTGGCTTTTTTCATATTCCGCAGGCTTCCTTTGCAACGTGGAAAAAACGACTACGTGAGACATATCGCTCAGGAAACAACTCAGTCGGTGGTTTCTGGAGGTGCTTTACAGCTCTGCACTCGTACTTCTGGTCTTGAGCTAATAATATAAACTTTTAATTAAATAAAATTATTGAGTTAGTTAAGGGGAAAATAAAAAGTAGCCCGAGTAACTATAGGCCAGTGCGAATAGTAAGTGATGTGCCTTTCATTTTTATAGTCCTGGATCGAGTTACAAGGCACGGCCTGTGCATCATTAGAGATAAAAATTGGGATATACATTTCAACAGGGAAGTAATACAACTAGGAGAAATCAAATATATCTGATGCAAAGAAAATAAGTAAGAAGAAAAGAAGCAAGAAATTAAGTAAGCAACATTAGAGAAAACTGCAGAAACCTTGTTTCCACTAAGGTGTGGTGCAGCTAAATGTTGGTGTAAATGTTTCGCAGTAGGGTGAACCGTTTTGCTTTGTTCATTAAGAATTGTTACAATTGTAAATTGAAGTATCTTTTTTTTTTTGTTTTGATGTAGAAGCATGAGAAGTGCTAACAAATTTAATTCATACAAAATAAAAATGTTGTGTGATTAAGCATGTCACAATGCTTGCAGCTCCCAAATCTCCTGTTCTATGGACCGCCAGGAACGGGGAAGACGTCCACTATACTTGCTCTTGCCCGAGAACTCTTTGGGTACGCAAATCCAACCTAAATATTGTGCTGTATGATTTATTTCTCGTACTGTCCATATGCACCTCTGTGAATTGGTATAGGCGCTGCGCAAAGCGCCGACAACGCCGCCTGTCGCTACGGCTCGGAAGCGTAGGCGGGCTCGGACGAGCGGTGTTCCCGTGAGCGTCAAGGCGAGTGCCGTAGTTGCTGTGACAGTTGCGTCTTCCATCGCAATTTAACGCTTGTGTCAGCCTTCAGTGATGCCGAGAAACAACTGCTGTCTAGTTGGCTGCTTGAACACGCACAAAAACTCGCAAGGAACACGCTTCTAGAAGTTTCCGGTGCTGCTTCACGAGCAAGAGCGACGGCGGCGGTGGATTGCCGCTGTTCGACACAGAAGGTAAGCAATTGCGCTTTGTTTGCGAGAACGATTGCAGTGTTTTTATTTCTCCAGTTATGTCGCTACGCCTTTAGTGAATGCTACTGTGTTTACAGTTGGTAGCCTCGTCTAAATTCTGGATGCTACAATGCACGAGGTTGTTGTTACTCATAAGACGCGATGCCTCCTTGAAAAAAAAAAAAAAAAATGAATTATGCGCAGCGCAAAGCCAGACAATGCAGAGTAAAGCTATAAAGAAGTAATTACGCTTAGACGCTTTAATAGGAAGGAATCCGTGTTAAAAAGCAGGTAACAGACGCCTTCAGAAAAGGCCAATTGAAACACGTGCTGCATGGAATCGGTTGCACGCTCATCCTATCTATCGACTGGTATGCGATCTTCGGTGCAGAATGTTCATTGCGTGCTTGCCTCAGCTATCTGCATATTGGCTGTACAACCTGGCACCTGTGAGCATTGAAGGCTTTGGACAGGACATTAAACCTCAGTTTGAATGCCTCTTAACATGACATCATGGTATTGGGAAAGGTCCGAAACTTAATTAAGCTTTGACGTCTGCCACTAATGCACATTCACTTTACACAAGTTGTGTAATGCGTGGGGTCGATTCTGAAACCTTCAAGTTTTTTTTTTCTTTATTTCTTGCTAGTGGTGCTAGCCACTGCTGTATTTTTTTCTTTTGCATGAAACTGGTGAATATATGTTCATATTGCGTCATTGTACTTTTGCATCTCCTTTGAAAATGATTGCAATGAAGCATGTGGTTTACAAGCAATATTTATGACCACTCTTCGCATTTCCTTTCAAAGTGCGAATATTGCAAATATGTATTTTCTTCGTCCCGTCCGTCTGCGCACTGTTTTTTCCTATTATGTACTTTTAACTAATTGCTTGCTTCTTCCACTTTTCTGTAACCGTATGGACCTTTTAGAGAGGATGGGAGCCTACGAAGAACGCCAGGATCTGCAGCCAGCATTTTCTGAACGGTGAAAGATCAAATGATTCAATAAACCCAACTGATGTAATTATTGCCCCAGTCCTATACGTGCAATTTTTCTCAAGCTTAAAGTGCTGGTTTGGATGTTTTACCAACGCTGACATTTCACATGGCCGCACCTGTAGAAACCATTCGCCGGCGCAACAGCGCTCCCTCAAACACTACTATAAAACACACAGCATGTAAACGAAGCTAGTGTGTCCATAGAAGACGATGGTTCAGATGTCAACAAATGAATTCATTAGCGGTCAGGGCGTTATAAAGAAAGCGGCGTATGTACATTGAGTGCCACTTCGTAGGAAAGCTTGTTGATGCTTGTCTGTGCATGGTCTCTGAGATTGCGTGCCGAATCTCGGAGGCCATGGTTCGTGGCAAACACTTGGCGCGTATGGTGACAAATGTCCCACAAAGCTGCAAAATCGGACGCATGTCCACTATCATAAGGTGCGGTTCCTTTGCGCACACTGTGACCGCAGAAGTAATTATATGGGATGCGCACAAGCGGCAAATCGCACACATGCACATCGCCCATGCTTGCAGTGGAACCAGGGGTCTCCGGCACGAAGCCCGGCTGCGGTTCCAACGGCCGCCGCTACGCGGCTTTCGGTGGCGCCCCTATAGGCGCTGCACACCGCCTATAGACTGAAACGAATTGTCATAACATGTCAAGAATACTATGTATATACCAGATTTCTACTCATTGTGATGCGATTGGTGCTTTATATATTGACACCTTATTGATGACAGCATTATTTTTTCAGAGACATGTATAAGAGTCGCATTCTGGAGCTGAATGCTTCTGATGAACGTGGCATCCAGGTTGTCCGAGATAAAATCAAGACGTTTTCACAACTCACAGCAAGTAGTACAGGACCTGAGTAAGTGTCAATTTTTGAGAAATTTGTGATATTACAGTGTTTTCACCTCATATGATTACAATATACTCTACTTGCAGTGGCAAACCGTGTCCACCGTTCAAGATTGTAATTCTAGACGAAGCGGATTCCATGACCGCAAGTGCTCAGGTGCTTGGCTCAGAATATTATTTAAACTCTCAGTGCATGATATGTTTGGAAACATTGTTGCATTAATATTTTCTTCTGTAAATGAAGAATGTTTTTCTCTGACAAATAATGAAAACTTGAGCTACGTATATAAATAACACCTTCTTTTTGTTGATTGCTCTAGCTTCACTGTACTGCTTTCTGGCTCCTGATTACCTCACACATTACCTGCCATGGCAGTTGAACTGGTCGGGTGTAACGCTGCTAAGCTCGAGGACATGGGTTCAGTTCCTGGCGACACATCTCGATGTGGGCAAAATTCACGAACCTCCATGTACCTAACCTAAGCACACGTTAAAGAACCCCAGCTGGTCAGAATTAATCTAGAATGCCCCGCTATGGTTTGCCTCATAATTATATTGTGGCCTCGCTGTTACCACGGCCGCTGGGTGGAAACGCGCATGGTAGGGCCTGCTGCATTTGGCGCCTTTCTATGGGTGTGACGGCCATACTTGCAATTGCTGGTGCTGGCGGTGGCAGCTGCCACAACAAATTAGTTAGTGATTGTCACACAACTGCTTCCATAATATAAGCAGGGTGATCCCTCTCAGTTCTAATCATCTTTTTTTTTTCACTCTAATCTATCATAGTCGTGACATATAACTTGAGCCTGTTTGCGTAATCTGGTTTGTTATGGTCTTATAGTTTTTGACTGTGTGCTGAGCAAAACCAACTCCTTGCTTTTTTTGCTGAAAGAATAAACCACAATGCATGTAGCAACATTATACTGCGCTGAACGTGAGCAAAAGTGGCCTTTATGTTTATAAGTTTGTTACACATCGCTGGTACTTTCAAACTGACTTTATTTGCAACAGTATGAACAATGTTGCGGGAGACCAGGAAATAAAAGCCGGTTAAACAGCTGTATTGTAAATTGTTGGGATCTCATTAATATGTAGTAAAAATGAAAATGGTTGCAGGATACTTCCCTGGGGAACGACACAGTCTTTCATGTGATCTTTCTCCTGCAACCATTACAAATTGACCTCTGTGTTGTAAATAGCAGGAAGTTCAAGAGTGCGCTGTGCCTCTAGTCCCATGAGATTCTAGCTTTCTTAACAAAATGCCATGGTTAACGAGGGCAAATGCCTTTCAAAAATCTAAGAATAAGCCTAGTATCATTTCCTCCCATTCAAATTTCTATAGTGTGAATTCCTTTTGTTCAAGCAGAGCAAGCTCAGTGGACTTCCTCTTATGGAAATCATATTCTGCAGGATGCACAAGATTGTGGTGATCTACAAAAATGACAGGCGCTGTAGGAGTATCTTTTCAAAACTATTAGAAAGCACTGGTGATATGGATACTGGCCTGTAGTTGCTCATTTCATTTTTGTGCCCTTTTTTTTAAATACTACGCTCACTTTGGCGGTCTGCATATGATGCGAAAGATTCCTAATGATAAACTTTGGTGAAATATGCCAGTTAGAAATGGCGCCAGAATGTCGATTCCATGTTTCACTGGTTGTATTTGGATTCTCGACACATCAGCCGTTTTACTGTTGCCCAATGCCGTAAGTGATGAGATAACTTCATTCTCAGATAATGGTGTAAGTAATATTGTTTGTTCAGTGTGAAAATTTCTGTAGGTAAAATCTGGATCAATATTTGACGACTGACTGAGAAAAAGGAAAAAAATAATTGAATTTGTTCACCAAATCACAACCTGTTAATTCTGCTTCAACCTGCAAAATCTTAATCATTTGTTCCGGCAATTTTCCTAGCATTCTGTTTAGTCTTCCAGACATCCCACAGTCATATTTCATTTCTAGCCCTCTGTAACCACTTGATAGCGGAGCTTCTAAATTTCTTAAGCATTTTGGGAGCTTTTTAGTTCTGATGAATGCATTATATAATTGGTCAGGTTTTTTTAATTTTGCAGATCAATTCCCTTGTCGTCCGTGGTTTCACAAAAAGGCAAAATTCGTCCCTGTAACATCAGAGCTACGCCGGGGTAGACGATGATTTTCCCTTTCACCGTGGACTTGCACTGAGCAAAATTTATTACTTGAATGTCCCAGTCTAATTGCTTTTTTTTTCTTTTTTTAGTTTTTCCTACAGTAGTAGTACAGCTGCTCTTTGCTTTTATTTTAGGCAGCCTTGCGTCGTACCATGGAGAAGGAGACGAGGACAACTCGTTTCTGTCTCATCTGTAACTACATAAGCAGGTAAAGAGCTTGTTCCAGTAGCTGAGTATAACCATCAGGAGCTGTGCTTAATTGCCTTTCTTTCTTTTCTCAGAATCATAGACCCACTGACATCGCGTTGCTCAAAGTTCCGGTTCAAGCCTTTGCCTAAGGAAGTTCTAATAGAACGCCTACGCAGCATATGTACAGCTGAAGCAGTTCAATGCGATGATCAGGTCTGAGGCTCTTGATTGCTTTTGTTAGATGCTCATTTTGGTAGCAGTAACCGTAGTGTGTGAAATTCCTGCTTTAGTATTCACAGTTGTTAACTGCATTGCCAGGACTAGGTCGGACTAGTTAAAGGGGCCCTGCAACATTTTTTCGTCTGCATTCTGGAGCGCTGTAGTGTGTGTAGTGCTGAATAGTGAGATGAACACAGAAAGAATTATCGAAACTGGTGCATGGTAATGGGAGCTATTAGTCAACTTCAAAACCCCAGGAAAAGTTGAGTGAAAACATTCTCTTTCGTATTTCACTCTGCCACTGACGTCGAAGGCTGGTTCCAAACATCGCGTGCCTCTTACAGAGACATACCGGAAGACTCACTCGTGGTGGCCATTGTGCAGCGCACCTAGCGTCACTTTGCATTTTTTTTTCTTCAAATTTTCATATTTAAAAACGGAAATCTTTTTGTATCTGAGAAAGTAAAAGGAGTACTTCTATAAATTTTAGTGCACAATGGTGTGGCCTAGCTGGGACCATATGAATATTACATGCGACTTGTCACGTCAGACCAATCAAAATGCCTGGCCAATGTCGTCACTACCATGTGATGAAACATCACTTCCGATCACAAAATAGCCATTTTGTGTTGCTCTAGTCCGAAACCGATGTGGTTTCTCTGTTGAAATAAAATTATAACAGCTTTGTTTTTCGCATTGCCACTTGCACAATGATATTGGTGCATTCCACAGTTCCAGATCACCTTGATGAAAATCATTTCATCACTTTGATGAAAATGACACGGTTAATTTGTGTCGCAGGGCCCGTTTAACTTGGGCTTTCGTTATGATGACAGATCTTGGAGCACATTAAGCGCTTAAAGGCTGGCCACAATGAAGGGTGTTTTTTGTGAACGTGAATGTTCACATTCAATTTGATGCTTCTGTATCGACTGTACAGGTGCTGGACTTTCTTATGGATGCTTGCGAAGGAGATATGCGAAGAGCAATCACCCTTTTCCAAAGTGTTTCTCGGCTTAAATGTAATGAACCTGTAACCTCCCATGATGTGGCTGAAGTTGCTGGGGTGAGTTGTAACTCCTGTGTTGTATCTTTTGTGTTGAGCTGCTTGTAATAGCAGAGCTAGTTTCAGCATGTAAAACCAAACCGACAACTGAGGTTTCTAAATTTGAGACAGAGGCATGTGCCACGGTATTGAAGTGGTTGTGGTCATTGGCTGAGCAGATTTTAGGTTTGATTATGTGCTTAAAACTTCAAGTAGTTATGATGGACGGAAAACAGCAACTACTTGTCCACCTAGTGCAGCCATTATGCAAAATTGTGTTCATCCCAAGAGTGCAGAAGTAAACATTTTTAACAGCGGAGCTGAGTAAGCTCGAAGCCCCGTTAGTCGCAAACAGAAATTATCATCATCATCATGTTTACGCACTGTTGATTCACTGGCCATTCTCCCAATTTCCTTCAAAATAATTATTAACAGCAGAGCTGTTAAGCACGGAGAATCCCCGTTAGTTGTGAACAGAAATGATCATCATCATTAACTGGCACGCACTCTCTTCGTCCTCTTCATCTTCTGCTTCGCTCCCAGAACACGTGTGCTGATTTTTCCAGTGTGGGATGCAGTAACTGATGGGCGAGAGAACGTGTACAAAGAGAAAGAAAGAGAAATTTTTTGTTAAAAAAATTTCTTGCCAAGGTGGGATTCGAACCCACGTACCCACGATCCGAAGGGGAGCGTCGTAACCCCTCGGCTATCCAGGCACGCTAGCAGAACAGGCATTTATGGGAACCATATGATTGCGTTGCTCTGGGCGAGAGAATGAGAAAAAGATGGAGAGAAAAATAGAAAGAGAGCAAAAGAGACAGAAAGAAAGAGGAAGAGAGAGAACAAAAACATCACGTAGCCATGTATAGTATAGTATACCGGGGGGGGGGGGGAGATGTGAGGGTGAGGAGGGGAGAGGGTAAAGCATAGCTTAGCTACGTGTAGTATTTGCCGCGTTAGTGTGGATAGGTGGTCAGCGGCACGTATCCAGATGTGCACAGCGGCAATACACTGTGAGTGGTTCGAGCCGATTGTTGGGGAATAAAACGCTTTGGCTGCGGTCTACTGGTGATATATATGCTCATGTCCACACACGTGCGAGCATGCTGTGGCTAGCAGACGATGCAAGGAATCATTTACACTACGGGGTTTCACCCGCTCGTCTCTAGGTGCCGACTCTGTTCGATCTCGAGACCAATAATTTAGCAAAGGGGTGGGAAAGGAAAGTGAGGAGGGGACAGGGTGAAGCATAGTGTGCTCTTGTGTGTATAGTATAGCAAGGGGTGGGAAAGAGATGTGAGGGAGAGGACAAGGGGAAGGCCACCAGACCCACTGTTTCCTCAGTTTTCGCACCACTAGTGCACAGCTGCCCCAATTATTTTACTACATAGATTACAAAAAAAAAAAAAAATACGCTGAAACTGTTTACCAAAAGCGGTATATGACTCAAAATGCTGAGAACCAATGTGGCATAAGGGGGTGCTGAATTCAGAACTGCTGTAACAAGGGCTACATTACTGAAATTCTCTTGGTGACAATAATAATGCATGTTGCATTGTAAGGGTTCCTTAGAGAAGGGTCACACTAATTAAAGGCAAGCTGCAATGAAACTTTGACTAAGCAAGTAGTAGATTTGATCTGAGCCATGTGTGGAGCGGGTAGTTGGGGGACATTACCAAGTCCCACCCTAGTCACTGTCACTTGTGTAACATTTTAAACTCATGAAACAAAAACATTTGAAAAGTATGTGTGTCCCAGGTAATCATAAAAACCTCTTAGAATACTCAAGGAGACAGCAAACCTTTCAGTTAAAGGAAATAGTAAAATCCCCCCAAAATGTTGTTTTCATTAATATGTAAGACGCGGTGCAAAAATTTTTGAATTATCACATTTCTGAGTGTTACCTCTACATATGTACAGGAAACAGTTTAGTGAAAAGCCATGAATCATATAGGAAAAATCTGCAATGGTCGATTGCCATGTCTGGCATACTTGGCAATGAATGACCCAACCCTCTGGATACAAGCTTTCATAGTGTACCTCAGATTTCTAGAGCACCATTTAATTCCTATGCCTGTTTCACAAACATTGTCAAAATGGCTTATTGTGGCTGTTCTTATAGCAGCAACGAACTTTGTCATGCTTCCATCCAGATCATTCCAAAGCAGTGGATTGATGGCCTGCTTACGAGCTGTGCATCGAACTCATATGAGAAGCTCAGTGCAACAGTTGAGGTAAGGAACTCAGTAGTGGTCATTTATCAGAAAAGAGAAATGCATTTGCAACAATGGCATAACGATTTCTGTGGCACATACCCGTTTATGATGTTAGTTTTCTGATAGGCCACAATACTCGTTTGTTGGGCTAACTTGTGTTCTTCATTTTTAGTGGACCAGTTAAAGGGGCCCTGCAACACTTTTTGAACATGGTCTGTAAGTGCTGTCAATTGATGGTCAAGGCTCCTGCGAACATGTGACCCAAACATTATAGTGCAGCACAGCGCATAGAATTTGCGATTAAATTTCAAAGTCAGCTAGAAATTGCTCACTGTCCTCTCGGCAAATGATGCCATATACCCAAAATCAACTGCATCACATACCCAAAGGCACATGGACATGGCCATTGGCTGCTTGAGCATCATGAGCTGCATAGTTACTGTGGCCACCACAGTGTGCCATGGCGTGCCCACGCAACACTTTACAAGCACGCTTCTGATCACGCTGAAACTGAGCTTTGCGTTCAAAGAACACAGGAAAAGAAAGCTGACGTTGGGACGTAGCTTCTTGCCCCTTGTCATCTTCCCTGTGTAACTTTCAGCACGCTCGCTTGGAAGAGAGAAAGCACTTAGAGCGTGCAACAAATTCCACTTGTACTCGACGGATTCTGAAATTTTTTCTAGCAGTTGATTCATGAGGTCACAAATTTCCGTAGTGAGGTCACTCGATGATTACCTATAAAAGTGTTGCGGGGAGTACTGACACGAACTTTTTCCGATTGTTGCTCTAAATAAAAACGCTGGTGTCGAGAACCCTAAAAACGGGCGCAACAGCCGAATCAGGATTTGGAGCAATTTTTGGAGCAGCAGAATGTTGCTTTTGGAGCATAAAAATCCATATTTAGAGCAGGTTACAGGGAAAAAAGTGCGCGGTTTTTAGCCCGAAATCCCAAATTTGGAATAATATAACAACTAAGACTTACTTTCAGAAAAGAAAAATATATGTACAAACTATTTAACATCAGCTAACTCGTGCACAGTGCACGTGAGCACTGCTATTTCAATAAAAGCAATCTGTTAAGTCCACATTAGCATTTGCAGAGCCTGTCAAACCATTTGACAGGCACTGCATTGCTGTTGTGAATCTGCCGACCTGGCAACCTCCAAATTTGGGAGTTTCATAATGCAGGAGCGAAAGGGGCTGGCGAAAAAGAAAAAAAACTGGCGTCTATTTTTGTTTATTTCTCAGGGCCGCAGGAACAATCATGCACCGCTCTGAATGATTGCCAGTAATTTTGTAGATGTCGGCAATCATGCTAGTACCAGTGATTCCACTCCTGTGCCAAGGTGCACCAAATTCAATTTACTGCGCCATCCTGATAAAATCAACGTAAATTGCGCCATACTGCGTCACAGTCTCTGGTTTGGGGGTGTCTTTCACCGGAAATCGTACTGATGGCGCGTCATAACATGTGCAGCTTGATCTTGGGGCCGCCAAAGTCACAACCACAGATCAAGAATTATTCCGCTGAATAAAGAGCGCTCGCTCATGCGTCCCGATCCATGATGCCATGATCGGTGCCAATGGAGCTTCCGTTGTGCAAGTCGGCTCGACGGCAAAATGCACCCTCCGCAGAAGCTCGTGACACCTAGGCCAATCGGTAGCGTGAAAGTGAGGCGGCGATTCATCGGCAGACGTCGTCTGTTCCAGAAACGCTGGTGATTGCTCGTTTCAGGAGTCGCATGGCACGTAATTAAAGCAATGTTCAGTAATAACTACACGCGTGCCGCTAGAATGTCTGTCACTTATGTTTCTCGACATCGTGGAATGAAATCAGGGAAAACAAGCAATAGATATATGGAGCAAGGTCGAACTTTCTGTGCTTCACGTCCATGGAAGAGCGCGTTGAACAGTGGGAACACATTGACACTTTTCATCAAATATACTTTAATCACGAATCTTCATCCAGAGGAGCTTTTTTTGTAATTTTCTTCTACCAGCACATCCGGGTTGGTAATCGCTCTTGCAGTAATACCCCCGAAAGGCCCTGCCCTTCTGGGCTCGTTAGTGTTAGGACCCCAATTCGAATATTTTGTTTGTTCTTTTTTTCAAATGTCATCTCATTAATAAAAGAATGCCTCCTGGTCGGAGTAGCCACAAATCTGTTTTAATTTGGGCAGCTGTCAGTAGCGGGCCCGTCGCTGACGGCCCTGGCGTCGCAAGGCCCACTGTGAAGCGGCTACACTATGTTATATGTCCGCCCCTCGCTTTCCAGGGTTTCCTTAAAGGTGAAGCAGCAAATGCGATAGCAACACGTATTGTTATACATAGTAAGACTAGCAGCTAACTCCTTTGGATCCGATCTCGCATAACTCAACAGAACGAAGATTTAAGAGAATACAGCTGCTTCAGAGACCGAAGTGGTTGTCGTGCTTTCAGTTCTCTCTACGTGAAGTAAGCATTGGGAGCACAGCAAGCTTACAACCAGTCTCCTGATGCCTGTCGAGATAGCGTGCGCGCCAGCGACTGCGCCCTTTGAGTGACGCAGCAACCTCTCCCCCCTCCACTCCTGTCACTTCATGCTCCTTACGAAAGACGGGCGGGGCGTTTCCTCTCTGCTTGATGAGCAATTGACGGCAGGCCTCGTGCGCTGGGTGATGTTATCGCATGCACCCTCCGTGCGATGGAGACAGCCAGCTTGTTTCATCTCCGCTTCAGCCGTGTTCGTCATCAGCTTTTACTCGCGTGTAGAACGTACGATGTGCTGGGAGATGTTATCAATTTGGACTTTATGCTGAACATTACGGCAACGGCGACACCAAAAACCCATCGAGTGTGTGCTTCACACTAGTTGTGCCAAGCCATCCTTGTTTCTCTTTATTTATTTCTTTCTTCTATTTCTCCCTCTCTGTTTGCTGCATCTCTTTTTGTATCGGTTTCCTTCCATTTCTTTCTCTTGCCTTTCCCTCTCTATTTATCGCTTTTGCTTTCATTCAGTCTTGCTTCGTTTTTTCTCTCTCTTTTTCGTGTCTTGTCATTTTCTTCTCCCTTTCCGTCTTTTTCTGCCTTCCTATCTTTTTATGTCTTTATTCCCTTTATTTCTCTCTATTTTTTCTATTGATATCTTTCTCTCTTTCGTTCTCTTTCTCTTTCACGTGTTTCATGTGCTCCACTTCTCCGAGCAGAGTTTTCGTTTAGCACTCATACCTGCTGTACTCTGTAGTGGGGCTTGCCCCAATTCCTGTCATGCACACCCACCCGAGGAGTTTTGCACGGCGGAGCACAAGTTGCCGATAGCTTTAAAAGCTTCACTGTTAAAAATTGAGAAAAAATGAGGGGCCATTCCACTCTGTAAGCGGGACGACCAGTGAATCTTTTTAGTGCCCGGCACAGATAGGACAGGTTGGACGCCAGTTTGGTATGTAAGGCCAGGATGTTAACGGCCGGGCTGTTAATGCTCAGTACGCATTATTCTTTGCACTGCTCTCTAGAGGGCACTAGCGAATGTCCTAGCCATATACAGCTTCGCTGTAAAAGGAAAAAACCAAGTTTGTTATATCATGTATAGTCCCCTGTTAAATGTACTTTTGGACACTTTCGCGGATGCTCGGCTTAACGCAGATCTCCATCTTCCAGACAACCCAGCGCATGCGCAAGCAGTAGTCTGGAAGCACGGCGAGAATGCTCTTGCTACACACATACAGGGAAGGAGGGAAGGGAGTGTCAGAAGAAGTTGGCTTCCGGAGCTCAGCTAAGTGACGTGATGTTGCGCCCAGCCATGCAATCGATCGAGGAGAAAAAGAACCTGGCCTTTGCCTTTAAGTCGTCTTAGGGGACTGCATTGGCGACAGTGTGAATCTTTATCATTGAGGCACTGTTGTATGTCATGGCATTTGTCTACCACTTCTGCTGATAACTACATAGATGTATTTAGAGTGTTATGTCATGAAGTACAGTTTTCAGTATCCAGTATTTTGTTTATTTTCTAGTTTTGAAAAAAAAAAACACATAATAGGTAATTCGTGAACACTCAAGTGCATGACGCAATTATTTTTGCATTATTGAGTGAAATATGGAGTGCTCCCGAGATGCATTCGATTTGCAGTGAATCGAAATATTTCTAGCTCTTCATAAGAGCCCCATAATAATTATTCAGGTACTTGAATGTAAATGCAGCATGCTTCTCCAGTGTACTCCAGTGTACTTCTCCAGTAATTAGCTGCTCCAGCATGCTCCAATATGCAAAATTAGCTACTCAAAAGCGCTCCAAGATGGAACTTTTTGCTGCTTCAAAGTGCTCCAAAATGAAAATTTTGCTGCTTCAAAAATTGCTCCAAATCAGAAGCCCTCGGTAGCATCACTGTAGTACTAATTATATAGCGCGTGCACACATGAGTAATTAAGGAACAAAATGTGCTGTGTCCCGTGACAGCAAGTACTAGTAGCCCCTTCTAAATTATAGTACGCTTTTCCGCACAGCAAAAGTGGCTTAAAAAGCATTCTGCACGTGATAGAAAGAGGCCAGGAAATTTTACAACCGCTGTCCTTTTTTCTTTTCGTTTGCGGTGAGGTTAGGGAACAGTGAAGTAGTTAGAGTTATGGTCCGCGCATCTGGGTTGGATTGGATGATCATGCGCAAGTTTCAGGTGATTAGCGCATTTTCCATTTCTTGTTGTAATTAGATGTACTGAGAAAATTTTGAGGCTGATCAGGTATTTTGGCGCAGCGTGGTGCAATTGCAACAAATTTCACGGTTTGGCTCAGCTTGGCACAAAAATAAGCAGTTGTATCCAGTTCGCGCAGCTGTTGCACCCCTGCTAAAAAGAATATTGTCGTGCTTGAGAATGCATTGAATATATTTTTAATACCGCTACCTTAAAAAACCACTTTCCATTTCAATATCGAGGGGGTGGTTTTGCAGTGGCGTGTAAACACTGTCTGATGCCACAGGGCGACAGGACCTCGCGACATACTAGCAGCATCTCTGTCATCTGCCGTCAGTCACACATGGCTCTCGCAAATGAGTAAATTGCTGTACAGCGATTTCTGTGATTTAGGCTGCATGGAGGACACAGAGTTTGCAAAACCAGTGAACTGTGTTGACTCGTCGTGATAGTATCCATTGTGGTGGGGCTGGCGTGCAGCTGCTGGGCGACGCACACTTCAAACTCAGTCAACTATTTTATACGTGTTTTCTCACTCCAGTGTGTGGAGAGCGTTAACAGTGCATACCAAGGAAATGAAAAATGTCCCTTTCATGGTGCCTCAAAAACGTGTCAGTACTAGGGATGGGCGAATAGTAAGCTTGAGGTTCGAATCGAATAGGGATTTGGTCGAATAACTTCGAATTGAATAGTTTGAATAGTATCTATCGCACATTATTGAGAAAGATTAGCATATTTTGTCATGACCCAACTAACTTGCACAACATTTTTAAGAATTGGAACTAGGCATGTGTGAATGTCACTATTTTGGTTTGAAGTGGAGTGGAAGCAACTTTGACTAGTAGTAAGATTTATATAGCAGTAGGGTGCAAGTTATAACTGGTACAATGCGCTACGTTTTAAAAATTACTATGCTTAGCACATATATGCCCACTTTTAAGCTTAAAAAATAATTAATTGAGGTGAAGGTAATTAATTTAACCTTGAAGTGTGGCTTCGCGACAGTGTGGATTTCCTCTTTATGGTTGGTTTCACGGCATAGCACCTCCACGCTGCAGTGAAACCACCTTTACAGTGGGGGTTATATGCGCTTAAATATACATATATTCGTTCATTTTGAATACTTTGAAATTTCAAATAATCTAAATTTGTGTCAAAGCAAATTCGAATACTGTGTTCAAATATTCGAAGCGCCCGAATATCCGCCCATCCCTAGTCAGTACCCCTTTAAGAAGACGCTGAAAGTAATATGCAAATTGGGTGGCTAAAATCGCACGAGCCACAGGTTTAGATAGTCCCGATGTTTCGAGCATCCTTCCCAGGCTTGTGTCAGTGCCACTAGCATTGATTACATGGTCATGCTTCCTAAATTGCTAGCCGAGAAGCATTGCCATGTAATCGATTTCAGTGGAGCCTTTGTTGTGTGCCTGAATAAGAGACATCTCCTCAAGTCCTGGTATATTTCCTGCAGCACTGGCTGCTCGTTGGGAACGTTGCCACCTCTTGAATAAAGTAGAAGAGCATGACTTGTTTTTTTTGATGATTTTGCGGTCCCTACAGATTCCAAAAAATCGGGACGTTGACTGTAGTGCATTACTGAACTGTAGGCATGTGCGAATATTCGAACTCGCTTCAAAACGAATTTAAATTATTCTAAATTTCGAAGTATTCGAAATGAATGAATAGACATATAAACCGCATGTAACCCCCCTGTAAAGGTGGTTTCACTGCAGCGTAGGGCTGCTATGCCGTGAAAGCACCTTCCCAGGGGAACTCCGCACTGCCGCGAAGCCCTACTTAAAGGTTAAATGAACATATTACCGGGTACCAACGTTTTTAGATTACTTCAGTTGGCAAAGAGTGCGGCTTTCCAGTGGCGCGGAGCGGCTCGCCGCGATCGCCAACCAGGCGGGGGCGCTGCGGTCGCGTTAGGATTGGTCTTGGCGCGTCGGCTGCTACTGCTCTACTGATTGAAAGGGGTCGACAAGCTACTACCAACGATACAACAATTAACTCGATGTGGTAGTCGCTCTCATTTCACTTGGCACGAGCGAAACGGGCGTTTTAGTTGTATCTGAGCATTATAACAAGAAACAAGCAGCAAGTAAGACAGGACATGAAAAAAAAAAATAAGTTAAAGATAAGGCAAACACTGCACAGTGCGCTTACCTTCATTCCGTTTCCCGTTGTAACCGGCATTAATTTCTCGCCAGTATATGCGCAAATCATCTTAGGCTCCCGTAATGCTCAATCATATTTCAAAATCACCTGAATGCGTATTACGCCTGCTGTTGAAAAGCCTACCAAATAAAAAAACCAGCAAGAAAGCCAGAAAAACGCGTCTTGTCATTTTCATTCGATTTCGTGAAACAGAATGTAACAGATGCATTATTTGCAGTGACGTATTTACGAGTGTGTGCGAGTATTCGAAAATGTTGATATTCAAATGGAACACTGCCTTCTTCGATTCTATCATCGAATCGAATAGCAGTCATTTGTAAGCCCGAATATTTTATGAATATTTCAAAATGTCAAGTGCAATGAAGCAAGGCCAAAATTGGCGCAAAAGTACGATAACTGTCATACCTGTAACTGTCATCCCGATAACTGTCATTCCAGTGCGTTCCTCCCGCCATACGCCTGCAAATGCTGTGTACCTATATACATAGCATGTGCCTATTCGAATACGTATTGTTCCCGATACTTAAGCGCGCACAGACAAGGACAAAGGGAGGTGACGACAACACATATATATGAGTGTGGGTTGAATATATGAGTGTGGGTTGAAGAATGGTAGGCCTTGTAAACCAATCTATGATATGTGTAGGGTGGTAGCTAGAAATAGAAGCCAAGATGTGAGGGAGATAATAGAGGCAGATTTGGTTGTAAAGGCGGGTCAGTCATGCGTAAGCGCACCGTCCATTATCCTGTCGTCGAAAGAAACACAGTTTCTCAGCAAGTTCACATAATATCAGCAGTACGATTTTGTGACGTCATGAAAAAAAGAGTTCATATTATGCATTTTCGTAAATAAATGTCAGTTGGAAGTAAGCGCTTGTATTGTCGTCACCTCCCTTTGTCCTTGTCTGTGCGCGCTTAAGTATCGGGAATGGAAAACCAACTAGCCCAAAAATCAGTGCTCCTTGAATACGTATCGAACTTCTTTTACAGCAAAGCTGTATATGAGTATGGGCGAAACCTAAATTTTCAACATGAATTTTCGGCAATGTATTTATGTACCCACTCACATGGGCCGTGAAGGGTCTCCTGTATACTAATATATATATATATATATATATATATATATATATATATAGACCTTTCAGTATAATAAATAAATAAATAAAGATATGAATATGAGGACGTAAACATCAATTTACATTTGTTCTAATTAAGAACGGCTGTTTCATAAATTCGTGGCTTATTCAAAAAGTATACCTTGTTAAATTCTATTTGCTTCTGTCACTATTCCAATCGGCCTCAAAAATCACTATTCGCACACCCCGCAACCGCTACGTCGGTTCAAGCTGGTTACGATGACGGAACTGTACGGGAAGCCTTCACATTAGCTTTAATTTCTTTTTTGCGGATGCGACCTTTTCTGAAGACCTTAGGCTTTTGCAAGCGTCTTTGGCAGCAAAATGCTCTGCAGCAGTGGTGGTCCGCCTCGGTGGTGCAGTGGTTATGGTGCTCGACGGCTGACCCGAAGGTCGCGGGTTCGATCCTAGCCACTGCGATCGCATTTTGATGGATGTGCTAGAGGACCGTGTGATGTGCGATGTTACTGCACGTTAAACACCTGATGGTCTAAATTTCCGGAGGCAATACAACGACGTGCTTCATTATCATATCGATCGTGGTTTTGGCACGTAAATACACCAGATATTATTGCAGCAGTGGTGTCCTTGTGAACGGGACAACCGACACTTATTTTGTCGCATCACAGTTCGGAAGTGCGCCAAGAAGGGTTCAAAAAGTGTCGAAACAGACCCAGTTCCTTTGCAGCTAAACTGAAAACAACTTGGTTTCAATTCATCTAAACATAAAAAAGCTCCCATGAAGAAATGTCGCGCTACGACTCAGCCGAAGCGTACCCCGAACATGGCGCGCTGCACTTCGGCATGTCGAGAATCGGCTTTTACACTTCGCGGCATCTACTCAAATACGTACACACGATCACAGCAAAGAGCTCATGCCTTGGTGGAACGCGTGAAACCTCAAAATGCATCAGTGATTAACTCGCGAGCACAAACCAACAACGCAGCAAAAGCACGCGGCTGAAGCAAGCGTCGCCCTTTGTACTGCATCTCAACCGATCTCAACGCTACGCCAGCGCCACCTCTCGCGACGGCGACAAAACCTGGCCGCCTCTCGAAGCTAGTTTGCAAACTGAAATAATCTAAAAACGTTGCCGGGTACTCACATCAATTCATAATTTTAAGTTTAAAAGCTTGTTATACCGGCTTATATGCTCCATGTCGTAAATTTTAAATTCTAACGTATTTTACAGGTTATCATTTGCATTCTACCGAAAATCAAATCCTGCTACTATGCAAAGTTGCTTTCACTTCCCTTTGAACCAAAAAGAATAACATTTGCACATGCCTTGTTTCAATTTACAAAAACATTGTTCAGGTTAGTTGGGTCATGACAAATATGCTTATTTTTCATTATATGATATATACAGTAGAACCCCGCTGATACGTTTTTGAAGGGACCGTAGGAAATAAACGTAAGAGACGGGAAACGTAAGAGCCGAAAAACAGGAAAAACGGCAAAATATTTAGTGGTACAGAATTTTATTTCAATTCTTACGAGCAGCACGAAAATTGGCGCGCTCAGCCGCGATCTAGTCGATGGATAGAAACGCGGAGCTTAGGACGGCCTTATCCACAGAAATGTAATCAAGGTATGTGATTTTTTTAACACCAACAGCTGTAGGCATGAAAAAACTAAGCACACGCAATCACGACCGGCGCGGCGAGTCCGACCGCGAACCGCACGCACGACCATGCGAGCTCCAACCAGCTCGAACTCCTCCCGTTCTCCGACAAATAACGATGATGATGAGTCTACGCCAACGCGATGGCAGAAGTGAATGCCAATCTCGAAGGCCTTGCTTTCGCAAGCAATTACGTCATACACGCCATGTTTGTGCAATGCAAATCTCAGAGGCTATGCTTTTGTCAATAGTAAATGCCAATCTTGAAGGCCTTGCTTTCGCGAGCAGTTACGTCATAGACGCCATCTTTGCAATTTGAATCTCGAAGGCCATGCTTTTGTTTGCATCAATTGAAAGATTGTTGCTTGCGCCTCTCATGCGGCTAATATTACGGTCAAACGAGGCCAAGCTGCGTGAAAATGCGCCATGGCCGCTCTCTTTGGTAGTCACTCGGTCGGCTCCGGGCGCACTTCGCGACGTATCATACGGGAACGGTCCGACAGTTACGACGTAACAGCGGGGTTCCCAATACATTGTATCCTATGGGAGCTATGCCGGGACCGGCGGAAAACGACGTAACAGCCGGGAAAACGCAGCAGTGAGGAACGTAACAGCGGGGTTCTACTGTACTATTCAAATTTGATTCAAAATTATTTTATCAAATCGCTATTCACTTCGAACCTAAAGTTTACTATTCGCACATGCCTACTGAAGTGCAATTTACTGGCAAGGCAGACTGAGCAGGTGCACCAAACCAGAAACCCCGAGAAATGAGGCTTAATGCAGTTTGCCTTATTAAAGGAATTGTACTCATGAAATATTCGTTACGCTAAAGATGTTCATGTACGGTGTGTCCTTTTATCATGTTGTGCAGAAAGGCTGGCAACATGCATGCATATCAAGGCAGTTTATCTGGGGCTGTATAGCGCTGCTCATAGTGTTACATTTATTAGCTTGTTTACGGTGAAGTGAAAATCTGGCGAGACCTAGCAAGGTTTTAAGAGACCCTGCGAGGGCTTTCCCAAGAATGTGTTGATTTTCAACACGATTAACCAATCCTGCTCTGAACAGCTCTGCAGTGTGGTATTATTGTGTGGTAGCTTTTTTAGCAACTAGGCAGCAGGTGCATTCGTTTATTGGACACTTGCTTCTCTATGAAGGACCTCGTGCTTGAAGGCTTTGCGGCATCGCAACTTTTCAGCCAGCTGCACGATGCCATTGTATTGAGCAACAAGTACGATGACAAACAGAAGTCAGCAATAGCCGAGAAGCTTGCTGTAAGTAGCTTCTGCATGTTTCTCTGGCATTTGTAAACCTTGTGAATGTACGAGAACCACCGGTCATTTTAGGCTGCGTGATACTAACAGCAAGTTCTGTATTTTAGCATGTCTTCAATGTAATGTTCAGGGGGTAAAGGACATACGCAGTAAAACTTGCTGTTGGGCTAGTTGGTGCATGTTGGTGCAGAAAATTCGACGACGCAAACCACCCGAGAAGAAAAGGCGAAAGGAAAGAGCGTCAACCAAAACTGTTTGCTCCGCGGCTTTCTGAAAGTACTTCAGTTTTTGATGAGCTCACAGAGGAGCATAGGGCCCTACCCTATGCTCATCTCTTCCCGATTCTGAGCCTTTTAGTCGCGCTTATTGCCCATGCTACTTGCCGTGCAAGATACCTGGCGTACCACATCAAGAATGGATTGGTCCCTCTTGAAGTGCAAGCTTTGTCCCGTGTACTTAGATTTAGGTGCACGTTAAAGAACCCCAGGCGGTCGAAATTTCCGGAGCCCTCCACTACGGCGTCTCTCATAATCAGATCGTGGTTTTGGGACATTAAACCCCAGATATTATTATTAAGTGCAAGCTTTGTGTGGATGTGTCAAACCGCCCATCGGACACGCAAAGAGGATTTGCCGAGTTTGGAAGTTTGGAGAGAAATACGCCTTTTGCAGGACTGCCTGCGCTTGAAGTGCTTTAGCTATGACACAGGCTGGCTAGCTCATCAAAAAGTGAAGTACTTTCAGAAAGCCGCGGAGCAAACAACAGAGTTTTGGTTGACGCTCTTTCCTTTCGCCTTTTCTTCTCGGTGGTTTGCGTCGTCGAATTTTCTTGTAGACATATGCAGGCTCTCACGATAAAGCTATGAGACTGGGTGAGCAAAAAAAAATGTATTGATCTGATCGGTATGGTATATATTATTTAAATTTTTCAAAATAATAGTTTTCTTGTGCATTGATACACTGATTACAATGCTCCCTGAAAGTCAGCTGCTGCGACAGCTCATTGGATGCATACCTGCCAAGTTTGGAGAAACTGGAGAAATGCGTCCAGCGCAATGCACTGGACGCGTGGGGCAAAACTGGATTTCCGGGAGATTTTCCTATGACCCGTACAACCGGGAGAAACGTTCAAAATCCGGTAGTCTCCCGGGTAATCCGGGAGACTTGGCAGGTATGTTGGATGGCAGGAACACAGTCAAAACATGACTGCATCAGCTGTGATGCGAACCCAGCAGACTTCCTTTTCCTCAGGCTCCAGAGAAGGCAGAAAGTTCAACGTTTCAACAATGTTCAAGGCAGCTGACTTTCAGGGAGCCCTTGCAGTGTGGGAATTGCTGCCCAAGGAAACTATTTCAAAGAATTTAAAGAATATGTATTAATCGTATCAGTAAGTTCTGTTTACCAGACCCGGTATGCTAAACCTTCATGTAGAAATAAAGAGTGTGCAATGTTTTCAAGAGTGAACAATATGATCAAACATGTACCATTTTTTACAAACAGATATGTGACCACAGACTGCTTGAAGGCGCTGACGAGTACCTCCAAATAATGGACCTATGTGTCACAATTATGAACCAAATTTGCAGTGTCCAGCATTAGCTGTTCGTGTAACTTTTACACTAAATAAAGTCCTTTGTAAATGTTGCTATGCTTCTGATTTGCTTCAAATAAAACATGTACATCCAAGTTTCAAAATTTATTTACATAGATTAAGGAACATGATATATAACAAAACATGAGGTTTAGAGAGAGGAAAAAAAAAAGTCCAGACATATCTTGCAGAAGTGGCAGTGGAGTGTGCTGGTTGTGCAGTGCATTGCCACAGGCACAAAAAGAAAGGATGGTGATGTGAGACCTTACCATTCCAAAAAAATGCATTCAATCATTGCAGCAGAAAGAATGCATCAGTGCACACACATAAAATTAAATGGTGGATGCGAGCACACTGTGTTTTGCGGATCAGCATAACAGGCTTGCTTGTAAGATAGCCAATTTGTAAACAGTCTACAGGAGCTTGATTTGGGCAAGTTGGTTCGTGCTAAATATTGTAAGTACAGCGCAACAAGTGGAAGGAAAATGGACATGAAAGAGGGTAGATTGTCAATTGAATTTATTGAAGGCATTCCTGCCGCTTCTCAATAAATTCAGTTGAAAGTCTCCATTTTCCTTCCTACATTTCTTGTGCTGTGCCTACAATATTTAGCAGTCTAAATTTTAAGCAGACAAGGAACTTGATTTTTTAGTGGACTGTAAACATTCGCAAGCCTTTACTAAGTAAACAGTGTCCTTTTAAAGGTATCTTAAAATACACAGTGCACTATGATAAATGTTGCTCCACCACAGATTAAGGAAGAGTTTGTTGTGAATACAAGAATCAACAAGTGGTAAGTGTTTAACATAGCAACATGATCAGTTTTATACATTATTTACAGTGCTCAGGCACTTAGGTGCACCATAAAATGGTAGCGAATTTCATCAGGACAAATAAAAGTACCTAATGAAGGACAAGTGCCTTTAAACAAAGGTGATCTTTGTTCTGGCCTGGTTAACCTGCCAGACATTGAGTTCCTCGTATTCTTCTATGGCTTCCTCAATCTGGTTGGGCCGGAATCCACGTGAAGCACAACGTTCAACAGCATCAGCCATCTTCACTGTCTTGCCTCCAGATTCTGTGACCATGTCTCGGATAAGCGCAAAGATCTTGTCAGTTACTGTCTGGACCCTGGAACACCAGTCATATTATTAGAGAATTTTCTGAGCAGGTGCATTTTCCTCGATGTAATAAAAGGGGAACAATCAGTCAGGGGTTCTCAAAAACATTCTGGCCTTTGGGAATCCCAACAGCTTTTCCAGAGTGCCGTGGAACCCTGAACTTTTTCTTTAGCTTGAAGACAACTGGAATTAATATTGGGGGGTGATGACACTTCTCAAACGCAGGCAACCACATGAACACCACCTGCACTGGGCTAACAAATTTAATATCGAAGGCCATCGGCATTGATGTGCAACTCCTGATAATACATAGACTTGCGATTCCTCTGCACCCTCCTGCGCCGCAAGTCAGATAAAGCGCCCACCGACCACACACTGCATGCTTCAGGCACCACGCACCGTAAAGAATGTGTTCAAGCAAACAAAGCGCTGGATGTAGAGGAGCCCGTTTTATTTTTTGCAAAACAAAAATGAAGGCATGCCAGTCGCACTGCAAAATGGCCATCAACTGATAGATCCATCGTAAGGCTAAGCCTAAATGCTCTTGCAGCCCACAGCAGGCATGAAGTGATGCCTCTTGCATGTATCAAAGCGGCCATTGCACATTTGATTACAAAACAAACATAGTGCAGTGGCAAATCAGCGTGTATGAAAATTGTGCCACGTGAACGCCAGCAGGTCATGAGCCACAAATGCCCATTAATGTCGTTTGAACTGGTTTGAACATCATCTTCTATATCTTGGCTTGCAGAAATACCGAAATGATTGCCACACACGTGTTACAAACTGCGTTTCACGCGCAAGAATTACGAGCGCTCCGCACACTGTAGCTGTGGGTCCCCAAACCAAGCAATTTCCATGGTGCGCACTAGACGCCTGAAGTGCGGATGTGGAGTGCGATGGCTTCGTTAAATGCCAAATGCAATGTAATTTTTCGTGTCTAAGTAAATAAATCGGGTGCTAATGGGTGTAAAATGGGAGCGGGCTGCATTTGTTCCGACCGATGTGAAATCCTAAAATGACCTTCACGGAACCCCTGGGCTCCGCTGAAACCAGTTGGAGAACCCATGTATTAGATGTCTCACCTCAAGTCTCTCTCCCAAGATTACGTATCTTTTGTTTTTACTTGTTTTGTTAAGTTCAGTTTCTGTACTTTCATGACAAAAAAAAAATATGTTGTATATAAACTGGAAATATGTTAAAATCACTTTTAAAGAGCACGAAGTGGCTATTAAAAACTAAAAAGAGCTCACTGTCTAGTGTCCCCTGGAAAATGTCATCTGGCTGTTTGCCATTGCATTTCGCATGAGGAGTTCTCCAAAGCCATGTGCTCAAAATATCCACGATTCCGAAGCTCTCATAATGGAAGAAATAATTTTGAAAAGCATATTTTTTCCGCAAAGACGAGCTTTCAATTTTACCTATAAAATGTGTTTTTCTCAAGACACAATTTTCAGCAACTTGAGTTTGGACATCATGTTTTTGGTACTTTTGATGGCCAGTTCGGGAAGAAATTTTCCCCACATACAGTCAACGTCCGATTTTTCGGACTTGCATAAAGCCACACATAAAGGACACGTAATGAATTAAGCATAGTGCTTGATTTGTTTCGCCATTTGTTCAAGTGTGGACCCCACAGTTATAGCAGTGTGATCATGCTTACCTGCCGCCAGACTCTGTGTGCTGTACGAGGGAGTCTCTCGACATTTCCATGAGACGCATGGCCTCATTAACATCGTCTTTTTCAACAACTTCAACCAGCCGAAGCCTTGCCTGCAAAATAGGAGAGATAGATTAAATCTACCTTGTGTCGTTTTTTTGCATCAAGAGGGTAGAAGGTGGGGGCATTCCACTGAATCATGCATGTCCCAAGTGAGCGGCAGCTAAAGAGGACAATCTCAGGGTGATCAGAACAATTAGAAATGCTTAGATTTGCTCGTTTTCGTTAAGTATTTACCAAATTGGATTGATTCAAGAGCTCACTTTTAAATGTTTATACCTATTGGCTAGAGTGTATTACACTTGTGAATTAAGGTACGACTATATTTTCTGTCTCCCGGGGACTAGAAGTTTGACTGGTGTATGTAAAGTTTGAGCTCATGAAGGTTGCGTCCTACCAAATTAAAATGATGTAACACTGCAATGCTTGTTTAATCTGATATTAACAGGCTGCCCTCTTTTGCCAATGTACTGTTTGAACTAGTGCAGGTAAAACTAGATTTTATACCTGCTAGATCCGTTGTTGATTTGAGAGCTCGTGGGCTTAAGGGTCGAGACATCAAACTTGTGGCTTGTGCCTTTTTTGTTTCAAATGGTTCTTATTGCTCCAGAAAGCATGATACATGCTTGAAAATTCATATATTCTCAGTAAAATGTTTAATATCGCATTATTTATGTGAACGAATTTCGGTTTTGGTTACTGGGCATCGAGATGAACGGTGACGTCACTGTCTAGAAAGCATTGTCACAGCTTTGTGGGGGCCCAAAGCTGTGACACACATAGTGCTGCATTGTCTGCTCTCGCGCACACACGCAAGCAACCGTTCAGATGCTCTCAACACTCACTAAGATTCTCTAATAGAGAATCTTAGCGTGTGCAGTATTCCAGTACACGCGCAGGTGTTTGCAGAATACTGGGCTACCAGACCATGGTACTGACACCTTGCGACGCTTCAGACAACAATTAGACACTAAGTTTCTTTGTTTTCACCGAGTGTTAGTGACGAAAAAATGTTTGAAAAGGAAACACATTTGGAATTACACCGCTGCCCAGAATTTACAGCAGCAGAGAAGTAGGATGCACTAGGTTTCTACAATAACAATTCAATGCTTGCCTGGTTCATCTTAGTGCCTCCACACGGTCCCACTTATTTGGCTTCTTTGAGGCTACGGTAAGTAGGGCCACGTTTAAGGCCTAGTATTACACTAACGCAAAAAGAAGCGTGCAGACAAAGTAAAATTCTCTAATGTCGCCTTTGCAGGTTCTCATGAGAATTCGAAGCACTTTGCAAAATGCCAGAAAGCTTGGCTAGTTTGGCAACCTGCTGAGCAAAACAAGTGAGTGTAGGTTTGCAGCCAATGCTCTCTTGCCCTGTGCGGCAGCACTGTGGATCACTGCTCGTTGCATGTCATTTTAACGTGGTATGAAGTCACTAAAGCTTTCGTTATGCTTCAAAGACGGTGATTTCGGTGTCAGTTGCGCTAGCAATGGGTCTGATAGCAAGGATGAGTATTCAGGCACCCTTTGGGAGCGAAATAAAATAGATTTGAAACACTTGCTATGTCTAACACATCGTGCTGAGTGTCCTTGCATATAGAGGAAGCCTACAGCAGGCCTATTATAGCCTCAAAATTTGGTGTCTAAAGCACTTTAACACAGCTAGGGTGGCTAGAAGCTGGATTATCCTGGCTGATGACGGCAAGTGATGTGGACTCAGAATCGATGGAGGTTACAAGTGAATTCGTTACCACTGCACCTTGCAAATAAAAATGTTAAAGCATACATGTACCGAAGGTAAATATCTGTATTACCTTTTTCATTATTATGCATTGTAGCTTGCCTTTCTGGTCGCCACGGCACTACAAGCACAAGACACACACAGTACATGTAGAAATACTATTTAAAAACTCTGTCCCTTCTCCATCATCCAAAGCCAGCACACACAGAGTGCTTTGGGGCCCCCAAACTTTTAAGGCACCTACTTGACAACTCCCTAATGCTTAGGCAAAGATCACTAGTAGGGGAACCTTAGAACTTAGGCAAATTCATGATTTCAGCACGCAGACACCTTCATTAAACCCAACCAGCATCAACATTAAAGCATACCTACCAACCTCGCAGCATGTATGTTCGGGAGACCTCAGCAAGGGGGGGGGGGGTCTTTTTGCATAGCAGAAATGACTGAGACTGGACTGGAGACTGACATCAGAAAGGGGTAAGGATGTTTGTTTTGAGCTACTTGAACCAAACTTCTTTACTTGTGAAGGCACCAACGCAGTTCACAGGCGCACGTGGTACAGAATCCGTACTTGTCACCTTTCCGCGAAGTCACAAAGCACGGAAACCCAGCTGTGTAAGAGTCCAGAAACACTTGCAAGTACTTTGATTTTGATGCCGTCATCGACCTTCTAACTGAACTCTGGAAACGCGCAACCCCCACGGCAGACGGCGTAGCGTACAAAATGCAGGGGCCAAGGTGGAGACGCAAGAGTTCTGGCTACGCCCAATGGAAACGATTGCCGCAAATGAACTGAACGGTGGCCGGAGCGGCAAGATTGCGACACGCGGCGCTGTTTCTCCCAAGCACGCCGATATCAAGAGTGCAAAGCACAATTGGGGCCGCTTACTTACTGCCGGTCTGCCAGCGGCCCTTCCTTTGGAAAATGGAATCTGCTCGACAGTCCCGCCGTCTCGTTATATCGGAGCGCTCGTGCAGCGCCGTGGCTGAGGCCGCCGTGCACTTTTGGCAATCTTTTTCCGCTGAGACTGTACCTTTTCCCTCGCCTTCTTTCGGTACGGTGGCGAGCGCTTCTCACGGCCAGCCGGCCAGCCTTCGCCCAGATGCGCAGTGCCTAGAATGTACTCAGCGGTACGGTTACAATGAAATAGAAATGTGGTGGCGAGTGCTCTTCCGCAGCACCGCCACAGCAGGAAAGGCTGACGTACGCGCATGATTTTAAAAAAAAGAGAGAGAAAAAAAAAACGCCTCTGTTGTGGTGGCCACTTTTCAGGAGATTCGAGATGACATTCGTACAATCAGGAGATTAGGTCCCAATTCCGGAGTCTCCCGGACAATTCGGGAGAGTTGGCAGGTATGATTAAAGTGTAAAGAATTTTCAGAAAAGTCCTTGTTGAAACAACATGCGATAACAGATCCTGCACTTGTTCATTAATACATGCTTAACACAATTTAACAGCCTGTCATGCAGCAGAGAGTAATAAAGGTCATCAATATTAAAGGAGCACTGACATCAAATTTACGCATGTCAAAATTTTTGCATCCACGAGTAGTTATCTACCCCACAGTAGCGATTCGCGACCGAAAATGCAACTGAGGGACGAATAACTATCTGTTTTATTGATTTATATCACCGGTATCTAGCACGATTCAAAACGACCGGCAAGCCCGCCATTTTTTAGTGCTGGCAGCACTTCCTCGTGGTCAACTCCAGACCGCACCCCAGTTGACCACTTGTCCACAGAAAGGAGTGACATGAGGATCAGCTGCTCAGCTAACATTTCGTCTGCTAGGCGCGCACGTTCAGTCATGCCTTGTCACCAGCATCGCCGTTGTCGCCGTCAAAAGTATCGACTAGTGTTGAAAACGACATTCTGGAACTTTGAATTACCACGATACGCAACGTCGCGAATCATTTTCGTTTCGACCCTTTGCAAAACAGCGATTCAAAAATAGACGCCGTTCCAAGCAGCAACGAGGTGGTGCCCGGGAACGCACACTTGGGCCATACTCGCTGGTGTGTCTCAATTAGCTCTTTTGAGAATTTTAGCGTGCGCAGGATTCTGGTATACGCAAAGGGGTCTATGGAGTATCGGTACAGTGAATGCACACCAGCAGAGAAATGGAATATGATAGGTTTCTACAATAACAATTCTGTGCTTTGCCAGGTTCTTCTTTGCACCACCAGTTGACCCCACCTATCCAGCCTCTCATGGTTACGGCTGCAGCAACCCGGTATTATGCTAGCACAAGGAAGTCCACGGACGAACGAAAATTCACTATTAACGCTACATGCGTGTTACTTGTTAGCGATGATATTTATTTATACGGTACTCCACTTTGATAGCTTGTGGTCGTATTGGCGTGTACCGTACGTGTAACGTGCGACACACTCATTCCGCTTTTTCCGTGCTTCCAACAACACAATTTTAACTGCAGCTCACAACAGTTCCCCCGACCTGCTGACTGACGAACACACGTTGAATCATGTTCTTTCCTTGACGGTTTGCGTCTTGTAATTTCATGAAATCGTTCAAAGCGGCGCGACGAAGATCAAGTATGAAGAATGAGAGTGTTTCCAGGCGTCGGTGCCACGATAAAAACACTAGATTTGTCGACGTCATTGCTACTAGCGCATCGTCAATCAGGATGGTATGCGCCACATCGAACACATCGCAGTAGTGTCGATGTCGCAGGGAGCTGAAAGCCCCCTAAAGCTTTTGTACGCTCTTTGCCCTTGAAATAAAATAACTTCCAAGTGACGGACGCCATTCAAATTTTGTCAAAAATACTTATGCATACCGAGCAATCGAATTAAGGACACATCTCGAGCTTGAAATTTTATGTCAGTGCCCTTTTAATACAAAAACCTGCACAACAGCCACAATTCTGTTCTGTCAGAAACTGAACGCCTGTGAATTACTTCAGAGGCGTTCAGGCTTGATTTTTAGTCTGAAAGTTCGTGTTAATTGATAAGAAGAGTGCCAATCACAGACACCACACGACAGCCACAATTCTCAGATGACAACACCTTAACTTTTCTCTATTCAGACTGTGTTTATGAAGTTCTGCCTTGCACTAT
This sequence comes from Rhipicephalus sanguineus, assembly GCF_013339695.2. Taxonomy (NCBI): domain Eukaryota; kingdom Metazoa; phylum Arthropoda; class Arachnida; order Ixodida; family Ixodidae; genus Rhipicephalus; species Rhipicephalus sanguineus. The sequence continues at coordinate 211,648,414 of NC_051178.1, read as the reverse complement.
TCATCATTAATTACTGAGAAGCAAGCAGATTTGGCTCTGATGTAGCAGGTGAAATAAATTGTAACTTTGGAGGAAACAGTACCCTAGAACCCTGCTGATACGTTTTTTTAAGGGATCGCAAGAAGTAAACGTAAACCAGGAAATGCAAGAGGGGAAAAAAAAAAACAAACAAAAAAACAGGAATGGTGGAAGGGGGGAGAGATACCCAAATAGTGGTGAACTGCACCGAATTTTATTTCGATGCTTACGATTGGGGAGGGGGGGGGGATGCAATGTTGCCTAGTGCATTGCCTGGGACCAGCAGAAAACGACATAACAGCCAGGAAAATGCAGCAGTGAGGAACTTTACAGCGCTGTTCTGCTGTACACAGCTGCAAATCTGTTGTAGAATACAAGTCAAGCATACAAAAGAAATGTGTAAAAAATTATGTGAGACAGTGCATACCAGAGCAGTGGAAAGGCGCAGAATGGCTAGCAGTGTCCTGGGTGACATGAAGGTGGCATCTTTACTGTTGCGTGCTTCTTTGCGCATTTCCACATATGCGCTAACGATGTAATCAGTCAATTCCTCGGGAACCACGGGTTGCTTACTCTTGCACAGTGCAATGTAACGCCGCATGAGACGCATGTCCAGTGGTTTATGCGTACCCTGCGGTGGCTCCGTGCAGTTCTTGTGCACAAAAGTGATGTGGTTTGCCAGTCTGAGACGAGGGAGATACAAAAGGGCAATGCAGTGAAACATCCTTGATGATTCAGGCACAAAAAGCAACACATTAACCCTCGATACAACAAAATCAGTAAAATCGGCAATTTAGTTTGTTATGTCAAAACTTTATTAAACTGAAACTCAACCTTTTATGCAATGTATAGTAAGCAAGGGATTCTTTTTCATTAAGAAAGTGCTACAATGATTTCCGAATAACAGGGCACTATAAAAGCAGTGTCAATTTTGTTAGAGCCAGCTGTATGGTGACTGCGATACTATGCCACATCAGTGAAATCTTCACGATTGCTGTACAGTGCATTGTGGCAGAAAGTGCCAAGCTAAGCAATCGCACCTATTCTGTCATCTAAACCTGAAATGTTGCCCAGAGTTGTGCAACATCTATGCCGTCATGGTCACTGAATCGAACCACGGTTCACTGGATCGTCCACTCAGTCCAATGAACGTGCAACATCGAAAAGCATCTAATGCAACAAAAATAAAAGAGCTTCGGTCTAAAACTGCATGAAAGTAAGGCAACAACCTGATCTGTGGCACCTCAGTTCAAGGTGGCAGGGTTTTCTGTTTTGAAACATCGCATGTGCATATGTCCAAGGGATAGAGCAAGGCCTAATATGGCATCACAAATTTCAGTCACCACAAATCATTAGTTTAATGGAAGTCTTGTCACTCAGCTTTATCAAAGAATAACTACAGTTTTACAAAACTGGCAGCAGTGTAACTGTGAGCGGCTCCAAATAAAATCGGTTGACTGCTAAGAATTTATTGCAGCAGTGCACTAAGTGAAAAAACTTATGTTTATGTTAAAAGTGGCTGTTAGTTCCGATTGCTTGTGAGGATCGAGAGCGCCCTCCCCTTTGATGCCACGTTCCCCAGCTAGCGCGTTGTGCCGGCCTCGCATGACCCGAGTGGTGGGAACCGCCATCAGGGGTGAGACGGCTGGAACTGAATTGGGAGCAGTTTTTGGAGCAGCAAAATTTCGATTTTGGAGCAGAAGAACCTTGATATGGAGCAGTTAGCGGCATTTAATATGTTGTCTTAGGAGCTTAAAAAAACTTATTTGTAGCAACTTAGGCCGACAAGTACATATTTTAATTAGTGTAGAATACACATAACAGTGAAACGGCATTTGGTGAGAGTTTTTTTTAACAGATTATCGCCAGGTATGAACTACACTGCAGGGTCAAACTAACAAAAGCCAACTGTACAATGTACCTGCACAAACAGAACATTTTAGCCTCTCTGTCTCAACAATAAGCAGGAAATTTTCTTTGGGCCATGTTTGGCATTATGTCATATATTTCATACAGGTGTTTTAATATTTGTTACACACACACCTCAGGTCATTTTCACGGTCAGGTTTGTCCTGGATGAGCCACAACAGGTCAAAACGTGACAGAAGTGCAGCAGGCAGTTGGACGTTCTGCTCAATGGAGCGTTTTGGGTTGTAGCGACCATATGCAGGATTGGCCGCCGCCAAAATGGACGTGCGTGCATTCAGAGTTGTCATAATGCCAGCCTGTGACAAGCAAGAAATAAAAAGCATAAGATGCCACTGTAGCAAGCTCTTGATAATTCAAGCTTAAAGGGACAGCAGAATTTTGTTTGAATTATCATAAGTTCTCATAAGCATGACTATGAGCAACATACCAACTTGTGTTGTAATGTTAATTGTTTCTCAGTGCTGCAGCAACGTCATAGCTCTGCATGATTGCCAGTAAAGTTTTAGATGTTAGTGATCATACCGGCACTTGTAATTATGTGGCATGTGTAATTAAGAGGCAAAATGTGCCATGTCCCATGACAGCTGGTAGTCCCTTCCCAATCTTAGTGCGCTTTTCCTCATGACACCAGTGTACGGCAGCAAAAGCGCCTGAAGACGCAATCGACCAGACTGTCATTTTTTTTTTTTTCATTTTAATGTGATAGCGTTAAAGAGCTCGTATCGCAGAGATTCCAGTGTTGGCGTCGTTGGTTGTGAGCGAAAAATCATCAGTCTGAGCGGGAATCGAACCCAGGCCTTCTGCGTGGCAAGCAGGTGTTATACCACGAAGCCACACCCGTGCTCGAAATTGCCTGGGAAAAAAACACTATATGAATGTAAGGTAGTGCTAGGAGTGTCATTAAAGGGCCCCTAAACCACCCCCGATATTTTTTCAAACATTTCAAGTAAACACGCGCATTGTGTGCAGAATGCCACCATGATCAACGATGCCACATGTGGCAGCGCTACAAGCCGCGGGCACGCGACAAATTCCAAGAAATAATTTCTTCTCCTCTCCAGGTCCCTCCGGTCTGCCTAGTGATGTGTGTGATGTCAGCGTGTTGAATCTGTGATGCGGTATGCAGGTGTTGCTGCGACTGGTCGAACAAGAACCTACGACTTCCGGTTAGTATGCAAGCAGCTGCCCGTGCTCCTTGCTGTTTTTCGTCGTGTTGCTCGCGTGTGCGTGCTTGCGAATAGGCAACTGCGGCCCGTAACGCAACTGCCAAATCACAAGCGTACCAGCACAGTCACGCCTAGCGACCTGATAAGTGGCGCGGACTGCATCTGACAGTGTTTTGCGACGGCGTTCTCGCATCAGTGCTTGGCTGCAAAAGCGCTGACTGGAAAAACGAAAAGACATGACACGTGTCACCGTACGGGTCCATCATGTTGGCGATCCTTTGAAGGTGTGTGTGCAACACAGGGTCTACACCTGCACAATGCGTACGAGCACGGCCCGACACGGCAACAACAGCGATTACCCGAGAGGCACAAAGTCGCGGCAACCGGAAGTGCCCGCTGTTTCGAAGAGCGCGTCAGCGATGACGGTATGTCACGAGAGATTGGGAGGGGCACTCGGCGAGGAGGGCAAAGCAGCTTTGGGAGAGGAGAGCAGGAGACGAGTGGAGAGCAGCGAAGGAAAGAGTGAAACGAGAGATCGCAGCGTTTCGATCATCAAACGCGTGTAACTCCGCTATTACGGCACCGTTTCGAAAATTCTTACGGCTATGTGTTCATTGTAGACTCGTGCACAACTGTCACACCATTTCGACCTCTGGGTGGTTTAGGGGCCCTTTAACACATGTAATATTGCGTGGCAGAAGTGTAAAATTTCACCAGGCATCAAAACATACGAGTTGTGCAACAAATGGGTGGTTGAAGATCTACCCATAACAAAGCGCTCAGGCATAATTAATCATCATCAGCAGCAAAGTGGGCAGATGCGCAGGTGCGCGTGTTGCCTTACGGACGTGCAATGGGTGCTTTGCAAATTTGGTGAAAGGAAGACTTATGGAGTTGTGGGCAATTCGCAACTGTATTTGCAGTAGGCATTCTAGGATACTTTAAAACAGCCAATGCTACTCGCACGGACACTCCTTTCTTAGCGGCACGGCTGAGGTGTCCATCGAGAAGCAAAGCCTGGCTAGAAGGCTGTGCGAATGGGGGCCCGATTACACTATCGCGGTCTACTCTTGAAGGCGAAGGTCCAGAGTCCTCCAATTTTTTTTTCTTCCTCAGTCAAGATGCGATTGTTCGTGTGTGTGCACAATTTAATTTGCTCGCTTGCCTTGTAGAGAGGCCATCAGCTTTATTTGCGACTGTCAGTGACATAAAAGTGGCAATGTTCACCTAGAAGCGGCAAAGGCAGCAGATATTTTCTAGCACAGACAAGTGGAAAGTACGAATTAACCGAAAGTTAGAATTATCAAAGTTTCAATTATTCAGAGTCTACTGTAGTATTAAGCAATGACACCTGTCCTTATACAGCCATCCTAGATGCCCAGAAAATCAACAGATGCTAGGATTTAGCACCATTTAGCTACTGAACATCTCTGTGATGCTGAGTTCTATCTAGCACAAAAAATTATTTTATGCTAAAACTGTTACAAGAAGTTCAAAAGCATAAGAGAGCTAAACATCTTGCCTAGCATCAGGAATCATAGGTTGCTGGCGACACGCTTCTACGGTAACACAGCAACAATAAAATAGAACTGCTTTATTGTGAATGACTGCAAATATGACGCAGAGGTAACAGCACCTTTGCAATGGAGATGGTCTGTTGCTCCATGACCTCGTGTATTGCAGTTCGATCACTGTCCATCATTTTGTCAAACTCATCAATACAACAAACGCCTCGGTCCGCTAGCACAAGTGCACCGCCTTCAAGTGTCATTTCACCAGTCAGTGGGTCCTTCATGACTGATGCGGTCAGACCAACACCAGATGAGCCACGACCTGTGGTGTACTGGCCTGGAAGCAAAAACGGACGCTACTGTCGTAAGCTCTCTCTACAGCACAATTGGAAGCTTTCAATACCATGAAAAACAAGACTGACTTTCGAGCACGCCTGTACACAGTTTCCCATCCACACTATGACACAATTTAGCTACACATTGCAGTGCAGTGCCACTCGCACAATGCCAACACACACTGTTGATCAGTGTATAACTATGTAAACTATAACAGAGCACAGCTTTACATAGTCCTGTGGCATAACTACTGAAACAGGTGACCCAGCATTACAACTACCACATGTGCAGCCTGTGGAAAATGCACAAGCTGAAAATGTTAGATGTTATGTAGCATATTTGGTTATAACCTGCAGTAATCAAGCACTGGAAAGCTAACAATGCGCTTGGAACTATAAAAATCTCTCCTCCTCCAAGCCACGATGGCACAACCTTTACACAACACTTTTAGAACTCAGTGTGTGTTTTTTCCCCCGTCTTTGCTTTGAAACCATGAGACAATGTTAAGTTAAATGTAGCTAATTGGCCATTGAATGTAGTGGCTCGGAGAGCACTTAATAATAAATACAGCCTTGGCTTACTTCTTGGAGCCAGTCGATCAATGTAAGACAGCAACTGTGACTTCGCCACACCAGGGTCCCCCATTAGACAAATGTTGATGTTGCCTAGACAAAATAAAGAAAGAAAAGCACTTTGAAATTGAAACAAAAACTGATATTCTTATTACTAGTTTTGCCTCCCAGAGGCATGTCCACAAACAGACCTAAAGTGTCAGACAAAAAGCGAAACTCACCTCGAATTTTCATGCCATTTGGGTGGCGGTCAATGCCTCCCACAAGCAGAAGCAGGAGTGCTTTTTTGACATCTTCATGACCGTATATCTCGGGGGCTATGCTGCCAGCAAGCTTGGCATAGAAGTCGGGTTCTGATCAAATAAAAAACAAAACAAAAAGAGGTGGGGGGAGGGATCCAACATTCGAATCTTATCATACAAAAACTTGTTGTAAGTTCAGCATACACTCAAACCTCAATATAACGAATTATTGGTTATAACGAAGTACACTAAAACATCGATATAACGAACACAGATATAACGAATTATCGGTTATAACGAAGTAAATGAAGAATAGTCTTGTCATAGTGTTACAAACAAACGTTTATAACGAATTTTCCGATATAATGAAGTTATTTTCATGGCAGGTGTGACTGTTATAATGAGGTTTGAGTGTATAAGCAGAATCGAAATGCATCTACAAATGACATCCAGTAATTAATTTCACATGGTACATTAACCTGTCTTCAAATCTTGACCATACTAAACAAGCTTGGTCCATACAAATATAATTTTTTTGGTTTAGAGTGAGGTCAAGGCAAATTGTAATCGGTGTCCAATAACATTAACCCTTTGCGGTCCGTTGTCGGGCAGCGCCCGACAACGCAACACGGCCGTAGCGGTCCGCTGTCGGGCCCCGCCCGACAAGGGTGTTCGTGGTTTAAATTTTGCTGTTTTCTCACCGCGAGTCGCGCGCATTTTTTGTATACATGAAGGGCCATCTCTTGAGGAATAAGTGAACTTTGTTTGTTGAGGTTTTACTTTTTTGACACTAGGGTGCAGCACTATGATCAGCACGGGGCCTAGAGCGTACCCACTCGCGCGCGCGGTTCGCTGAGAAGCATGGCCACGTTTTCACCGCGTGCGTTTTACGGCGGTGCTTTTAGCGAAAGCGAGGATGACTTTAGTGAGGAAGAGAATTACGTGCCTCCACCAGACAGTGATGACAGTGATTCGACAGAAGTGAGTGACGAAGACGACGACGGCGGCGGTGGAAACCTGCAGTAATAACCCTGGCCTGCACACAGGGGAATGCTTTGAGCGGTATCATACGTTGCCCAAATATCACTAAAAGAGTTGCCTGCAGAATGCAGGAGCAAAAATAAATATCCTGTGCGTTTCTCTTCCACAGCTTGTGTTTTTATTCGCGGCGCCAGAAACTGGCGAAATAGTTTCGGACCGCTAGAGCCGGAAAGTGGGTAAAGGTTTTGGACCGCAAAGGGTTAAAGCAATTTTAAAAAGACATAGAAGTAAAGCTAGTACCATTCGGTATACTAATCGATTAAAGCAAAGCTTTTGACCAGCTATAATGCAATATATACAGTTGAAACTCGATTTAACGAAGCAATCGGGGCGCTCTAATTACTTAGTTAAATCGGGAAGTTTATAAAATCAAGGAAGGGCTTTTTCAGTCCTTCAAAATCTAAAATTGTAGCGTTGCATTGCCTGAATGTTATCACAGCATTTAATTTGCCACGAATACATGCCCGCATATGTAAAAAGTCTGCAACAGCAACCCGAGCATGAATTCCTCCCATATGTGGGTGATGCAGGCGAGGTAGATGGTCACGTGAAGCTACGAAAAGCTGCTGACATTCAAAGACAGGGAGGAAGAATGCAGTTATTGTAGCGAGCAGGCAAAGCAAGAAAGTTCCAAGGAGACCAACAGCGCCATCTCTCACATAAACCATTCAATAACAAAAGCAACCACCATATTCCTGAGGGAGTATTTGCAGGGACAACAAACCACTGCTGCTCAGCACCATAAGATATGTAAAAGTGCTACCAACTATGGCATGCAGTCTTTCCAAAATAAAACTAGTGATGTGAATGTAGTGGCTAGATGTTTTAATGCGATAGCGTTACAGCGCACGTCCAAAGAAAGGCCTCTGGTGTAAAAATTGGGAAGAAATTCCCAATGCGCATTTTAGCACATTTATTTACAAAAAAAAAAACGTTAAATTGAGTTCAGTGCCATGAAAGCTTTGTTAATTCGAGTTGATGACAGCATTGAACCCTGTGGGTGCCTGCCGGGGAATGGATATTTCTTCGTTAGATCAAGTTTTAGCTGTACTACTATTGACAGCTTTTTTATGGTTTACCTGGAGAAGTACTCCTGTTTTTCACTGCTTCATCTGAAACAATGTGTTGTGATGGGAAGCACCATCCCCTTCAACAGCGCAGTTCATTTAGATGTCCTGAAGGGAAACCCAATTTTAGCCACCAATCCCTTTGATATCTAAATTAATGACATCATCCATATGCAAAGAAAATCTGCAACTGTTCTATATGCCAATGATACCAGCTTGTTTCTCATCGGTCTACAAGCTTGCTAAGTCATTCTAAAAATCACATTAGTGAAGCTACAACAGCCTTAAAATTGAATAGCAACTCCAAAACAATCTTGTTCAGCTCCAGGGGCAGACAGGTGTCATTGAATAGACTGTTGCTTGATGGTGTACCATTGCAATTGTTTGACAACATAAGGCATCTGGTGTTATTTTTGAACACGTAAATGAATGGAAAACATCATGCAGATATGTTGACGAAGTAAGCGGTATAAGAAGTGGTTGCGCTACCACACTACTATCTCCTTGAAGAAAAGTGGTGGTTATGTTATCGTTAACTACTGTATTTACTCGCATAATTTGCGAACTTTTTTTCGCGAAATTGGAGCTCCGAAGAGGGGGTGCGAAAATTACGCAGAGGTTTCACGAACACATCTGAAATAACGTACAATATATAGTCCTAACGCGCGCGGTATAATACATTAAAAAAGAAAATAAATTATAGCGCAAACAAAGGGTACTGTTTATTTAACAGAATTAGCATGCACTTTAACCAGCCAGATTCGGTCATGCACGGTCTAGTCAGAATCACTGGTCAAGAAGTCCGACTGAGAATCATCGCCGCGGCCGCTGTCACCGCCCTCCCAAAGTGAGCCGTCCTCTGTTTCGTCGAGCGCGTTCGACAGCCCAGTCTTCTTGAAGCTCTTCACGACAATGCTGGGAGTAATGAGGTGCCACGGCACGGCAATACCGGTGGACCTAAGCTCTCGCACATATTTGAAAAGGTATTCTTGCATGGCAGGAAACTTTCCGTGCTTCGGTCCTCGGAACGCTCTCCTTCCCAGTCTTGAATTAAAAAGCGAACTCTTCTGCTTTATCCAGTACCAAACGTGACTCTCATGCACACTGAAGTGCTTGGCGGTGGCACGGTTCCCATTTCCTTAGGCAAGCTCCATAACAGTGAGCTAGAATTTTGCCCAATAGCTATTGTAGCCCAGTGCAAGAGAACAGTGAAAATGCAACTGGCTGATCGCGAAACCTTAACTCCCGAAATCAACCAAGGCTGCGTTGCAGCGCCGGCATGGCGCGGACGCAGAGGAGGGGCAGCGAGGGGAAAAGTTGGCGCGACTGGCCCTCGCACGCCTCCGATGCAGAAAGTAGTCCGTGCCGTGTCACGTGCATACATTCTCACGGCGGGAGAACGCTCGAGCAGTTCCGACAACCCGTGAACAGATTTGGGTGTTCGGGTACGGTTGGTACGGTCCCTAGAATACGGTAGTTCGGGTGTTTCCAGAGAATAGAACGAAGTAATCGGAAGGGACTTCGCACTCGCAGCCAGTCTTGTGTATGACCGCTTGCCTGCTCGGTGAGGGCCACGGGGCCACGGCCGCCCAAAGTCTCTCCGTGCGCGCGTGCCGGTGAGCTGGCTCGGGCGGGTAGGGGAGCGCAAAATATGCAAGTAAATACTTTTTTAGTAAAGCTGGCTAAATATTAAGGGTGCGCAAATTATGCGGATAAATACGGTATTTACATCACCCAAAAACTAGTGCACCCTTAAGTAGTGGAACGACAACAAACATGCAGAAGCATTTTCTCCATCAGAAATATGCACTCCACAACATGGCTAATGTGACATACCTCCACAAAACAGCACTGCAACTTACATTTACCAAAACATTACTGTAGGTTTTGAACAAATAAATGACAATAAATGACAATTTGTGGGTGCCATTTCATACCCGAGAGTGCCTCCAGCTCCTCAGGTGTCATCATGCTGTCATCCAGTTCATCGTCTTCCATCTTATTCATCTTGACAATTCTCTGAATTGCAGAGAGAACAACAGTAAAAAAGCAGGCACCACCAAAAACATTTTGGCCAAAATTAGAGCCCAGAAAAGCAGTTTTCCTTCCAGCATGCGAAAAAAAAAAACCACTGAAAAGTACAGAATGGTAAATAGAACGGCAATAGTAAATTTGAGGTTTGAAGCGAATTCGAAGCGAATACAGTTGAGCCCACTTGTAACGATCCCACATATAACGATCTATCGGTTATAACAACCATATTTGAGTGCACTTACGATTTTCCTATGCTAACCATTGAAGCTGCGTCTACATATAGCGAACATTTTTCAAAGCCTCCTACTTTTACAACGAACACTGCAGACACGGTCGCGATAAAAATATGGCACATACGAAGCGAAAAAAAAAAAAAGAAAGAACAACTTAAAAACAGGCCTTCTAAAGCACGAGAAGGGCGCGTGCTCACGCGTGCCCTGCTACAGTTTGCTTGCGACTAAGATATCCCAGATCGGCAAGCACTGCACACAGATTTCAGACACTGCGTGCGAGGTCGCTCACTTTCCAAGATTTTCTTCACTGGCAGAATGGCAGTGAGGAAAAAAAAAAAAAAAAAAAAAAAAAAAAAAAAACCCGGAGGCAGCATGAAGCCTTGCAGTCAGCTTTCGCAGAGTTACCTTTCCTGACGCCATTCTCTGCTGCTACGACCGCCTACGATGAACCAAACAATGCCTTGGAACGCAAGAAGGCATGAATTCAAGTGATAACCACGATAACTTTTCACCGCATAAAAGTTCACTGCGTCCCTAAACTCATCGACGCCACAATGTGCCGCAAAAGGTCGTCCGTCTTTTCAGTAACAGCAGAGACCGGTCGATCAGTGATTATGACGATGCCTTCGCGGATAAGCATAAGAAAAAAGCGAAGGCAAGGTGAGGGCCGTGGATGAACGCACCATTATGACTTGTAGCGGACAACCTTATCACAGTCATCTGCAGATATCTGCTCGGCTGCACGTGCGGCGTACACTGTGCTGATTGACGACCGTAGAAGCACGCCATGCTGTTTTTCAAGGGCCAGTAAACAGGCTCCAACTTTTTTTACACCCCCCAAACAAGCTTGTACAGTAGACCGCGGCGATCACATTTTCCGACTTTTACAGCGCCGCGCAGACCCTTCATTTCGAAAAACAATTCCCGCGCCTCTTTCCTTCGCCTGACCAATCCCCCTCATACGAGAAGTGACAAAAAGTTGCCCATGGGCAACTTGACGTACCACTGAGCTCGTCAATTGGTCTAAACTAGGTCTCAACAAACAGTTGTCAAGTTAACGTCAGTTCCTGTTCCCACCCACCGCTATGAAACTGCGCCTTGTTTCTTGGCCCTGCGGTGATGCGGTTTCGGCCACGCAGTTTTCGCGCATATATTCCTTCCACTGCATAGCACCTGCACACACTTCACCTTCGACATGAGGCGAAGCGTTGTTCAGTTGTCGGCTGCAAATCGAGCGGAGAGAGAGGAATCTCCGGTAGCTTGGATGGGTTGTGCTTGCTTGCGTGGCAAGCGGGGTTCTCCAGGCTTTTCTCTCGCGCCCCTTCGACATCTTGGAAAGCAAGCACGCATTCCTGCTGCATTGTGAACCGTCACAAAGATTTAAAAACACTGAAGAGCCTAAAACTGCCCATGAAGTTATGGAGCACGTGTGACAACGTAAACAATCAACAACCAGGAGCAGCAGCAAGCGGAAGTGCATAGCAGCTGATCGAGCTCGCCGATGACGGCAATTGCTGACGTCGAGTCACATTGCCAAAGTGGGCGGATTACGACTATGGCTTGGTGGGCTAGTTGGTATTGCATCTTAAAGGCTACAGCGCACAAAGACGGGGACAACAGAAGAAAACACAGGACGAAGCGCCGACGAAGCGCTTCGTCCTGTGTTTCTTCTGTTGTCCCCGTCTTTGTGCGCTGTAGCCTTTAAGACAGATTACGACGACAGGCTACGCCTTCCCCTCCCTGTGGCAGAGAAGGGTGGCAAGGCCATGCGAAAATATGAAACCAGCCGAAACGGATGCTCTAACCCCTGTAACTTTCTTATTATAGCACATACTCGCAAAATTCTTGCGGCAGCATGTTCACGTTGCAAAAGTACGCATATTTCTCTTCATTACAATTTTTGGACCTCGGGGTTGTTTACTGGCCCTTTCGCAAGTTCGCCGCCGCCGCGTCGTGCGACACCGCTTTAAAGTGTGCGTTGCTTTGTAGAAACGAAAGTGGCTTGCTGTTGTTTAGCGGCGCGAGCACCGAGAAACGTCGATGCACTGACAGCGAGCGTATACTGTGTGTTTGATTAGGCGACAAACCAAGTGCGCCGCACATCGTAGTGCAGGGCCGCAAGAGCATGGCAGAGACGTAGAGTGCGTGTTGCTTGCAAAATGCTTGTCTTCGCCACGTTGAACGAACAGGCTATTCGCCACACCTGTGCACGGTCTGGAGTGAAGCAGACATGGAGAATGTAGAAACACACGCATACGGTACACAGCAAGCGGCCCGGCAGTGATGGCTCATGCCGTCACTGCCGGGCTGCTGCCGGGCCACTGCCGAAATATAGATGATGCACTGCACGCAACTAGCCAGGGATGATTGGCTTCACGTGGCGGTACCACGCTTCAGTGAAACTGTGTCAGTTCATTGCAAAGGTGGTTAATTCACTCGTGAGCAGGCAGCGGGTGTCACCTCACGACGCGAAAAGGCTTCGCTTGTCACTGGAGGGGTTGTTAGTAGTTTAATAAAAGTGCACAGAAAAAAAAAGAAAGAAAGAAAAGAACGGCTTGGCCGCTAAGTGCACGTTTAAAAAGTAAAGAGTCCATGTACAACGAACTACAGTAATACCTCGTTAACTCGAAGTAGTAAAAACCATAAAAAATTTCCAGATAAGCAGATTTTTGAGATAAGCAAAGTTGAGCAAATTCCATTGAGAAGTCCAGTTCTATCTAGAAACGTTATCACTGCTCACCAGTTTCTTAACAGAAGCGCCTAACTGGCTCTTTGTAAAGGATTTAAAGAAAAATAATAACATACTAGAGCTATCAACCAGCTGTGTTTTTCGGCACTGCCTTTTTATTTAGTGCAGAAAGACCGACTGTGGCTGGTCTGCCTCTCAGTAACACTCGCACCTAGTAAAGCTTTCTTGAGTTGCTCATCGCATGTGCCGATCATCGGCGCCACTGCACTCAACTTTATTTCGCATTGTGATGAGTAAAGGAGGGGCACGAGGCGCGTGCCGAACGTGAAAGCGCGGCGACGGTGCGCGAGAAGCAAAAAGTCACCCGATGTCACGCGCACCAGCCACGTCGACGCAGAGGATTGGCCAGATAGGGGCTCGTGGCATGCGACCCGAGCCGTGATGGTGAACGACGAAGGATATTCGTGGCACTGTGCTGTGGGGTGCCGGACGGAGAAGGTCGAGGAAGGAGCAAGCGTCGCACCCGTGGCGAAAGCGGCTGGTACTCTGTTCTGGAGGTGGCGGAACGCAAGGCCCGGGGAGTGGCTGTCGACCTTGGAAGGCTCCAAGCGAGGCTGCCCGGACCCGTCGCCCCTCAATACTGCAGTTCCGGGATCGCCAGCAGCCCTTCTCTTCTCGGCAGGACGGCTGCCGACCACAGTCCAGTCAAGGAGGCGCCCGTCATCTGTGGAGTCCTGAAGCAAGGGACCAAGGCCCAGTTAGGCCTAACCTCGACGGACCGAGGACGGAGAAGACTACTGGGGACGCACGCGACGAGAGCAAGCAGCAGGCTGGACGAAGGCAACCGACGATGAACTCGGAGGACTACTGAGGACGTCGGCGACGGTCTCGACGAGAGATTGACTGCAACGGGAACATCGAGTCGTCGCGACGAGCTGTAAGAACGTTCTATTGTCGCAAGGCCCATAGTGGCCAGACTTAGTTGGAGACTTGTCTAAGCCTAGCTAGAACGCATTGTTGCAGTTCTAGATATCCACTGAGATTTTGAAGAATGTAAATAGGGTTTTGTTTGAATTATTCAGTGTCCTTAGCGCTTTTTCATGTTATCTTTTTGCGCATTATAAACTTTGTTGTTGTTTGCCGTCCTACCACAGTCTCCTGTGCACGTCTCACTCTCTCCCGATCCATTATTGCCAGCACCACCGAGATAATACGTGACACGCATCAAGCGAAGCATGTTTCTTGTTTCGGCTGATGTCACCCCTTGAGTAGCTGCGTCGAAACTGCTGTGATCATCGTGCGTGACACCATGTTGTTTGGCGTAAGAAAATGGTCAAACCAGCCGATGTTGCTGGCAAGATCAGTGTATCCCACCACCAAGCCCAGCGAATCAGCCTCTGTCAATGTTGTGACTGGAAGGGGCTCCTCTCGCACGACGCAACCACACAATCAGCGCCGTTTTGACATCCGGAAACTTCGAGCCTCGAATCCGCTTTGATTAAGGCTACCCTTCTTTGCGGCATCAGTGACTTGCTTTGCTTTGGCGGCGTTATCCCCACATCGCACGGCCGATGAAAAAATTTGCGCGACGTGCCTTGCGTAAATAAAATGCTGAAATCAGATCTCTCACAGTAAACAAAACGACGTGTATGACCCGAGCTATTTTGCAGGGCCTGGCTCTGTGCACGTCTATAGCACCACATGACGTGACAAAATTGTTATGCTGCTATGTTCCGACTTTACTTTCGGGAACAGTGTCCACTTCATCGTGAGCATGGCAGTCTTGTGCGAACCTTGTGAAACGTATATAAATACACTGCACCTATGAGAAAATGAGAAATCGTTCGGTATTGCGAAAAATTTCGACTTAGCCAATTTTTCGAGATATGAGAGTTCGAGTTAACCAGGTACAGTCGCCGACCGTTTATTCGGACTTGGCGGGAACCACCGAAAGGTCCGAATAATCAGGAGTCCGAAAAAAAAAAGGATTTACCAGAAAAAAGCACCTGTACTGACCCAGCGGCCGGAAAAAACTTGTGAATGCGCGTCTGTACACATGCAAGCTTACGCGCGACCTAGTCGGCCTGCATTTCAGCCAATGTTTGGCCACTCCTGTGGGTCGGCAATAGCACTGCAACGGCCTACGCTGAATCCGCATTTGATGGCTGTGGTGTGGGAGGTGCGTCACCACGGCAGTCACTGTCCACATGCGCTGGTTCGAGTAGCTGACGGATGATCTCATCGCGCAACTCGACGAAAACTCCCAAGCGACTTCGGATTGAGGTCGGCTGCCTTCTATCTGGCGAATAATTGCTGCATTTTTCGCCATCGTCAGGGCCTTGTAGTTGCTGCGTTTCTTTAGTCCCGACAGCGCACATGGAACAGGCGGTGTCAGAGCAATTTCAGCAGACCAAGCCTCACACGCCAAGCAACAAACAAGGGAGCGAGACACAAAGCTCGGGACGCAGATCAGGCCTAGCCACAGAAACATCTGACAGCGCAAACCCTCAAATGCCAAAAGGGAACGATGTTGGGCTAGTTGACGTTGCAGCGCTTGTGTTGGCGTACTCTCTTTGTACAACTTAGGATCTGCGTCGTACACGTACGCGCTGTCATTCACCTCAACCTCAAACGCCGCACAGAGCAGATTCCGATCTCGGCTTGGCTTGGCCTGCTGTTGGGCCTCAATAGCCGTTCAATGGATACTTGACTGGCTAAAGCCAAAAGGCAACAGTTATACGTAGGTAACAAACAGAGCCTTTGAGATCGGCAATTTCTGCACGGATTTTGACACTGGCACGATCTCCAGCTATCGCCAGTGCAGCATTTCAGTGTGCTGGCAACCTAGCAAAAATATTGTAAACATTGCTGACAGCTTGTCGTGGCGTTCCACGTCGCACTCGATCAGCCAGCCGGAGTCCGAAAAATCGAACGGCGCACTGTGGGGCGTCCGAATTTTCGGTCGCGAGTTTACATTACTTCAATGGGACGAGTGGTGGTGCCGCGAAGGTGTCCGAATAACGAGCATGTCCGAATTTTCAGCGTCCGAATAAACGGTCGGCGACTGTATTACTGTACTGATATAACGACCCCTTTTCGCGACACTATCGAGTTCGTTATAAACAGTTTCGAACTGTAGTGATTTTGTCAAATAATTTCGAATCGAATAGTTAAAATAGTATATATCACATATGATAAAGAAAAATTGGCATTTTTCCATGACCCAACTAACTTAAGAATTGGAGCTACTAGGCGTGTGCAAGTGCAACTTTTCTGGTTTGAAGTGAAGTGGAAGGAAATTCGAATAGTGGCAGGATTTCAATAGCAATAGGGCGCAAGTTATAAGCGGTAAAGTATGTCAAAGGTTAAAATTTGCTACACTTAGTGCATATAGCCCTCTTAAAGGGACACTAAAGAGAAACAATGAATTGGTTTAGATTGATAAAGTGTGCTCTGAGAACTCTTGTGTAGTTTATTTCACCACCGTAGGTCTATTATTAGAGGAGAAAACCAAGTTCAAAGTTT
Organism: Rhipicephalus sanguineus; assembly: GCF_013339695.2. NCBI lineage: Eukaryota > Metazoa > Arthropoda > Arachnida > Ixodida > Ixodidae > Rhipicephalus > Rhipicephalus sanguineus. Next base: position 211,632,051 of record NC_051178.1, on the reverse strand, counting down.
CATTTTTAAATTTCACGCCGAACTTTGTAATTCGTGACGTAAAAGACTTCAAAGAGCATTTAACGTATTTTGGCGCCACTGGCTCAACGAAATTTCCACAAACTCGTTATGTCAAGTCTCTGGCCCCCTCAGAGGACAATGTACTTCGATTTAGCCGATTAGGAACTACGTAGACCCAAGCAGGCGCCGTCAAAATTATGTGACGTCACGGAAAATAGTGCGGGAATTCCAAGGTGGCGTCACCACCTGTATTTTCTTTTTGTCCGTTTTCTCGCTTATTAAGCGTCTTCGCGCAGAAAGCGTGGTGTTTTTGGTATCGTGGAAGACTACTTTACTAATGCGAGAAAAATCGTTTTGCTCTTTAGTGTCCCTTTAAGGGGGGACATGGCGTGTGGAGATATTTGCTGTATTGTATGTCCAAACTTGATGGAACTAAAAAGACTTTAGTTTTTCATGCTGATTCCAAATATGCAATAATTTTTCTTGTGGGTAAACTGGTTTACGATATACACAAAAGCTGCCTCTGTACTCTTTCCAGAGACAATAAGAAAAAAAAAAAAGTTCAGCATAAGGTGCATATTATCAGATACTGTATTTACACGATTGTAAGTCGACTCTAATGTAAGTCGAACCCCCTAAAATTGCACGGCAAAAAAAAAAAAAAAAAAAAAAGGGTCTGGTGTGCAAAGGTGGCTTCGCGGCAGTGCTTCAAAGCTCTACAGGAAAGCTAGCTTCGCGGCAATACCCGGGAATCATTTTTTAGAAAATTTTCCGCAAAACGTTGCTGAGGTTGCGGGTTATAGATAAGAAAATACGATATATGTTTCAGGTAGAGCCGGAACGTAAGCACAATATCGTAATGATGCCACGGCACGCCTGATTTCTCGTTTGTTTCGGTTTTGGTTTTACCGTATAAACGCGTGTAAGGGCCGCACCCCGTTTTTTTGAAGTGCATATTCTAAAAAAAAAAAAAAAAAAAAGCAAGCGCGTAAGAGTCGCACCCACACTTTCCTCAACCAATACGTATTCAAAATGCGCGCGCGCGTAAGCTTCTAGGCGTAGTCAATAGATGGCGCAAGGAAACGCAACCATCATCATCGTCACCAGAGTATATAGATATATATTTTTGGATTTTATTCGTGTTAAGATGTTCGTGAAGTGGGCTAAAAATTTTAACTTTTTATTAGTATTCATAGACCCGCCAACTAAAGGTTAAAGCAGGATTTTATCTTTAGCTTCTCACATCTCTACAAACGCGCTATCGGCGCTATCCATATCGGCATTAGCATCACCAACTTTTGCATGGCGTTCGCGTTGTTCGGTTTTTGCAGTTCAGCCAGCCGTTTGCTGTAGTTTTCTGCACTGTTCGATGACCTTCGTGCTAGCTTGTTTTCCACTCGGCGTTCACGTTTTGGCAAGATGGGCAAGTACCTGAATAGCTACACTGCTGGCTATAAGTTGAAGGTGATCGAGTATGCTCTCGAGCATGGGAAACGTGCCGCCGGCAGAAAATTCGACGTTGACGAGAAATGTGTTCGACGTTGGTGTGCTCAAAAAGAAGCCTTGCGAAACACCAACAGCACTAAGCGCGCTTTCCGAGGAGAGCAGTGCAAGTTTCCAGATTTGGAAGAAGACTTGCTCCGCTATGTGACTGAAGTGCGGAATGATGGTCTTGCACTCACAACGGACATGCTGCGTGTGAAGGGACTAGCCTTGGCGACTGTACTTGGGTGGATCCCATCTGCGTGGAGCTCGGTGTCGACGGACATTGTGTCCCAAAGTTTTAACGTCGCCGGGATATCTAACAGCTTGGATGGCACGGAAGATGACTGCATGTGGGGTGACGGCGCTTCGCAGCACACCATCTCATCTCGGACTCCAGGTCTGAGGACTCGCTGAGTGACGATGATTGAGCACGTATGTCGCAAGAAATGTCGTATACTGCAATAAACGCTCTTCATTCGCTAACTGGTGCGTTTTTACTTAAAAAAAAAAAAAAAAAAGGCCCGTGTGTGGGCCGCACCCTAAAAATTGGCCCTCATTTCTTGAAAAAAAAAAAAAAAAAAAAGTGCGGCCCTTACACGCGTTTATACGGTAAGTCGACCTTTCAACCGAAACTAGGTTCGGTTTCGATTGTAAGCCGACCCTCCAGATTTCAATTTAAAATAAAATGGGTCGACCTACAATCGTGTAAATACAGTAGCTAGATACTATAATATGCAATAAGTGGAAGCTGTTTTCAGATCGAATCATAACTAGCCATTTTGCACGAAATTCAATATTTGTACCATGACTACCGTAAAGAAAAAAACAAAAAGAAATTTAAGAAATGTATGAGCAGAAACTGAAAATTGAACATGAACATTTCGCTCCCCCTAGAGATTCGTATCACCGAAATTCTACTGTATTCGAATTCGTTTCGCAACCAAAACTTTGCTATTCTCACAGCTCTGCAAGGCATTTGACTCGGCAGAGATGCCAGCAGTTTCAGACGCACTGCATGACCTAGGAGTATTTGAGACATCTTAGCACAGCACCTATAAAGGCTCCAAAAGGAAAGCAGGAAAATTGCGAAACGAATCAAGTGGAAGCAGGGCGATCCAATCCCTCCTATGTTGTTCACTGCTTGCTTACAAGTATTTAAACGACCAGATTGGAAAGGAATAGAAATTAACGAAGGATATCTCAAGAACTTTTGGTTTACAGATGAGGGACAAGCACCTAAAAAAGTTGGAAGAAAGAGCACTCATTCCTGTCTGCCAGTGCTCTGTCATTTTTGCTTTGCGCTATAACTGACTTAAGGGGGGACATGGGTTGTGGAGACCAAAAAATCATCAAAGAAAAAAGTGTTTTTTAAATTATATTATTGACATATACAGCTATTAATTCGCATGTAAAGCCTAAGAGAAGCCTTATAAGATCAGTATTTCATCTGCAGTTTAGATCTGTGCAACGAGTACAAGCTGAACGTTAAATGTTTTTAGGTCATTTATTTAACTTGTCGGAGTGATATCTCATGATCTAGAACAGCTAGAGCCGTAATTACTTTTTTAACATAAAGCCCAAGCTGTGTATCACAAAGTGCTGAGAGCAGCATTCTAATTTTCTGCTCATAGATTTTTTTTAAATTGATTTTGTTTATTCTTTACGGTAGTCATGGTACAAACATTGAATTTCGATCATCTGCAGAATAACTAGTTATGATCCGATCTGAAAACTGTTTGCAGCGTTGCACTTATTGCATATAGTAGTATCTAGCTATCTGATAATATTCACTTTCTGCTGAATGGCTTTTCTCCTATTGTCTCCGGAAACAATAGAGAGGCAGCTTTGTGTATCTCGTAAACCAGTTTGCTTACAAGAAAAATTATTTTATATTTGAAATCAGCATGAAAAACCAAACAAGTCTATTTAATTTCATCAGGTTTGGACATAAGATACAGAAAATATCTCCACACACCATGTCCCCCCTTAAGTAATAGATTATCAACTAACCCAAACTGTCACTCTCATATTTTGTACCAAAGTATTAAAAAGATTTTTTTTCTCCAGGCTTTTCTTTTTAGGAAAATCTTTGCTGAATATTGCAGGTCATTCAAATAATGAAATGTCAGAAATTCTCATTACATGCTGGCTCAAGACACGAAAATTCTGAGCAATAATGTCATTTTCAGCGGCAGGGTGTTACAGCAACTTTATCAGTGCACTAAGTCACAAAGTTGGTGAACTCACATGGGCCTCCAGGTAGGTGTCCGAGAGGAGTCCACCTTGCATTTGACGAAATCCTGTGCGCAGCAGTGGTAGGAAAATGCCTGTCACAGAGACATGGTCACCTGGCAAAGCAGAACGCGTCAACTCTCCACGCACATACACGGTCATGCTTCGTGGGATGTTCCCCACAGGCACTTGGTCACTCTGGGAAAAAAAAAGAGGAAGTGGAGAGGTGAATTGGTTCCGCCACATGTTGCCAAATAACGACGTGAACAAATCAGCCAACATTCCGTTCTTCAAACCCCCTAGAAATAGTCCGAAAAAAGAAAAAACAGGCAGTCCAGGGAGGGGAGCAAGCAAGAGAGAGAGTGAAAAAAAAAAAAAAAAGAATTTGTGTGTTGCCACTTTATTTTGTCCATGTTGTTTTGAGTTAAGTGGTCAAACCACCACAGCCACATCTGAAAGAGCTCTCACGGCTCTCGTGAATACGCTCGGTACCTGCCAGGAATTTGCATAACTACGTGTCAACCACCAAGTGCAAATTTGCATATTGTGATGAGCGCCGCCAATACCAGCAAAGCGCAAAAAATTACGTTTTTCGGAAAGAGCATTTCAAAACAATGACACAAAGCCTGTTGCGGGAGAGCAGACAACTGATACGGCTGTGCCCGATGTGTGTTCATACATAAACGATGTGCTACTGTACGAAAATCTCTGCCATGTCATTGAAACTAGGGATGTGCGAATAGTAAAATTTAGGTTCGAAGCAAATTTGAAGCGAATAGCGATTTGGTCGAATAATTTCGAATCGAACAGTTCGAATAGTATGTGTCACATATTATAAAGAAAAATGAGCACATTTGTCATGACCCAACTAACCTGCACAATATTTTTTTAAGGGGGGAAGGGGCTTTTTTTTATATCTCAAACTCCTTTACCAAATTTAATGAAATTGCAGTTTTGTTCAGTTCTTTTGCCAATTCCAAATGTGCAATTAGTTTTTGAGTATGCCAATTAGTTCCACTGTTAATTGATAATCAATTAGTACTGCTTTCGGGAGCACTGGATCAAAAACTGCTCGTAAAAATCTTCCTTTAGGCACATGGCTGGATACTAGGAAACGTAAGCTTCACAGGGGTAGGAATACTTTTTTGATATGACAACTATTAGCAACTTTACAGCTCATCAAAGCTTTCTGTTCAAAATGTTGCAAATTATCTGTTTAATAAATAGACAATAAAAAAAAACTGGCACTGAAATGCAGAAATCTGATCCTACCCCTGTGGAAACCATTCATGTGGCTCTGCACTGCAACAAGAATGACAATCCTAGGCCCTCTGGTTACCGAGAAATCGCTCCCAGACGGTTGCAAAGGGTAAAAAATTCAGGACTTGAGAAAATGCTAAAAAACAAACAAGACTCATATTTATTTAGATGTAACAAAGAATAGTGTCACGTTCACCTAGATAAGTGATCAATAGCCACCAGGGATGTAGTCTGTCTGTCGGCAGCTACCAGAGTGGCACTTTTTGAAAGTCCGTTGCAGATTTTCTGCAGATGCCTGCTTGCGCGCTGATGCTGCTGCACGCCGGTGATCTTTCTCGGCCATACTCTGGCTGTTTAGTAGCCCCGAACTCAAATGAAGCTCCTGTAGTATGGCAGATGAAGTTCTCGCATTTCCTGAATTAAATTTCATCACTGCCTCAGCCACAGCAGCTTCGACAGCGAAAAGTGAGGCATGCTGTTCCTTTGGAGCTAATGCCCAAATCATAGAATGCAAGCATTCATTATTGTTTTGGGTCATGCTGCGCTGGCACCTTTCGAGCAGTTTTTTCTTCCATGAGGCGCTCGTACACTGGTCGAAGGGCTTCACAAACATGTGAAGGCAAATTATAACGATAGTTCGGAATGGGCTCGTTTTTTGCTTGAGCAACATTCTGGCGGCACCAAGAGTCGGGACCTGACGGGCACAGACTTTGGTCAGAAACCCCGTCATTCGACGTGATGTGGCTGTATGTTGCCATCACGGCCTTCTGCATGTCCTTGACATCCCCGCTGTTGGACTTCAATGCCCATCCATAATATGCACTGAGCTTGGTTACCAAGTCTCCCGTCAATTTCCCTTTTCCACCAAGAGCTTCTGAAGCAGAGCCCTTCTGTTTTGCAAGAAGTGTACGCAGAGCTGTCCTCTCCTTTTTTGCACATGGTTTATGCAATCTTCTTTTTCAATTGGCACAAAGCCATACACTTGTGCTTGCTTGAGAGCAATAAATGCTCGACTATCACCATCGGAGAGAATTGTGGTGTATTTCAGTTTGTGCAGCTGAAGTGACCTCTTAAAAAAGTATCAGCGCTGCTTCAACTTCCATTTCTCCGGCTTTTTTGTCTGTATTTTTCTGGCAGGCATGGTTTGCCTTCCAGTTTTCATATTCTAGGTCGCCAGGCTTCGGGCCACGCGCACAATCTGCACAAAAGTTGCTCAACACAACATAGTCGAGTACAAGTCCAGAAAAAAGTTCGATAACGGTGCCGACTCCAATGTGGGACGAACGAGCCATTGTAGGATACCGCTATGTTGCCAGAATGAGCAAGATTCAGGGCACTGTATAATGACTTCACTGATACCACGCACTCGCCCATCAGCTTTTGGGCAGCTGTCGAGGCTGCCGGCACCAGCTTCTGCTTCAGATACCGTATAAACGCGTGTAAGGGCCGCACCCCGTTTTTTTGAAGTGCATATTCTAAAAAAAAAAAAATCCGCGTAAGGGCCGCACCCACACTTTCCTCAACCAATACGTATTCAAAATACGCGCGCAAGCTTCTAGGCGTATCGATAGATGGCGCAAGGAAACGCAACCATCATCATCGTCACCAGAGTATATATATATATATTTTTGGATTTTATTCGTGTTAAGATGTTCATGAAGTTGGCTAAAAATTTTAACTTTTTTATTAGTATTCATAGACCCGCCAATTAAAGGTTAAAGCAGGATTTTATCTTTAGCTTCTCACATCTCTATACCAACGCGCTATCGGCGCTATCCATATCGGCATTAGCATCACCAACTTTGGCATGGCGTTCGCGTTCGGTTTGTGCAGTTCAGCTATAAGTTCAGCCAGCCATTTGCTGTAGTTTTCTGCACTGTTCGATGACCTTCGTGCTAGCTTGTTTTCTACATGGTGTTCACGTTTTGGCAAGATGGGCAAGTACCTGAATAGCTACACTGCTGGCTATAAGTTGAAGGTGATCGAGTATGCTCTCGAGCATAGGAAACGTGCCGCCGGCAGAAAATTCGACGTTGACGAGAAGTGTGTTCGACGTTGGTGTGCTCAAAAAGAAGCCTTGCGAAACACCAACAGCAGTAAGCGCGCTTTCCGAGGAGAGCAGTGCAAGTTTCCCGATTTGGAAGAAGACTTGCTCCGCTATGTGACTGAAGTGCGGAATGATGGTCTTGCACTCACAACAGACATGCTGCGTGTGAAGGGACTAGCCTTGGCGACTGTACTTGGGTGGATCCTATCTGCGTGGAGCTCAGTGTCAACGGACATTGTGTCCCGAAATTTTAAAGTCGCCGGGATATCTAACAGCTTGGATGGCACGGAAGATGACTGCTTGTGGGGTGACGGCGCTTCGCAGCGCACCATCTCATCTCGGACTTTAAGTCTGAGGACTCGCCGAGTGACGACGATTGAGCACGTATGTTGCAAGAAATGTCGTATACTGCAATAAACGCTCTTGGTTCGCTACCTGGTGCGTTCTTACTTAAAAAAAAAAAAAAAATGTCGCGTGTATGGGCTGAACCCTGAAAATTGGCTCTCATTTCTTCAAAAAAAAAAAAAAAGTGCGGCCCTTACACGCGTTTATACGGTAGCTTTGCCATGTTTTGGAATGAAGGCCGCGGTGCAATATATTCATTGCAGTGAAAATATCATTCATCGCCGTTTGCCGATTCCCAGTGCTGATCATTGCACGAGCGGCGAGAAGGTTCACAACGAAGAGGGTCACAGTCTTGCCATTTTTCACGTGCAGGGAGCTCCACTCGGAAAAATCATCGCCACAGTTCTCACAAATGTTGAGAAACTTGACGGCAAGGCCGTATTCTTGCTCCCCTGTGTCAAAAGTCATGGAGCCGCCACACAGAGTGCACTTTATGCGCGACAGAAGAGCGCTTAGCGTTTCTCCACTGACAATAAAAAAGCGCAACTCCATCTCCGCCGGCCCGTCCGCACCGTCGTCGACGTTCGCAGACATGTCCAATTTCCTCTTCGTTGCCGATGTTCGTGCAAGTTGTTGGAGTTTCTCTCCCGCTTGTTTCTTTTGTTGGAGCAATTCCGCTGGCGGAACCATCCTTGTGTTGTGCCGAACGGTGCTCCGCTGATCACAATTGGCAGACGACGTCGTTAGGCCTAGCTCGCTTTCGCGAGGCCCGCTGCCGTCCACCTCGGAGCCGTCGTGGCCTTCGCTTGAGGCTGCCGGCGAGTGGTCGTCGCTTCGTTCTTCAGCAGGATCGGGGCGCTTTTCAAAGTGGTAACGTGCTCGCTTTCTTTTCTTGCCAAACTTGTATCACGTGGCGAACTTTCGATAATTAGACATAGCTGCACGCAAGCTTTTTCGAAAATGGCGTTGCGCTATGCTTCTCGAGCGCGTCCGCGCACTGCAGCAGACGACATCAGCCGCCTGCACCAATCGCAGGGCTCCATTTAGTCATGTGCATAGAATGGGCAAATGGAGTCGCGCGCTGGGCCTTTTTTTCGGCGCGGTATTACTACCCAGCAAATAGGCGGACAAATGAAATTGTGGTGGGAATTTGAAGAAGAAAAGTAGTTCTTTCCGACGCTACCAATATGGCTGCGACAGCATGCGTGGTTCAGCAGCAACGCGGCTTGAAAAAAGCCCCCTTTTTGCACTTCTTTGACTCAAAGTATAGCTCGCGGTGGTTACATAAACTGGTATTGTGCCTAAATATTTATCCAGAACGCGGGGAAACCTTGTCAGAACACGTGGCAGTGTTTGTATTTTATGAAAATGCTACTTTCAAAAAACCGATTTTTTCGTGATTTTTTGGTCTCAAAGACCCGTGTCCCCCCTTAAATTTGAACAAGGCATGCGCGAATGTCATTCTTTTTGGTTCGAAGTGAAGTGGAATCAACTTTGAATAGTAGCAGGATTTAAATTTCAGTAGGATATGATGCAAGCGATAACCGGTAAAATATGTTACGTTTTAAAATTTACTACACTTAGAGCATATAAGCCCATATAACAAGCTTTAAAACTTAAAAAAGGATTAATTGATGTCAGGGTAATATGTTCGTTTAACCGCTGGATAGGTAGTTTCACGGCATAGCACCCCTATGATGCAGTGAAACCCCCTTTTATGAGGGGGGGGGGGGTCCTATTGGTTCATTTTGAAAACTTCGAAATTTCAAATAATTTAAATTCGTGTCGATCGAATACTGCAATATTCATTCGAATATTTGCACATGCCTAATTAAAACACAGCATTTCACTTCCGTGTGGATCGGGCTAACTCTGGGAAACTAAATAAACAAGTGTAACGGGCTAGTTGGTATAGATCCATCTTCGTAAGAAGCGCAAAACCACACACAGGGACAGCTAGAAAGAAAGACACTACGCTTAGTTGCAGTCAAGCGCTTGTGTAGTGTCTTTCTTTCTAGCTGTCCCTGTATGTGGTTTTGTGCTTCTTACGAAGCTGGGAAACTAAGACTGATCCCACTGTGAGTTGCACTACACCACCGCTGCTACAGTGCATCTCGGTAACTTGTAGTACTTGGCACGTTCAGTTGTGTATAGCCCTTGCATAGGCGAGCTGCATTAACAAGTTCTAGTGGCTGCGTTTGGAGTTGCAACGGTTGGGTTGACGTGCTGTGATGCTACAACAGCAGCCTGAAGCAAAAGGACTCTGATTTTACATGTTCTCAAAGGATGTCAACCTCCAACAAGAATGTGTGTGACAGTCAACGAAGTCAGAGTGGCAAGAACCGTGGATTTTCTTGTTCAATGTTTTTGTGTATTCCTTGTCTGTAATCCATGGTAGTTTAGCAGTGCCCTATTGCGTCATAACAAGCTTTCTGTGCGGCTGGCTAATAGGCCGATGAGCAACAGCAAAACTTCATACGTGTGCTGAATTCCCTTGCCGGGGCGACCGCTGGCAGCGATGACAGATTGGATACGTATTCTTCGAGCAAAACAGAGATCGCTTAAATATATAGCAATACTTAAACCAACCTATCACCAAAGCAATAACAAGTGTCAAGTGTCCAGCATGAACGAGACCTGTGATACAAGCCAAGCTTATAACTGCATGCTGCATACAGCTCACGCCATAGAGTGCATGGCAAAAACTCAGTCGTGCCTACATCGCAGCCAACAATGCCACCGGGATTCCTTTCAACATGCGGTATTATCGCGAATGCAACGTCAAGCGGCAACAGCAGTAGCAAAGCTTAACTTCTTATACGAGTGTAAACGGCTCTTATTAACATAGCTTACACTGCAGTTTCGAAGTGGTAGGCCTTACGACAATATCGGCGCCGAGTCATCCCATGGCTGAGGCTGCCGGTCGGAGCGGGCTACTGCTTATCCACCACATTGTGTATATCCCTCAAATCTCTTACTACTCATCCACCCTTTGTGCCACAGGAAATATTTTGGCATTCAAGAGATGTCCATGACAGAAAATTTTGCTAATGGCGTGCGGCCAGTTGCCATTCCACAGATGCGCCTCTAACCTGCTTCATGGCAACCATTTCATCTCCATTTCAACATGCAGTTTGAGCAAGTTGTTTTCCGCAAACTGTAGATTGTATCGCTTGCCTGCCAATGTTTACTGAAAGTTTTTTGCTCTGATGACGACGGGAACGTGATTTCTGATTCTCTCTTTTTTTTATTACTAATATTTATTCAGCAAAGCATCGCAAGTGCATCAACACGAAGAGATGAACTGGTCACGTGTAAGCACTATCGACTGTTCTTTTTTTTCTTAGCGCTAGGATGCAGTTTAACCTGAAATAAAATAAAATACATTGGAGGTCCAGAGACACTTTTCAGCATCTTATGCACTGAGTATTCGTGCAAAGTACCAATATAATTGAAGCATGCAGCAAGCAGACGCACCAGCAGCACTCTGAGTGCTACAACTAAGATGGCGGCAGTGCCGCTGTCGGAAACTTGCCCATGCACAGATCATCTGGTGAGATCGGTCTATTCTTTTAGGAAGTGTTTGAAGCGGTAAATGACCCATTTTGATTAGAAGTGTTCTTCAAATTAAAGAAAGCTAGATGTGCTACACTTGGCCTTGCAGTGTGGCTCAATTTCGGTTTTTGAATCTGACTAATTTGTTAAATCAAGGATGCTTTACCAATTCCTTCAGGTTCTGTTTAACCAGACTTTACAGGAAGTGCTTCCCAACCTTCACACTTGCTAAGTTCAATCCTGGCACTCCACCCTATCTAACAACGAATCAGCACACTACTAAATCTATTGCACTTAAGGGGGGACGCGGCTTTCGTATCGCGCAAAATGGCAAAAAAATCGATTTTTTGAAAATCACATTTTCAGTTTCTGTAGCCCTTTTTCTATCTGATTCCAAAATATCTTCACTGAAAACCACCTAGAAGTGCTTTAAAAAATTTGTTGCACGTGCTGAGTTGGCGAAAATTATTGTGGAGATCGCAAAAAAACGGTGGTTTTCAAAAAAGTCTTGCTCCGCGACGGCACAACCGGGCGCCGCCATTTTGAGCTCGCCGTAAAGAGCATTTCTTCGTTTTCAAATTCCCCGCCTCAGCTGGCTCCTCCCTTTGAAAACAAGCGCACAAAAAGCAAATCTCTGAAGGTCGTTTCGAGGCCTCCGATTGGCCGCGTCCGCCATGTTGCTCCAGCACGCCTCGTCATTGGTCCGATGCTCGCTCCGAGAGGACAGCCGTCTGCTGCTTACGCGTCGCGATGTTACCTGATGTTACGACTGTCGAAAATCGCGCTACTTAGTGACGCGTTCACTCGTCCTGAGTGCACGGGCCGACGATAATTTAGAATATGATTACCCTGTAGTTTGACAGCCGCAAGCGGAAGCGCAGTCATCAGTGTACGATAGACGATAGCGTGCCGCGCTCGTCGCAAACATCGCAGATGCGCGTCTCGGGTAGAAGTTCAGCTTGTCAGCACTTCGTACTCAGAGACGAATAACTTCGCGCTACTACTCTTTGTACTCGCGATCGAACATGACTTGCTTTGAAACATCGGGCACCGCGGCCACGCACACCGCGACCGAGCTTACTGCTCGGAGTCGTGGCTAGGCCTAACTCCGCTCACGGCGCTGGTTTACGAGACGAATCCGAACTTTGCGGGCAAGGACATCGCGCTAGCGGACAAGCCGCACTGTGCTTCGTCACAAGCAGCAAATCGCATCGTCCGCTGGCTCCTCGAAAGTGCGGATGGACATTTTACGAATCGGCAGCGGACCTCCCGGCCAAGCTCGTCGCGCATTGACCGCTCGGAACAGCGGCTAGCAATTTCGCGCGTCGGCGCTGCAAAATGCGAGACCAAGCACGTTATGTGCGCCGATGTTTCGTCGCCGCGGCTAGGAGCATTGTGCATTGTCACCGAATGCCGCCAGCCAGCATATCGTGCGCCGACTTCCCGGACCCCGCGGCCGAGTACATCGGCTTGAAAGAAAGCGCTGGTGACGCAATTTAGGCACGTTTGGATTCGTGCTTGGTATCGCCGCTAGCTCTGATGAATCTTCGAAAATAACGAATGCCTCGCAAATTACCGTTTCCGCGACCGAGTGGATGATGAAACGCATCACAGGCTGGGTTTGCAAATGAACGTGGCGTGTGTGACGCAGGGAGTTGAATTTATATCTGACCAACTCGCGTTATTGAATAAACTGCTCAGATATTTGATCCCAGAAATGTTTGCAATAACTGTGCCAATTTTCATCAAAACCTACGAAGGAATAAGAAAGTTGGTACTGAATGCCACGTCCCCCACCTTAATTTTATTCAGAAGGTGGAAAGAATGACCTCCGGTACGCATGCATTGTTTGTGATGAAGACAGTGATACTTCCCTCACTCTGAAGAAAGAACATACAGATTTATTCCACTGGCTAAAGAAGACTGTATAAATCATGTCAAAGAGAGGATGGGTGCAGCTCTCCAACACGTGTCAAGAAGCAAGAAGGATAGACTAGGAGGATGGGGCAGCCTGACTGAAGACCTGATTAAAAGACTGACTAGTTGTTATGGCATGGCTATCCGTGACAACATTGGCCTGACGCAGGACTTGATCAAAAGGCTCACCAGCTATTATGGCCTAGCACTGCGAAGCAACACGGACGTCGAAGATATGAAGAAAGCAGTGATGGCCACCTTTCATAATGTTTCATCGACAGATGCAGAACCTCATCAAGAGCTCTGTCCTTCCGGTGCCCGCAGCTGGTGCAGGCACCGTGCAGCAGAGGCAGAGGGGAAGCCACAACTTCCACACACGTATAACCTGCCCAACAAAGTTGTTGAAGTGTTGCGGCCAGTGTACCAACGCCTGTCTGACCCTCAACTGCAGGCTCGTTGCAGTGGCAACAAGACACAAAATGCCGCTGAAAGCCTTCACTCGGTGATTTGGTCACTAATTTCTAAGCAGCAGCATGCCTCCCACTTCACTGTGGAAGTAGCAGTCCATGAGGCAGTTGCGAGGTACAATGCAGGCAACTTTCAAGCTTACACCAAGATTTGTGCTGCAATGGGTGTGCAACCTGGGGCCCTTACCCTCCACAGGGCTGCTAAAAAGACGCTCAGCGAGCAAGGAAGTCATCGCACATGCATGAAGTCAAAGGGCAGAGACGCAAAAGGTTGCCTCTACACAAGAACACCAAGGACTACAGTGCTGGTGCCTTCTAACAAATGTAAACAACTTCGAAAACTTTGATAGGCTTTTTCTCACAAGTATGTTTTGGACATTGTGCATTGCTCGTGGAAAGAGTAGCACGGGAATGACTGGACCGATTTTGATTCTGTTTCTTTTTCCTGAATCCCTGAACACTGCTTGTGGGTATGACATTCTTCAATTTCTTGTTTATGGCCCAGTTATTTTTCTAGATAATGATTTGTCCATGACACTGTTTCTGACAATGTGTGTCAGCAGCCATGATGATCTCTAAAAAAAAAAAGAGAATTTACTAAACAATTCTGAGAGTGTCATACCCTGTAGTCTTCTTTTGAGTAAAGATCAACACCATTTGCAGCTTCCTGGCATGTTTTGTTACAGCGCTAGGCTTTCCACAAGCAGACCATATAATTGGACCATGTAGCATGATGTAACTTGAGAACTACTCAAGGTATCATGATGAAACTGCATATTTCTTTATACAAGACACTTATTAGTATGCATGCCAAATTTCATTGCTCTAGGTCAACAAACAAAAAAGTTTTTTTTCAATGCCACCTCCCCCCTTAACTGAGAAATACAATTCAATAGAATAACAAAGTTCATTTGATACTAACCTTCTGTCTAACAGCAAGTTACAAGTATGATTTATACAAATTTCTACTTGACATTTCCCTCTATACTACCTGATTATGATAAAAGAATGCCTGGGGATGGTGAGGAAAAAAAAAAGAGGAATTTGAAACATGGACCACATAGACGTTGAGTCTTAAAGGGATTGGCGGTCTACCAGAGTGGTGGGAAGCATTTGCGCTGCAATCCCCAGAGTAGAGAATTCCAGAGGGAAGTGATGGCAACTAATGAACAGGAGTCAGCCTTCTTACATGTTCTTGTATCTTGAGCTCTTGAAACTTGATAAACTTGGAACCTCTCGTTTGAAGGTAGAGCCGGCCTCCCGATCGGTTGACACGGCAGTCATCGCTTGGGCAAGTCACCAGAGGCATAAAACTGGGGCTGTTGATCTGTGGATAGAATCAATACACGCTTACAACAGGCCTTCCTCACATGGACACATAAGTAAACCATTTAGCTCCACTAGTGCAGAGCAAAGGCAACACCTCTGTATTTACTATTTCCAAACAAGGAACTAAAAGAAGAAAAACTGGTATGGCTCAAAGAAAACTGGGACGAAGCGAAGACACGCGTCTTCGCTTTGTCCCCGTCTTCTTTGCGCCATACCAGTTTTTCCTCAAGTAATGAACCAACTAGCTCAGCAACAAGCCCCGTTGAACTAAATGAAACACAGGCAATCTTGAGCTACACTTTTATTACTATAAATGCTGGCAAATGCATTTGGCACCTCTTCTATTAATTCCAATCCCTGAAAATACGCAATAAGCTGGTGTGTATGTGAAAACTAGAAATCTTTTCCTTGGTAGTGAAATCTTCTTTCTGCTGCTGTACTTGTTTTTGCAGCCACTGGCACAGCAGTTTGGCATAGCAAGGCATGCGGAAGCACTGTGCAAACAGACTCAAGTGCAGTCGACCTCACACCATGCACCGACCAACCAGCAATGCAGAAGTGGACTTGTTGATGGCGCTTACACAACCATCTAAAAAGCTAATGAGATCACGCTTAAAAACTTCTTAGCAACAGTGAATTCCAGGGTGTCTACCGAGTTGACATTTCTAAATTCCCTGAGTTTTCCAGGTTTTCCCTGAGTGTTTTTGTTGAAATTCCCTGAGTGAAACAGAACTTTGTTTTATGTCAAGATGGGTAGAGACCATATCGCTCGGTGATGTCACTCTCTAATACGCATTTTAGAAAATGAAAATGACTTAATCCCATTTGAATAGTACATAGAACAGATAAACCTAAATACAGTATAGACCGCTTATAACGTAAGTCGCCGGAGTTGCGAATATCCGCACTATAAGCGGTACCGCACTATAACCAAAACAACCTTCTACAAAGGCTGCAGTTGCACAAAACGTGTTGAGCATGTAGCCTCGCGTGTCCGATAATCGACATATGCGATTTGGGGCGCTTACAACCACTTAAATCTCCGAATGTTCAAAAATTAACCGCCAAAGACCCGCATTGCCAACGAAATGAACACGGGGGGAAAAAGCAAACAAAACAAAGTGCCATCGCGGAAATTCGCCGACTACGTTTCAGGCCACCTCGAGGTATGCGCATTACACAGAAACCATGTCGAATCGCGACCGAAATTTCACGTGCTGAGCGGGTACCGATCGTTCGATATCACGGGCGCGCACGCGATGTCCAAGACATTGCAATCGAATCCGGAACCACCATTCGAGAGTTGCATGTGCCAACCATGCCCTCGTTTTCATTAACGATATGATTCTCTTCCCTTCAAGTGCAGCCATCGCAAAAAGTTTCGTTGATTCCGCACCAAACCGCAACTTTCATCGCCCGCGACCGCTACCGAAAAGCAACCGACGCTGATTAGGCCTAGCGTGCGGTTCAGCATGTTGTCGTGGGAAATTTCTCCAAGACAACATGAAGATCGGACGTCGAAAAGATCGCACTCAAGCACTAACCCAAGAACAGCGCGCATGATACGAAGTTTGTGCGGTTTATGTTCGCGGCTGGGAGATCAACGGCGACAAAAGCCCGCCAAGCTCGTTTAAGTCCGCGCACTGGCAGAAAAGGCGAAAGCTCGCGTCATGAAGCCGCAAAACTTTTCAATTTGCGGACGAGGTAGCAGACGCGATATCTGTAGCAAGTGTGATAACGACGACGCTTTTCCCAACAGGAAACTTACTTTAAAGCGCACATGATGAGGACGCGATCGTACGTTCCACGCGTAACGCGCTGCCGGCAAGCGGCCGCGGAGCCCTGCCGCCTTGCCGCCGCCGGTGCAAAGGCTACTCCGTCGCCTAGACAGCCACCATCCTTCCCCACTCGGCGAGCCCGCACAGCGCTGCCGCGGTCTTTTTCCTCCCTCCGCCCCTCGTTCGTTCACTGTGCGTGCCCTCGCCCTTCGCAACGACCGCGTCGCTCCCTCCCCAGCGGCGTACCTCCTTTGAGAACCGCACTCGCTACCGCGTTTGTCAGAAATATTTTCTCGCAACCGCATTATAAACGGTATTTCATCTTGGGGGACTGCACAATAAGCGGTATGCGTATACATGCGGTTCTATGGGAGGGTAAACGGGAGTCGAAAAAGACCGCATTATAACCGGTCCTGCACTATATGCGGTTACGTTATAAGTGGTCTGCACTGTATAGCGAAGCTGGTAAAAGCGGCAACTCACTAAGTTATATTGAAACTTCGTTAAACTGAAATTCGACCTTTCATGCAAGGCATAATTACTGAAGGATTAATCTTAAACTGAAAAGGCCACAAGAATGCTCGACTAATATAGCAACATGAAAAAACTTTTTTGTTATTTTTTGCGTGGAAAAAACAATCAGTTTTGTTGAGCCTGAGATGCAGCAATCACAGTTAGATGCCTTGCCAGAGTGTCACATGTAAAGACGAAACAAGTGCGGGTTTAATGCACTGTGGAATTGCGCTTGTTCTGCTGCTGCGGGTTGTTGTCAAATCCTCGCGCGTTGCCCAGAGCAATGCAACGCCTTTGCTATCATGATGCCCAACCGATCTATTTGCTCTCCACGAACGCACAACATCGAAAACCATCCCACGTAAGAAAAAAAGAGTCAGTTTCACCGCGAGACCAAAATAGTAAATCTGATAGCAACAAAGCGGAATTTTATATGAATATAGGCTAGCAGCTCGCTCCTTCAGGAAACGCAGCCGCTGCACTAAGAGAAGTGCCCTATCTATGATCCATGGCTCAGGGGCGGATTCAGGTACATAATAAGGGGGGGGGGTACAAAGGCTGAAGCCAACGCTCAGCAGTGCATTTTGGTGGGTCACGCATGTTTACAACAGCCCAGAGGGGATTATGGCGGTGCTTAAGAAGCCTTCGTTGGAAATGTGCATAGGGAAGCAGGAAAGGGTAGAGCAATGAGAGGTAGAGAGCAGGGACAAGATTCTCTTTACCCCTTTTGGACAGTGGCAGGCAAAGCAACCTGACAAAGGGGGCAAACTCGGCAAGCAAGCCTGACAAAGGAGGTGGACTACAGGCACTGAAGGGAGGGGGCGGGGGCTGGCTTGGGGGGGGGGGGGGGCGATCGCCGCTACCCCCCCCCCCCCCCGGATCTGTCACTGCTATGGCTTCAACGGAAGTTTTGCAATTAGAGCACAACACCTACAAAGGTATGAGCCGTCTGCTGATCCCCACTAAAGATACCGCGGCGCACGCGCCAACGCCCGCTGGTACACAGTACGCACTTCCTGTCGGACTCACGCAGCCAGCCCCCCCCCCCCTTCCCAACGCACCGGCTCCCATCTCCATGTGCCTATCGCGCGGAGAAGATGGTCGGCTCGTTTCATCTCTGCTTAAGCCCCGTTCGTTGGCAGCGCTCGCGCACTTGCACTTGCACATGGAGCATGCGACGCGCGGGGTGATGTAATCGCGATTTGTACTTGATAGGGAAGATCATGGCGAAGGCAAAAAATTCGCGTCGGAGTGTCTATATAATTGCTATCGCAAAAAAAAGCAATATAGCTGCGGGCTAAGATCGCATGAAAGCACGGCAACAGCCTGAATTACGGCGCATCCGATTATGGTGGAAACGTTACTGTTTTCCGACATCGCGCGCCGAATCGAGCATGTGGGACCCGTGCCGGTGTCGCGAATTTCGGTCGCCGCTATGCCATGGCTCTGAAAAGTTTTGTAATTCGGCTTTGTAGCAAACATCCACGTGGTGTGGCTGGTAATTGCCAGCTGCAGCCCCAAAAAATTTCAGTCGACTGCCTAAAACTTGTTTCAGCAGTGCCCTCATCGGGGAAAAAAATAAAAAAAGCTTTCACTTGCTGTGAATGGGCCCGTTAGTTACGCTAGCTCTCGCCTGGAAATTTATTGTATTCTTCACGGAGTCCTAAATAGCATCTTTGAAGCTCGGGAGCAGAGCGAGTGAGCTCTCCGATAACAGCCAACAAGCGTCTTTTTTCTCGCCGATCGGGATGGCTTGCCAGATACGAGCCTTGTCGAAGACATCCGCTTCCTGCGCGATCGTGATCGCTTGCAAGATAACTCAAGCTCGTTAGATCTACTGCTACCGCTTCTACAACTAATCATGCTTGTTACTTGACACGCGGCGATCACAAAAACACCATATCGGACGCTAACGCACAGCACGCGCGAGAAAGATTACAGAACTACACCGCGTACTCCCAGAACATCCTGACAACATTGCGTGATACGATGTGTCGTGGTTCGCGGTTCCCGCATGCCACGCCGGATTCTCTCCCACTTCACCGCTCCGAAGGCGATGACAGCATCAAGGTGCGCCACTTCCCCGCAGCCGCAGCGGCCGTTTGATTTGAAAAATGCGTTCACAAAATATCGAGCAAGCGCTACCGCGACTTTCATCGCCTTTCAATAAAGATACTGTGGATTTTCCCTGATGGGAGCACAATTTCCCTGAGTTTTCCCTGAGAATTTCAGACTACCCAAAATCCCTGAGAATTCCCGGTTTTCCCGGTCGGTAGACACCCTGGAATTAGCAGTGGTGTTGTCATCAGGAGCGAGCACTTTCGTGTACTCACTGGTTGTGTACCGCACATTTTTACACTTTCAGACAACACGGCAATACACCACACGCTTCTATATAATTACATTTTCATATTTAATGTTCCTGTTCGCATTCTTTATCTCCCGGACCTTTCTCACTATGCCCCTCGCACTCTCTAGTGAGACAATTGCACAAGCCCCTCTTTCAGGCCAAGAGCCATGTTGCAAGAACTTCGCGTCTCAACTAACTTCATTTACAAAACTCACGAGAGGAGGTGCCTGCACACTGACACAAATGCTGCTACTTTTGCTATTTTTCAGGGGCTTAATGGCAGAACAGCAGCTAGCCCCATCTATTAGCAACGAAACTAACTACATTTTACAGCGGGACATTATGAATCCTCCCCCCGAAGAGGGTGGGGGAGTGTCTTTACACAACTACATATGGTAATGATTCGTTTCATGTTGAAATAAATGAAGTGCCAAACAGTTGTCACAAACCTGAAGACTACTTAATAAAGAAGAGCAAAGCGGTATTTTTGTGTGCGTTGAGGATGTATTTGAAATTTCAGTGTCAGAATCCAGGGGCTGTACTTACAGGCTGATAGGTTTCAGAACCACACTGGTCACAAGTGTACGTCGCAACGCACATAATGGGCTTCACTTCAGTACACCGTGTGACAATGCCTTTCACAGTAACAAGCTTCCCAATGCAGCCTGCCTTAACATCTCGTACAGACAGAGGCTTGGTAGCTGATGGCATCTTGAAGTACACTTCACTGCACAGCAGAACAGAAAAGGCAGGACAGGTTACCTACTTTAACACCAATGGACTCTTTTCATAATCCGCGAGTGCGCTTCTCTGCGCTGCATATTTGGCCAACTAATGGCGGCACCTGTCTTGCTTAGAGTGGAGACGAGGTCCTAGTTGCACGTGCTGGGGCTTGTCTATTATGCGTGTTTATGTCAAGAGAGCCGAGTCTACATTTTCCACGTAATAGTGTAAGCAAAATGCGCTTGAACACGCTGTTTGCAATAAGTGACTAGCCGCCATTAGTTGGGCAAACTGCATAGCAGGAAAGCTAGCTTTACAATTGTGAAAAGGGTCTATAGTCAGCAAGGCGTTGAGAAGTATATGTGGTTTACCAATTAAAAAAAAATTCCTCACACAGGCATTTAAGGCAACAAACTGTTTCAATTACAACACTGCATGTTTCTTCACAGACACTGTATGACAATTCGTTTGTAAAAGCATACAAACAGCTACAGTAGGACCTCAGTAATCAGAGACTGTGTAAACAGAATAGCTGCCCCTGATTTGGTTGGCTCTCCATTTGACTGCTGCACCCCTATATGTCTTTCTCAGTCGGCAAAACTCCTGTTAAAGGGGTCTGGCAACACTTTTCCAAATAACGGTCAAATGACTTCATTAAAGGAGCTCACTGCCTCACGAATCAACTGCCGCAAAAATTTTTAGACTACGTCAAGTACGGGCCGAGTTACAGGGATTTGCCGCATGCTTTAAATGCTTTCTCTCTCTTTTCGTACCAGCGAGCCCGCTGAAGGCTAGGCAGAAGGGGTATGAAAAGGGGGCAAGAAGCTACGACCGCGTGTCATGACTTTATGCACATTCTTTTCTTCGAATGTGCAGCTTACTTTCAGCTTGATCGCGAGCGTGGTGGCATCCCACGGCAGCCACAGTAACTATGCAACTCACGATGCTCAAATCACCCAATGGCGTCGCCATTTGGGTTTATGGCATCATTTGTCAAGAGAAGAGGGAGCAATTTTCTAGCCGACTTTGAGAATTAATTGTAAATTTCAGGCCACGTGCTGCGCAATAATGTTTGGCTCACGTGCTCTCAGGAGCCTTGACTACCGATAGGCAGCGTTTTCTGACCATGCTCAAAAAACTATTGCAGGGTCCCTTTAAAGGGAACGCCTTTTCACAGCCTCTTCAAAGTCAATCTAACAAGGTTCCAGAAATAGAGTACTGTATTCATAATGAATTAATAGTGATGGCATCCAGGCAAATATTTTTAAAATACAATGCGAGTTATCTGTAGCTTCATACTCGCTTCGGACAATTTATCTGGTCTGCACAACAGTGCTATTTTGCAGGGACATAATAAGTTGTATAGGGGGTATGCACCTGACGTCATCCGCAAGGAGCGCTAGCGTCGTTCCAGGATGCCGCCATTTTGGCGGTCTCGGTGGTTCGCGGCGCTCATGGTGGCACTGTGGAACTATCTGTTTTTTCGCTTTTCTTGGTGCATCTGTGGACTGCAATGGACTTAAGCGCATACGCACGTGGGTTAGATAAACCTGCGCGATTGCGCTACCTGGCGAAAGTGCGTCTGTGTGGCGGCGCAGACCCACTCGAACTCGAAGACGCTGAACTTCAACCCGATGTTGCACTGCATGCTGCCGCGGGTCGACTTCACCGACATGAAGGACTACCTTGTTCACGAGACAAGTTTTGTGTCGCGTGAGCAACTGAAAGCTTATAAATCCATGCACGGTCACAACTATCTCACGAGTGGATGGGTGCAGCAGCTGGGTGTCAAGGTTCTTCAAGACAGCACGATAGTTGCAGTTGGAAAGGTAAACAGACTTCCCTCGTCCACTTGTAATCGCGTTTATTGTGCCGTGCGAGCGCTCTGCCGATACTGTAAACCCAGTAACGGGATGTAATGGCAGAAAAGAGATCACAGCAATTGCTGCAGTGCTGTTTTCAAATGGTTTTTGCTTCTCAACAACCGCTGCGTGCGGTGCTAATGTGTAGCCGATTTATCGCAGCTTTTTAGTGCAGGCGTCAAAGTTCTGCCGTACAGCACAATCGCTGTTGTCAGAAAAGTAAGCCGACTTCCCAGTTTATTTCTAATCGCGTTTGTTCTGTCGTGCTAGCGCCGTGTGTACAGCCGTGTGTACAACACGGTAACGGGACGTCAGGGCAGGAAGGGATTACAGCACTTGCCAGTGGCTGTTTCTAAATGGTTTTCGCATTTCAACAACCGCTGATTG
Organism: Rhipicephalus sanguineus; assembly: GCF_013339695.2. Taxonomy (NCBI): domain Eukaryota; kingdom Metazoa; phylum Arthropoda; class Arachnida; order Ixodida; family Ixodidae; genus Rhipicephalus; species Rhipicephalus sanguineus. Next base: position 211,609,801 of record NC_051178.1, on the reverse strand, counting down.
CCTTGCTCGTGTGTAGCTGAGTTATCGCAAGCGTTAAGCGACAGTTCTAGCTAGGGCGACGCGCAGCTTTCTGAAGGATTAAGTATGATCTAACTCCATTCCGCGTTAAACGCGATCGCCAGAATTTAAGAAGCCGCGTTGCGTCGATCACTTACGTCGTGCAAATCAGCGTTGACGTTGCTTTATGCAGACATTTCTTAGTGTTCCAACTTTGCAGCTACGATAGCTTTCTAATTTATTTCAAATGTTTAGGTCACATCACTGAGGTTGTCTGTTTGTACTCCCAGGTTCGCCATTCACAGTCATTTAATGAAAAGCTCCTTACGCTGTGGCTTCTCATCAAAGAAGACGGTGAGGTACAGGCTGCTCACTGCACCTGCAAAGCTGGCCTTTGGTATGAAAAAGAAACCAACCGAGACAGCATACTGATCCACAGGCTCCTTTTTCGTGTGGTTGTTACAACCAAACACGGCGCAGTTCACCATTGTCGCAGCTGGCTGACGTGCAACCACAGCACGTACCGTCTCTCCGCACACACAAATACGTTCAAAGATTTTCACGTAATAAATACGCACCGCGCACGAGACACTGCTGTGCGTGGGCTAAGCAGAACGCATACAGAACGTAGCCCGATACTGCTACCTGCTACTGCGCTCACGAACGGCCGGACCGCCAAAACGGCGTCGCTGCCCGGCGATGCTATCGCCACCTCGCGGATCAAGGTACAGTGCATACCCCCTATTCCATTCAAAGCCACTTGTCAGTAATCCTCGTGGAACACCATATGAAACCATCTTATTGAAGGACTGTTTAGGAAAAAAAAAAGTTATTCACTGATGCAAAATTTTCATGTCACCTCTCTAAACTGGGCAGTTGAATTCTCAAAGATGTAAAACTTTGCATGCACAAACAGTAGTTTTGTGGTTAGATACCTGCAAATGTATATATTCAAATGAAGCAGCATTTTCAGGCTTTACTCACTATCGCCTCATCAGTTCTGGCGGGTACTTGTTGCGGGGATCTCGGACATCTCCAGGCTGTCTGCTCCTGTTTTCCATAAGCATACGGTGCTCAATGTACACATCTAAAGCATCCTTTGCGAGAACCTGCCAAAAGATATAAATGAGAAAGACTGAACATTTGACGATACCAAATCACACCAACGAATTCGAGTTTGCTCTTTTTTTTTCTCTCTCTGTAACACTGAAAACATAATTTTGCAGAGCCTTATGCAGCACATTCTGGAAGCTGCATTATACTGCAGAACGCTACTCATTACTTAAAGGGCCCCTATCAGGCTTGGCCATTACAAAGAAGAGTGGCACTTAAATTGGTCAGTGCAGGTACTCATAACGGTATTGAGGTTAGGAAGGATACTTATTTCTGCATGCCATCAAGGAGCATCGCGTGGGAGAGGAAGTGAAAAAATGCAGAAAGGGGCGGCCTTCTTGAGATGAGTGCCCGGTATCCGTCGGCAATGGGAATTGAACCCGGTACCTTCCGCATAGGAGAGTAGTTTGAGGTTATCTCTGCAACCCATAAGAAAGCACAACACGTATTGTGGGTGGATGGGAAAAGGGGTGAAAGGTAGGAGAGAAAGGCCGCCTTGAGAGATGCTTTAAGTTCCAACGAGTATTGAAAAATTTCTATTGGGCCTGGTGAGGGTCCCTGCAAACGCAGTAAGAGTAGACAATTTATGCATGCATACTTGTCACGGTTTGGACGAATTCCACGTTCCAGAATTTAATACGAAAAGAGCAACTTTATCGCGTACAGAAAATTGGCAATGTCCGCGGCCTGTGAGGCTTGGAAAAGCAGGTTGTGCACACCTCTTTCTGCTTGTAGTCCGGTAACATCTCATACACGACATCCGCAAACAGGTTGCTGTACCGACGTGCATTCTGCATGATAGCCTCCGCGAGGCTGCTATCGTAGTCCTCGACATCATCCAAGTCGATGGTGAGCGCTACCTGCTCTCGGTGCGCCAAGTTCACCTGCGAGTACATCCGGTCATTACGAGAAATCGGCGGGTGTACCTTGCCTTTACACGAAAAAAAAAAATGGCGGTAGCCTTACCAGTTGCTTCGCATAAACAAATTCCTTTTTCCCCCGGTCACCGGTTGCGTAGAAGTCGGTGAGAAACGACTTGATCTTCTCTGCAAAGGACCGTTACGCCATTGTGTTAAAGATCCGCGCCTTGGCCACCAGCACCAGCTCGTTTATGAATGAGAGCAAATCCAACTGGGAAAACAAGCTCGACATACCTCTATCGGCGACGTAATCTTTTCCAGACATGATCTTGGACAAGAAATTTCCGAAGTGGCGAAATGTTCCGCGCTCACACGCAAGCACAGGAGCCCCGGCAAAAAAGCAAGGCGGCAAGACCGTCAGAGAGTTGAGAAAACGCGGGAAAACGCAGTCACGTGACTTGTTTGTATTTTTTTGTGTGTGACGTCATGTACCGCGCTTTCTTTCTTCCGGAAGAAGGAGGGAAACCGCCGCTCAGCGAGTGAGCGAGTGACGACAACTAAACGCAAGCCCTAGCGGCATAATAATGTCTTCCCACAGAACATATGAATTTTGATGGCAGTGGTTTCGCAGTCATTTTTCGCATGAAACAGTAATCGAGTTGAGCCGAAAGCCATCAGCTGTGCCGGAGTGACGCATGCGCATTGCAGGCGGCTGAGTCTGAATGGCCGAAAATGGTAGGAAAGCTAATAGTTTTTTCTTTTTTCACGAGTTTAGCTGGCAGTAGCTGAAACATAAAATAATGTAGCGTTAACCGTCAATGCCTTTCTTCTTTGCAGCATAAATTGAAATCATCACAAAAGGAGAAAGTTAAACAGTTCATCGCCTTCACACAGACCGGAGAGAAGACGGCCATCTACTGCCTCACACAGCACGATTGGAAACTCGATGTGGCGTCGGACAATTTTTTTCAAAATCCAGACATGTACTACAGGGAGCCCAAAGGATCAGTTGACAGGAAGAAGCTGGAGCACTTGTTCAACAGATACAAAGGTAATGACAACAGGGCTTCAATGTGTCGTGTTCACGCCGATTGCTCGTAGGCGAACCTCACTGAGAGTGATCAGCCGGTTAGGCTTAATGCTTCAGTTTCAGCTCTTAAGAATTGCAAGTTCCGCTAGAAAATGTGTCAAAGAAACGTATTTTCCTGTGTTGTTACCGTCAACATCACGTTGCATGTCTGGGACTGTCACTTGTGTCCAAGTTTCGCAGCGTGTAAGCGGCGTCTTTCGCAATGTTCGCAGCGCAGTCTAAAACGCAGTTTCATTTTTGTCGTGTGACGGACTGGTTGTGCTCATAGCGTGCCACTGTTTTCGGCAGATCCTCACGAACCAGACAAGATGACGGTCGACGGTATCGTTCGCTTCCTCGACGACCTCGGCTTGAGTCCCGAGAGCAAACTGGTGCTCATAATCGCGTGGAAGTTCAAGGCCGTCGCCCAGTGCGAATTTACACGGGACGAATTCATGAACGGCATGTCAGAGTTAGGGTAAGAGTAAATTACACCTTCTTCGCATCAACACGCGTTGCTCGTCGCTGACACGCATACCTGCCTCCTTTGCAGCTGTGACAGCATCGAGAAGTTAAAAGCAAAACTATCAACTCTTGAGCCTGAGCTCAAGGAACCACTCAAGTTCAAGGACTTTTACAACTTCACCTTCAATTATGCGAAAAACCCAGGACAAAAGGGCCTTGGTAAACACCTCTTTCAACTGATACTATGGCATGCACTTAGACACTGGTGAACCCTCCTCATTTTACCACGTCTCTTTGGAAAACTCAGGGTAATGCTTGCTCAGAACTGTTGGGTATTGCTTTCTTAGATCTAAGAATTTTGCTGAGACTTGCTCGTAGGAAGACTCAACATTCAATCATATCTACACTTGCACATGAACCTTCAGCAAATTATTTTTTTAAATTTGGTGTTGACACTTGGCAAGCAGCTGTGCATTATGAATTAGCTTGATAGAACGGCAGCATGGGCTGGTTGGTGATTTAGAATCGACGTATTTGCGCAGCACTAAGAAAACGAGGACACATGAAAGGACGCCTGTGTTGTGTCCTCGTTCACCGAGCGCTGTGCAAAATATGTCAATTATGAATTAGCCGCTGCTTTTGTGCTTTTGTACTTGCTCATGGAAACTTGTAAATTTTGCTCCTCAGAAGCTCACAGCAAGAAGGCATATAATTGCCTTTCATGTTTATAATTTTATTGGATTGAGTTTATTCCGCAACAAGGTTGCGAGGATGACCAGGCAAAAAAGCTGCATTGAGCAGCTCGAGGGGAACCTGGCCACCTCATACACTGGGCAGCTTCACTGCTGTCAAGCAAACATGGTATACATAATGCATGAACTAACTAAAAGGGTGAACAACCATGGTCTGAATTTATTATAATAAACAAGGTTATCGTGGGAACATTTCGTACAGATGAAGTAAAAAAAAAAGCATATTGATGAAGACAGAGAACCAAAAAAGCACGTGAACTTATGGCAGCATAAGGAATCACATAAATACGTCGCGTAGCTTTTCTAGCGACAGAATAGATACATTGAGACCATTTTCTTTGTGTAATTGATTTAGAATTGTTGTCAAGCAAAACTGTAGCATTTGGTCACCATGGTGTGCACATGGTGGAAAAATTGTAAAATAGATCCTGTTGACTGAGAAATAACTCTGTTCACTGCATACTTGTAGGCGGCTTAGGTAGGCAGGAGAGGCTGTGCCAAGGTGCGTCATGATGTCAGCTTATTGTGTGCACCCATTGGTTCTGTGCATCCGCATTGAGGTGCAATGTTGCTGCATTTACAATTGTACCCGATTGCAGTTGAAGTGGTTTCACTGATTTCAAATATTTAAATTTTGTCCTGTTTGTCATATAAGTAGGCCTCTCTTAGTTGCTGTATTTAAATCCTGCAAAGCTTAACATGGGCAAGCATAAAAAAAGAAAGGAAAAAAACGTTTTCTTATTAACTAGAGCTAACCATTCCGCCTTGCTATAATTTGACCACGTAACGTTGACCACAATTTGACCTCATAATGTCTTTGCACTAGCAAGGTTTTACTGCAATGACTATGGCTAGCATTACATGGTCAGTTTAAATGAAGCATATTGTCAGTATATTAATACGTTTGACTGCTGCGGGCCTTTAGTGTTTGCCATACTCCTTAGTTACAGCACTTCTTGACAATGTTGCAAATAAGGCATGTTGCTGATTTTTCAGATCTGGACATGGCAATAACCTACTGGAACATTGTGTTTCCTGGGAGGTTCAAGTTTCTAAATCTTTGGTGCCAGTTCTTGCAAGTAAGGACCGTTTCTCTTTGAAGGGACACTAAAGAGCAAAACGACTTTTCTCATATTAGTAAAGTACTCTTCCACGATACCAAAAACAGCACGCTTCCTGCAAGAAGACGCTTAGTAAGCGAGAAAACGCGCGAAAAGAAAATGTGGATGGCGACGCCACCTTGAAGTTTGCCGTGACGTCACATGTTTTGATGGCGCCTACTAGGGACTACGTAGTTCCTAATTGGTAAAAATGAAGTGTATTGTCCTCTGAGGGGGCCATAGACTTAACATACCAAGTTTGGGGCAATTTTGTTGAGCCAATGGTGCCAAAATACGATAAATACACTTTGAAATCTGTGACGTCACGCGAGGAGATTTTGGCATGAAATTTAAAAATGAAACTTTGAACTTGGTTTATTGATAAACCTATGATGGCGAAATTAACGACGTCAAGAGTTCTCCTAGCACAATTTATCGATCTAAACCGATTCATTGTTTCTCTTTAGTGTCTCTTTAAAACAGCTTATGCTGTTGCAATGAGCGAAATTGCATTGTCGATGCAACGACCATGTTCACGGAAATGGGCCTATTGCACCTTTATCACTCTGTAACTGCATTTTAGTTGAAGATCGTAGGAACAACTTAATACTCTACGATTAATCATTGCCAATATGTGTTTGTGTGCTTGGCTCTGTGAACTCTGCAATGCATGTCATCAACTGCATTTCATTGGAGAGTGCAAAGTTATGTGTGTTCATGACCATAAACTTATTTTATCTGCAGCAAACATCAAAGGCATCGCTTTTACACATTCTTTACCTTTTACTAGAAAAACGCATCTGATGTGTAAGTGGACTGGCATCAACATGCAGTTGCAAATGAATAGTAATGATGGAAAATCCTCTTGAGGCCTCGTTTCTCATGTTGATACATTTTCATGATGAATTACACTAAGGAGAATGTTGGTATCCATTTTATTCTCAGTGACAAAGACTGAAGTTACAAATCAGCCCGTGGCAAGTTGTCTTTTATCGATGGAGCAGAAAAATGCTTGCATTGACGTAGGTGCACATTGGAAATCTCTGGTGCCAAAAAGTGATGCAAGTCCTCCACTGAAGTATACCTCATAATGCTGTTGTAGTTTGGGATTTAACACCGTAGAATTTAATTAACGCTAACTGGCCTATTGTAAGCTCTGTGATGTAAGAGGGTCATTGCATATTTGTTTTTAGGAACACCACAAGAGGTCTATACCCAAAGACACGTGGAATTTGCTGTTGGACTTCAGTGGTATGATTGCTGATGACATGAGCAACTATGATGAGGAAGGCAAGTTTGCATTGTGTCTTGGGTGTGATAGTTATTGTTCATTCTGTGCAAGCTAGTTGTGGCTACTGAGTTCATTGAGGCCATTGTTATTTGATCTTGTACAGCAAAACCACATGAAGGTATCTTCGAACATAGTGAAGTTGAATGTTTCAGAATTGAGTCACAAACCACACTGCCAGCTTTGTATATGAAAGACAGAGGTGGTTATAGGGCTGCATGGTTCCTTTTCTAGGGCCACTACCTAAATTTATGCGAGAAGCTCCTTAAGCATGTGTATTCTAAAAGGTCCCATCATTTGCCTTCACGAAAGTGCCGTATTTACTCGAATCTAGGCCGCCCTCGATTGTAGGCCAACCCCCGAAATTCACATGGCCAGAAAAAAAAAAACTTAATAATGGTACTCCAACCTAAGCCAACCTCCCCACTTTCGCGCATTGTTTTTTTTTTTCCCGGGGTTTGTACAACAGCTCGCAGGGCCAGTTTTCCCTCTAGGTATTTGTAAGAAACTCTATGGGCTGGGATTTACATCATTTCCGTTTGAGTCCAATTTGCCTGGGCTCACCGCTAAAGCTCTGAGTTTTCTGCTAGCTGACAATTAGAGCATTGGTTATAAATTAAATATTCGACTGCAAGATCTTTTATGTCGTTGCCATTACTTATCCAACAGATACTATGCATTCCGAGCCAATTCTGCCCAAGTCAAATTTTGTTGCAGTTGGCCTTTAAAAGAAGAGACAGGACTGAGTTCAGTTTCTCTCTTTTGGTTGCAGAACATGTTAATATGAACCAACTAGTCTGCAACAAAGTATTCCAGCTATGGCATGTTGAGCGCTGACGGATGAGCACAAAGAAGGATATACAATAACAATGCCCTTATTTGTCTTCCCGTCCTTTATCAGTGCATTCCATTATAAACCTGTGGATGCAGCACAGTTCTCACATCTGCTGGTCTATCATATGCAGGTGCCTGGCCAGTGCTTATTGATGACTTTGTAGAGTGGGCAAGGCCCATCGTCCAAGGCTCAAACAACAACAACAACAACAAGCTGCTCCAGTGAAAGTGTTCCGCCTGTTTCGTTCAATCGTGTACACACTTGTAAATAGACCATTGAACATCTGTCAGGTGCGTGCATTCTCAGCCGTCGTAGCAAGGAATGCAGACACCCCTTCTGATAACTCCAGGTTGTACAAAGACTAATTTAATGGAGTGTGCATGAGATGCCCTTGCCTAGGTGATCACTGTTTGAATTTCTTCAGCTTCCGCGCACACTCTCATCTCTGCGCGGAGTTGCACATTGTGGCGTCACAGGTGGAACAGCCTATCTTCTCTTCGCAAGAAATGCAACTAGGTTTTGTTCTAAGTGGTCTTGCACACAGAAAACAGATTTTGTGGTGAACATTTTCTTTTTTCTGTCTGCCAGTCAAAAGTGATAGACATTGTTGCAGTTTTGTTTCCTCTTTATGTAGGACTTGAATTTTACAAATGGTTTTAGTGAAAATAAATCAGTCAAACACATCCTACAAGATGCCTGGCTTTTCAGAAATTGGGATACTATGACTGTGTGAGAGGGTTTGATATTTCTACAGAAAATACAGAATCACGAAATGAAACACTCGTTTTCAGGTTTGTGTTACGGGCAAAGCAGGGGCACGGAAATTATGAGTGGTCATTTGCCCACCACTTCAGCCTACCTAATGTGCAACACCAGTTCCATATATCCATATATAGACATTAGCGATAGTGTTATAAACATTATCTATCCTTTATTTACCACATTTTGTAGCACCATACTTGTTTAAAGGTTTCTATAAAAATGTTCCTGAAAATAATTGGAAACACTACACAGCGACTGTGGTCCTAGTTCTTTCTGGAGGTGTCGCACCCTGGTGGTGAGTTGGGCTATGTGGGCACCGTCTACCAGATGAGGTGCACTATGAGCACATCTGGCACAGATTGTGAGGCATAGATGGAGAGACCTTCGGGTGGGGGAAGTGTGTATCATTCTGGGGTGCTGTCCAGAGACCCGAGAGAGAAATGATAATATTTTGGTCTCTGCTTCAAAAGGTGAGCCTAACCTTTTGAGGGCTGAATTTGTTTTTGCCAGATTCAACTTCCAAGGATCAATTTTTTTTTTCATTGCATATTTGAAATCTTCAGAATGACTTATTTTTGGAAAAAAAATATTACCCTAATTTCTTAGTGACCATAAAACAACAAAAAATTTTTTCTGCAGTTACAGATCTATTGCTTTTTCATAAATAAAATAATGAGAAAGAACATGAGAAAAAAAATTTCGAAGCAACCCTAACTTTTGACAGGCGTCTGTAAGTGGCACTCGTCTGTCGGCATTCATGGGCCCAAGGAGACATCGGCGGCGACACGTGCTTGACGCCAGTGAGCTGGCCACCTCTCTCCTACGTAGTTCATAGTATCACGGCACACCCCAGACTTGCCAGATGCTAACTTGCTAACAATCACAAAAGAAGCCCCAAAAAGGTGGCGCGACTTTTGCGAAAAAGCCCAAAAGAAGCGGAAATTTAATAAATTTTCCCATTCTTGAGAATATTTTTAAATATAAAAAAAATGTCACTCAAATACGAAGGGGAGTTGAATAAATCACTTTAATTATTTTGTACAGCAAAATTATGCACAACTATGAAGGAAAGTCCATATTTACTTTTAACATTGTCTCGAGGGTCCATTCGGTTCAATGCACGTTTCAAGATTAACGTTACTTGTTGATTCCCTCCAATGTAAGTTTGGCTTCAACGCTCAACTATCAAAGTCATCGACTAAAGTGCTATTAGTGAACGACAAACGCGCAATTGGTGAATGTGGTGATCACTAAAATAACTATTTGCTGGAAAAATGCAAATAAGCCCAAAAAACGCAACAAGCGACTGCAAAATTCTACAAGCGACTCTACGAAAGAAAAGCCCAAATCCTCTTATTATAAGCGGAACTAGAAACTCTGGCACACCCAGAAGAGCAACTGGTGACGCATAAGCAGGCGTGCGAATAATATATAAAAACGAGAAATAAATTTCATTATTAATAAAACAGTATGTTTATTGAGATAAATATGTTTCATGGGCCGAGAATAATGCACACATTGAGAAAAATGAAGGTACGGTAGAATCGGCATAATTTGCCTTTACTAGCATCCATCTATAAACAGCTAAAACGGCTACCCTTTCAGAGATTACAGATAACATTGACATCAGCTTTTTAGAGTACGACAAGCGGAAACTACCCACGGAACAAAACCAAACTTGTTGCACACATGTGCAAGCGATAGCCAATGCAACGGCCCACACAAACCTTGGAATGAGAAGTGAAGGTCAACGGCACAAAATTCCCACAGGGAGACTTCTTAATTAAAAAAAAAAAAAAAATTGAAGTGGTGGCACGTTTTCCAAAGATATGGACAGTACTGTACATGTACGGCATTGACCATTTGAGGCTTGTTCATTTGTGACTAGTCCCTGGTATGGTGAGGAACCCACAGTAATACCATACAACATGGGGATGCCAGAATATAGAGGCAATACCCGTCATACACAGCACCACGCCAAAGCAGTGGGAGGTTGCGATATCCAGCCAGGTCCAGCTGGGAACCGGACGACAAGATTTGGCTGGTAGAACGCACCAGCTGGGCAATTGAGGCCCAGGAGTCCATGACCGAGGACCTATCCACAGGCACACTGCACACCACCACCTCTAGAGCCAATAAAGTTTATTCTTTCTCTCTTGTGCCATGCATGTACACTCAAACCTCATATAACAAAGTCTCATCTGCCACGAAAATAACTTCGTTATATCCGAAAATTCGTTATAAACGTTTATTTTTAACACTGTAGCTATGACAAGGCTATTCTTCATTTACTTCGTTATAACCGATAATTCGTTATATCCGTGTTCGTTATAACGAGGTTTGAGTGTACGTCATTGACCCTCAAAAGGTTAACAAGTGTGTTTGAAAAGATGTATGGTATTGGAATCTGTCGCACTATTCTTGCTTGGAGTTCGTTGCATAGCCATGACTTGTATCCCAGGTATTCGAGTCTGTAATTGGCAACCGTTCAGAACAAGTACTGAGAAAATCCTCAGAGATTTCCATGAAGATGCAAAATTGCCAAGTTTGATGTTAAAAAATTTGGCGAAGCTTGCACTAAGTCGCGCAAGCCTTCAAATGGCGAAACTGGACGATCCTGAAGTCTAATCTGGTTGTCTCTAGGTTGTTGCTAGACTGTTGCTGGGTTAGTCACGACACGGATCTCCAAAACCGAGCTTTCACACCTCTCGTAGATGTATCTACAGGCACGTCGTAGTTGGGGTCGGGCTTCCATCGCTTTGGGCTCTTCTCGCAGCTGCCGTTGCCTTTCCCATTCCCCAGCATGGCAGCTTTGCATAGTCGTGTCAAGTATTTCTATCTTTTTGTCTTTATTCCCATTATTCCTCTCTTTTCTTTTGCTTTCTCTCTCTGAGTGAACCAGTGGTGAGTAGTGGATCCTCCTCAACATCACATCTTGTGCTCACTTTCCAACCAAGCCTGCAGCCAGCACCTCCCCCCCCCCCCCCCCAAAATTTTTATGATACATGGTGTTTTACTGAAAATAATGAAAATAGGCATTTTTTTTGCAGATAGTCAAGGCTTTCAGCAAATGCCCCCCCCCCCCCTTTCAGAAAAAAATTCCTGGCTACGGGCCTGTTTCCAACCCTCTTGCTGCACCATACTATACAAGGCTATGCTATGCTCTCCTAGCGAGCCTGGATAGCCGAGTGGTTAGGATGCTGGCTTTTAGATCGAGGGTTCAAATTTTTTTCGGGAGGAATTTTTCTCCTTTATATCTTTCTGTCTGTGTTTTTCTTTCCTTGCTCTCTCTCCGTACTCATTCTCAGGGGGTTATTACAGACCACGCAGTAGCAGTGCGTAGTGGGATCTGCCCAAATTCTGTGGCACATACTCATTCGCGATGACAGTTTTGTGATAGGCCGCACACACAATTTAGGCTAGTTTAACTCTGTGTTAAAAACATTAAAAAAATCTGAACATCTAACTACAGGTCACCTGTACTCACTTCTCTTGCACATGCCTATAGTTTGATACAATTTAAGAAGTTCGGAGAGGCACCACCCAGACAACCAAAGTGCGGCAGCCGATCGCCTCTGCGACTAAAGAAATAGTCTAGTTCACGCAGTCGGCGATGTTCTCCGAAGGTGGGGTCACTGGCCGTCCGGCTCATGCGGCTCGTGGCATCAGTCTGGAGTAAGCGCCCATTGGTGCATACTTGTGTGCCTTTGAAGAGGAAATGCCGTGGACTTCCAAAGTTGAGAGTGGCATTTTACTTCCCTTGCAATAGAAGGCATACAACAAATCTTACAATATATGAACTCCTGCAAAGTTGCCATTGCAGCGCAGATATAATACAGTGTTGCATTCAATCGAACAGGACCTCTTATTTTGTACTTCTTGAAACCAGTAAATGCAGCTTCAAAGGTGCCGTCAACTGCAGTCTCCAAAGCACCACCTGGCCAACACATCACACCTATAGCCTCAGGGGCGTAGCCAGAAACTTTTCTCGGGGTGGGGGGGGGTTCATGCGTTCGTTCATGCGTGAGTTTGTATGTGCACGTGTATATATACGCAAGCAAAACTTAAAAATTCCGGGGGGTTTGAACCCCCCAACCCCCCCCCCCCGGCTACGCCCCTGTATAGCCTGCAGGCTGCATATGTGGCACTCATTGTGCTGTGGGACGGTTACAGCACTAATGTATAGGGGTGTGAGAATAGTGAAATTTCATCTCGAATCGAATAGTGGCCAAAAATATCGAATAGTCTATTTACACGAAACGTATACCGCCAGTTACAGCAAGAGAAGGGAAAAACCGGGGACGCTACGGCGTATAACAGCTTTATTAAGCGCTTGTTCGGGAGGGATCTTTTTTTTTTCCAGTTTTTATAGGTGCGCAGGCATGTTGATACAAGAGCCACCATTCGAGTCACCAACGGCACTCCTAACCTCTTAACGGCTAACAGAGGGGGGTACGGTAGCCATTTTTTTCCCCTTATCGTTGCTCAATACGGCTTATCTGACAATGGTAATGTTGTGCTTCATCCTCATGAGTGCTCAAGGCCCAACAAACTTCGGCAGTCTGTACATCAGCGTTTTAAATGCGCGCCGGAACGATGGGAGTTTCTGAATGAGTGGCGCAGTGCGGCAGTGGCGACTGCACAGCGTGAACAAATTTACACGTGTGAAGCCAATCACCGAGGGTTTCGCGGGCCAAAGTCTGGGCGTTTTACGGCGCTTGTGGCGTATGCGACAGAGTTATGCAAGAAGTCCATGCCTTCGCTTCGGAAGCAAAGTTGGGAAGGGCTTGCCATTTTTCTCGTGTTTTTTTACGTGCGGAAATGACATAATCTCCTTTAAAAAAAACATACGATTGCTTTTGAACCAGGATGTCGGTGGAAGTTTTAACGATGGCCTACTGTACCGACGTTAGCGTTAGTTTTAGCCACCCCACCCTAACCGAATTGCACCATTGGCCTTTGTCAAGTTTTAGATGTTCCTCCAGTTGAATTATTCGAAATTTTGAATACTAGCTATTTGAAAGTCGAATCGAATTATTCGATTAGGTATTATTCGATTCGAATTCAAAACCTGAATATTCGCACACCCCTACTAAAGTACCCCACACTTTGGTGATCCTATGCTACTAAAGGGACACTGAAGTGAAACAATAAGTTAATTTACATCGATAAATTATACTATGAAAACTCTAGTGTCAAGTTCATCGCCATGAGTTTATTAATAGATGAGAAAATCAATGTCAAAATTTTCACTTTTAAATTTCCCGCCGGAATCTCCGATGGTGACATCACAGATTTCAGTGTTTTTTCGCATTTTAGCCACATTGGATCAATGAAACATCCCGAAACTTGGTACGTTAAGTCGCTGATTCCCGGGGAAGACAATGTGTTTCGTTTTTACCAATTAGGGACTACTTATGGCGCTATTAGACGCCCTCAAAATCTATGACATCGCAGCACCTGGTGGGGGAACTTCAAGGCGGCGTCGCCACCCACATTTTCTTGTGTGTTTTTCGCTTAACAAGCATCTTTTCACAGCAAGCGTGGTAACATAATAGAGGAAACATCTTTTTTTTCTCTTTAGTGTCCCTTTAAAGATGCACTTCATTAACTGAAGATGTCACACCCAACAATGCTGAATAAGGTATGCGATTGGAAACCATAGAACATTACTCTCCATGTGAGCTAGCGAACAATTTGCAGGGACTGCAGAGATCGGATGGACATAGTGCTAATGTTAACAGTGTTCAGTGATGCCGACAAACTATCATGTTTGGGTAGATGTGCGATTACCAATGACATTCAGAAGCCGTAATGATCTGCACGGGGGCACCTTTCTCATGTCTCCTCCTTGCGTCCACTACACACACGTGCCAACGCCCATTTTCACTTTCATCTGGTTTTGCCTATAGTCTGATATAACTTTAGAAGTCTGCAGCATTTCCTTCTCAAAGGTGGATTCACAAAAGCCCACACCAATGGACACGCACTCCAGACTGACATCATGAGCCAGGCGGCTGGCGCCTTTGGAGAACACCACCGAGTGCACGAGTGGGACTGTTCCTTTCCACAGAGGCAATCCCCTGCTACTCTTCGGGCATCTAGGTCTCTCTGTACTCCTTAGATTGTATCCAACTATAGATGTTTTCCTCCGAGTTATTACCAGACAGATTTGGCAAGGGCTGCAGAAAGCTCAGTTACTGCCGCGAGTTTGCTTTTTCAGAAAATGCTCACTCCACAGAGTGCACAAACATCTGCACGTAAACATTTTATTGTTCTATGTACAAGGACAAAGAAAGCAAATGTCGTGGATACAGACTGCGTGCAGGAATGGGAGGAAACAAAAGTAAAAGTGAGCTTGCTCTCTGCAGTATTTTCTAAAGAGGAGCAATGACAGCGGCCATGGCTAGCCAAACATAGCATAATATGAAAGGCCCCCTTCTTTTCCTTGCAGACCCAGCTAACGCTTGTTCCAAAGAATGCCTGATGAGTTTGGCGCCTTTGATGATATGAAGAAAGGCGAATAACCCCAGTTGCTCAGTCGCCCTCTGGTAGCGGTGGGGCGTCTGTTGGAAGCGGTGGTGGTAGTGGTGGTGCATCCTCCTTCTTGCGTGGGCTGCTCGCCCGTGGTGGGGACCGCGAGTCGCCATCGTCCAGCCAGTTGCGGATAATGGTTGCCTTATTAATGCGTTGTGTGCTGGTGCTAGCACCGCCCTCGGCTGCCGCCAGTTCCTGCTTCTCCTGTGCTCGCTGTGCTGCTGCCTCCCGCAGCTTCTTCAGCTCCTCAGCATCAGGCGCACGGCTCACAATGGGGTTGCGTCGCTTCCACGGCGGGCAGAAGGATCGGTCTTGTGGAGTCTCCGAGTCGGAGCGCCGGTCACGGCTGTAACTGCTTCGCTGGTAGCTGCCACCCCCGCCACTGTTGTAGTAGGAGCGTGGTGACGTCCGGTTGTTGTAGTAGGGCCTAAATGGACGGCGTCCTCCACGGCCACCCCTGAAGTAGCGGTTATTCTGGTAGCCGCCACGATAGTTATTGTAGCGGCGGTTGTTGAAGTTGCCCTTGTAGTAGCCACCCCGGTTGTTGTAGTAGTAGGGCCGGTAACCTCCGCGCCGCATGGGTGAATGGCGCCGGTGCGAGCCGTCTGTGTCCGAGCTGTAGCTGCGGCTGCGGCGGCGACCGTCACGCGAGTCCTCCGAAGAGTACCGTCGGCGTCGTGAGTCGTCACGTGAGCTATCCGAGCTCCGGCCACCACGGCTGCTACGGCGGCGGCGGCCCCGGGACGCTACACTTGAACGATCCGACGAATAGTCATCCGAGTGATCAGCACTGCGCCGGCTGCTGCGACGCCTCCGCACGGGTGACTTGGAGCGGCCAGATGACGAGTAGCTCTCGGAGTCTGCACGCGAGCGGCGACGCAGCTTGCGTTTACTCTTGCCCTCATCGTCATCGTCCTTGGGACTACTCTCACGGCTGCTTGACCGGTCCTTCTTGCGCTTGGCCGGTTCAGAGTCTGAGTGGATAGAGCCTTCCTCATGGCTGGATGCCGTCGCCTTGTCATCAACCCCTCGCGACGGCTGTGGTACATCGTCGCGGTGCTCAACTGAGCTCACCGATCCTTCTTCGTGGCTGTCACCTGCATGTGCCAGCGGCTTTTTGACGGCCTTCCACTTGAACTCGATACCCTTGCGCTCGGGTGCCGGCTCTGTGCGCTTCACCACCGACTCAATGCGCGGCGCCAACTGTGCCGGCTCGGCTGACGGGGCTCTCGCCGACTCAGACGAGCGGTCCTTACGCTCGTAGTATGCCGTGCTCGCTGCAGCCGACTTGGGGTCGACATTGAACAGACGTGGTGCCTGTATCTCCTGGCTGGACTTCATCAGGAAGGTGACCTTGGGTGACAGCTCACCGTGGTCATCAACACGACTCGCTTTTAGTATCTCCGCCTCGTCCTCATCCTCATAAAGATGCGCCAGTTTCTTCGACAATGGTGACAAGGAGCTGCGTTGCCTGCAAGTCCAAGGCTAATTTGTTAGGCTTTTCTATTGCAAGGCAGGATTGTGTAATCAAGTTGTTTTCTAAACAAATCCAAATTTGATATTGTGCCAGTTCTGTTTTGAAATAATGAGCAACTGTTATCGTTATAATTTATAATTTTAACATCGAATTCATAACTTTGCATCTTCACGGCCGTGCAATCATCTAATATAATTTATAATTTTAACATCGAATTCATATCTTGGCATCTTCACGGCCGTGCAATCATCTAATATAACGGACCCCGATGTAACGAAATCTGCTATGTAATGAGCTGTATTTCCAATATTTGCCTCATTGAATATCATGCTCCTTTATTTTTATTCGGCTAAGTACATTTGTACTGCACTTCTGACTTAAGAGGAGACATGAATTATAGAGACCAAAAAATTTATGCAAGAACAAAAAGGTTTTTATTATGCTTTTGATATCTGCAGCTATTTCTTTCACATGTAAACCATAATTTAATTCTTATCAGTAGTTCAATTACTGCTCAATTACTGTGTAGTTTTACGCAGCGTGTGAAAGTTGAATCTGAAACGTTTCTGGATCACTTATACCCTTGTCACAAAGCACATGTAATGTCATTCACAGTAAATGACATTCATAGTGCATGTAGTTGCAGTCTTGCATTCCTGGTCTACACAGGTACATGGGTATACAAAAAAACATTCACAGCTGATGTCGATGTCTGTCGTGAGTGCAGTGCAATTTTTGCTTCTTAGTAGTCTTTGCTGACGAAACTGTAGTTTGCTTCCATGGCTGGCAGAGACATATCGCCTGCAAATTTTGACCTTGCTACTATGGCACTACTTACTTCACTAAAACAACATAAACGAACTGAATAAGAAGAAAAAACAGACAGGCGTTTGTAAGCATGGCGACAGGGGACACTGGCATCATGTTGGAGCCTGGGGAAAAGAATATACAGTGGAACCCCAGTTATACAACTTTGAGGGCACCACGCAATACTGTCGTATTATCTGGGCATAGTATAATCGAAACACGAAGACTTTTAGGTAGCAGTGCTCAGTCTTGCAAAAAAAAAAAAAAAAAAGAAAAAAGCTGGCACAGACCGCCTAAATGACGCCGCGGCGCAGCCTTGCAGTTCTCTAAGGAAGGTAGATTACATTATTTTAAAAAATGACAGCTAAACATTTAATTGAAAGTGTGAACAAATCTTTAATCTCAACTTAAAAAAAGATTGAATCCAATGCGCATCTTCTTTGTGATAAATCGTGTCCGAAAATTCGCTGCGCGTAAGAACAAAACCGAAACCACATTGGCAACAACCTCCCGTCAGAGCAGTCAGATGCAACGTCATCACCATCACAACATGGCGACAAAGCATATTTTGCAGTGAGTTAGTGCATAGAGTTTTCAACAGTATTATTAGAAAACTCTATGAGTTCGTGTAGGATGATATCATGCGCGACTGAGACTTGTGTGCCTCGTATTTGTTCCTAACGAAGTGCAATTGTTGATGTGCCGCTCTCATGAAGAGAGAGTTATTTTGCACGCTGAAGGTAGTGTCACGTCCTTTCTGCGTGTGCAAGGCTTACGACCGCGAGCAGCGTAAACAAAGCGAGATCTTCAGCTGCTTGTTGACCAGGAAAAGTTTCCATGAGCCAACAACGGGAAAATATCTTGGCCTCAAAGACGAGCTTGCTGATCAGCTTAATCTCCTTTGTGTAGATTGAGCTTGATAAGATGAGGCCCTGGAAGATCCACGCAATCGAGACGCATCTTCAAGTCAAGTAAACTGGATCACCGAAGAAAGTGAACTGCCAGGAGAACATTTTTCTATTCTAATGAGGCAAATTGTACCTGTCTCACTCTCTCTCTTTTTTTTAGGGGCACATCAGTTTTCTATTAGACAGCTGATTACACTCATATTTATTTTAAACCCACGTAAATCTGGTGCATGTTACATTCGAGTTTAAAAAAAAAAGGTAATTTTTTTTATCGGATGGAGCCACAGAGCGCCGCAAGATGTGGGTTCGGCGTAAAACAGCGTCGTGTAATCTAGGTTTTTAATACATTATACCTATGGGGGTTTTGCCGGAACCAAACGAATTCGTCATAAAATGCAGGTCGTCGCATAACCGGGGGACATATAATCGAGGTTCCACTGTATTTACACAAATTGTTTCAATTACAGTGCTGCCAGTCAAAAAAGTTAACAAGTAACATTAAGAACACCCTCTTGTTATTAAGCTCCTGTCGTTGAGAATACATATATCACGCATGCATGAGGTCAAAAAACTCATTCCATTAGCTGTGAACGTCATCTGCTCGTGTAGCAGCAACAAAAATGGCAGGGACCGAACATGCGACCTCTGAATAATGCGTCCAATGCTCTACTACTGAGCTACGGCAGCATTCATCCTCCTGTCTACTTTATGGGGTACTATATATGTGCATTTTAAAACCTAGGAGTGTTAGTCAGCGCCAATCGCAGCTATGGTGGTCCCTGCCGGCGGCAAGTTATCTTTTTGTCCACTTCGCTTTCTTCACATTTGTATCCCAATTACTACAAACAACATCCCCTATACTTTCCTTGGCATTATTGTCTGTTAGTTCTGATTAATTACACGGGCCTTGTAACACAGGTGTTACTTAGTTTGCTAGAGAATACCCCATGATCAAGAACAGTGAGAGCTATAATTATTTGTTTAACTCCAACCTGTGCATGACAAAGTGCTGACAGCAGAATTCTAATTTCATGCACATAGTACAGTTCTAAAATTGATTTTGTGTTTTCCGTATGGTAACCATGGTAACACTCAATGAATTTTTGTTGTCCACAGAATGACTAATTATGGTTTCATCTGAAAACTGTTTGCAGCACTGCATTTACTGCATAATATAGTATCTAGCTATGCAATAATATTCATTTTCTGCTGAGCTGCCTTTTTTTTTTGTTGTCCCCTACAGTCTCGCAAGAAAATAGAACGGTAGCTTTGTCTATCGTCTCAACTAGTTACCCTAAAAGAAAAATTGTTGCACATTTGAAATCGGCATGAAAAACTAAACAATAGGGATGGGCGAATAGTAAATTTCACGTCTGAAGTGAATTCGAATAGTTCGAATCACATATTATAAAGAAAAATGAGCACTTTTGTTATGACCCAACTAACTCGCACAATATTTTGAAGAACTAGAACAAGGGGTGTGCGAATGTAACTTTTTTTTTAAGTGGAAGCAACATTGAATAGTAGCAAGATTTGAATGTAGGGCACAAGCTATAAGCGGTACAATATGTTAAGTCTTAAAATTTGCTTTTTCTCAGCGTATATAATACCGCATAACATGCCTTTAAACTAGGGGTGTGCAAATATTCGAAATTTCGAATATTTTTCGAATAGTGTTTGCTATTCAATTCGATTCACACTGGAATTTTGCTATTCGAACTTCCCAAAAACAAATACAGTCAACGTCCGATTAAAAATGACCCCTTCAAATTTTCAATATGCTTCACCTCATTACAATCTCGTATTGCGGCAAAGCTGCCTTTTAAGCTTCCTTACGGTCGAACTTTGCCAAGAGGCAGTCAACGTCCGATTGGAAGTGGTCCCTAGATTTTTAATATGATTCACCTCATCACACCCCGGTATTGCGGCAAAGCTGCCTTTCAAGCTCTGCTACGGTCGCAAATGTATTAACTCAAGAAAACGCTGGTTCCAACATGGAGATGAAAGATGTGGCAGAGGTGGGGGCTCAATTAATGCTGTTTTGGACCTGAAATTTGGGCAGAAAGCCCGAACAATCAGAAGCTGAAGCTTTTTAGCATCCAAAATTTCAGATGTTCTTATATATCGACGTCTACGAGGCAGATTTGGAGCTCGGGACATGAAGGGAGCACACCCTTGTCCGCCACATCAATTGGGCTTCCACAGAAGTTGAAAGAGTAGGAGAGGCTGAGGAAATGGCATCTTTGCCTATCACGTGTAAAGTGTTGTCGGCAACACTTTGGTTGCACTAAGTCATGTACATAAATTGAATTCAGCCTCTACATTGCCCCATTCTTGATAAGACAACTATGAAACACCACCCCGCCAGTGCTTCATCAACCTAGCGAAAAGAAACACTTTCATGTTGCTATCTCATAAAAATATGCTTAGGAATCCTCTCTAGCTTTTTTTTACTGCTATTTCGCTTCGAAGTATCCGAAAAATATTCAATTCGATTCGCACTCACACTTCAATATTCGAATTCGCTTCGCACCCAAAATTTTGCTATTCGCACAGCTCTACTTTAAACTTTAAAAATAATCGAGGTGCAAGTAATATGCAAGAACACTAAGTTGAAACATTAAATCAAAATTATACTGGTAAATTATTACCATGACAATTACTAGACAAGGAAGTGAAGGTACAAGTTTTAGTTTTAAGTTTCAGCACATGAATGTCAGTGTGACGCACGAATTTTGAAGTCTTTCTGCATATTTTGACCACACTGGTTCAATCATGTTATCTGAAACTTGCTATGTTAGGACCTTGGGTCCTTTGGAACACAACATGACCAATTTTTTTTTTTACCAATAAACGAATTCGTAGCGGCTGAGCTATAGCAGTGTACGGCAAGGGTCTACATGTACACGAGGGTCTACGTTTTTCAACAGGTAAACTAACATGGTGAGTGAGTGAAGAAACTTTATTTCCCTTTTTAAGAAAGGGGAGGAGCCGGAGGGGAGAGAGGGAGGTCTGTGATCCAGCCCCAGTAAGCGTCCGTAACCACTTCGTGTGGCCAACGCCTCCTCTAGAAAGATGCCTGCAGCGTGAGCCAAAAACCTCCTGCCCTACCCTTTCCCTCCTTCACCGTTTCTAATGAGGGCAGTAGCTGGCGATCCTTGCGGCGGCCACTTGCAACACACATTTGCGCATGCGCACATTACCCCCTCGACGTCACACCATGCCAGCCCCATTGAAAACAATAGGGGAGAACGTGGCGCCATCTCTCGACAAGCGACCACAACTCAAGGTAGGACGGCTACAATGGGATAGCCAGCAACGTCGCAGGCATGTTTCTAGAGGAGGCGTTGGTGTGGCATAACGTCAGTAGTTTGTGGGGCAGCTGAACAATGTTATTCAATAGAAAGGCCAGAGATGAAGTGAACTTACGGAGCAGCTTTAGAGGTGGCTGCCTCTATAGGGGGCGAAGAAAGCACCACAGCAGGCTCATCCTTCCAGTAGCTTTCTGAAGCTGTACCGCCAGGAACAGTGGTGCCAGTGGTGGCTGGAGCAGCTTCTTCAGGAGGTGGGCTGGTGTTGGCACGGTGGCCATCACGTGACTTGCGCTTTTTCTTGGAGCCACGGTGCCGCTCAGCTTTGCTTTCCTGAAATGACACGGCACCCAAGTTCACAATATTAACATCATTTTAACTATTGCATATAGTATACCCTTTTACTGCAATAGTAAATGGTCAAAACCAAAACTGACATATATTGAAATACTTTAGTGGGCAGAGTGCTTAGACTACGCCATGGATAAAGACGTGACCTCAATGAACACCACCAAGCAGACAAGCTTGGCTCCATAGTCACATCATCTATTAGTAGCTAGACTAAAAAATTCTGGCAGATCCTACGCATCGTGGGAATTGATTTCATGCAAAGCAGTTGGCGAGGAGGCACGTATGCCACACTGTGAGCCAAGTCTTACGAGAACAGTACTGCCAGCAGTACAAAATTTAGCAGAAAGGAGGTCTGGCTGCACTAAGAACTGAGATGGCATCAGCTTAAGTTAAAAAAAATAGTAAATAAGAAGACAAAGAAAACAAATCAATCAACACTGTGTTGCAAGGTTATCGTGAACAAGCGTTAGTGCACAAGATGACACATGAAAAAGTGCACAAACCTTGCGGTCCTTGCGAGATCTTCTTGAGCGATGGTGCCTGCGACTGTGGCGTTTGTAACCACTAGATGAAGAAGAACGTGAAGATGCTCCTGACGAGGAAGAAGATGACCAGGATGATGATGATGAACTACGATGACGGCGCCGCTTCTTGTGCCTGCATGAGAAAAATTGACCTGGGTCAATCTAGTGCATGGGTTCTGAAACTGGATTCCGCGGAACCCAGGGGTTGCACGAAGGCATTTTAAGGTTCTGCGAGTGGCCAGAACGAATGTGACCCACCCCCATTAGCACCTAAGTTATTGACTTACAAAAATTTACATTGAATTTTGCATTTAACAAAGCCATCACATGCTGCATACACACATCGGGAGTCTGCGAGTTGCGAGTGATCCACGCAGCAGCGGCAGCCCTTAAGACTCGTATGGCAAAATCCCGCTACAGTATAACCTCAGTACAACAGACCTTCATAGCGAAGAGGATTTCGGTCTGTTTACAATAGACCGAAATCCTCTTCGCTATGAAGGTCTGTTGTACTGGAGTAGGGAGTACGTAACATCCAAGTACTGTTACAAAAGACTTTTATGCAAATGCTGAATGGGTCTGTTATAACCGAAGAGAATTACGAGTCACGAACACGGTCAAAGAACTGATTTATTCTTAATGGGGGACGCAGCTTTCTTGCAGTGGAAAATAAAAAAACAATCGATTTTCTGAAAGTCACATTTCAGTTTCTTTAGCCCTTTTTCTATTTGATTCCAAAATATCTTCACTGAAAACTACACAGAAGTGCTGTAAAAAATTTGCTGCGCCTGCCAAGGTGGCGAAAATTAATGCGGAAATTGCAAAAAAAGAGCGCTTTCTTTTTAAATTATAGCTCCGCAACGGCGCAACTAGGCGCCGCCATTCTGGGCTCGTCTGAACGAGCATTTCTTCATATTCAAATTCCCCGCTCCATCTAGCTCCTGCATTCAGAAACAAGCATCCAAAAAGCAAATATTTGACGTTCGTTTCAAAGCCTCTGAATGGCTGCTTCTGCCAATCCGATGCTCGCTCCAGGAGAGTGTCGTCTGCTGCTTGCATGTCGCGAGGTCACGGCTGTCGAAAATCGTGCTACTTAATGACACGTTTGCACTTGTTCTGTGTTCACGGGTCAACGATCATTTAGAGTATACAGTGAGACCTCGTGAAACCGCAGTTGGCCGGAGCTCGAAAAAGTACGAACTAAACAGTAGTACTGTTTAACCGAAATAGCGTGAGGTTGCCCACTTACCTGTCCAAAAAAGAACCCTCAGAGAGTGTGATGAAAGGGCAAACAAACGTGCAGTATTTATTAACTTCGCGTGACAAAGTCTGTTATTTTCATTTGACGCCGCCGCGGCCTAGCAGCAATGACAGCGGCTTCAAACTCACTTAAGCTGCGAGCCAGCTTTTCTGCTAGCCCCCTCTTCTTGGCAAACACCCGCATGAGGCTGACGTAATGCGCAGCTTCTGCCACTGCCGGACCGGAATCGCCCGTGCTGTCGCTTTCCGTGTCATCGACATCACTGTGGTTTGGCGACACTTCGACAACAGAGGCAACAATGGCTTCGTCGGACATGTCCGGACAAGTCTGAACTTCACTGTCAATGTCTCTGAGGTCGGAGAAGGAAATGCCTTTCGTAACACCCTGCCACTCCAGCACTTCAGCAAGCAGTTTCGCAAGCTTGGTCGACGATGTCCAACGTCTGGTCGACGGTGTCACTAACGTCATCTGGGTAACCCGCACACACATTGAAGCAAGCGCACTTGAAGCAATTTTGCACTGTTGTTTCTTCAACCTGCCGCCACGAGTATTCGAGCAGGTGAATTGCACCCAGTAGGTCGATCGAAAATGCTTTGCCACATTCAATGGCAAGAAGAAATCTGCGCAGCAGATTCTTCTTGTAAAGCTGTTTCACAGCCCGAATGATGTCTTGGTCCAAGGGCTGGGCAATCGCCGTGGTGTTGGGAGGCAGAAATGCCAACTTTATAGCCGTAAGGTTATCCAGGGCAACATGCGCCGATGCGTTGTCTAGAATAACCACAACTCGTCTGTTCTTAGCCGCAAAACGACGCTCAATGAGGTGCATGTATTTCTCAAAGAGTTATGCCGTCATCCACGCTTTGGTGTTGCTGCGATAGACGACTCCAGATGGCAGTCAGGCGCCTTTAAAGCATCTTGGCTTGGCCGACTTTCCAATCACGAGGAGCGGAGTTTTGTCAGTTCCCGACATGTTGACACAAAATGCCACTGAAATTCTGTCCTTTGCATGCTTGCCGCCGGTGCATGTCTCGCCTTTGAACACAAGCGTTCTGTCTGGCAGCAACTTATAGAACAGCGCTGATTCATCCATATTGTAGACGGCATGGGGTGCATAGTCCTCCAAGATGTGCTTCAGTTGACCATTTTGCCACTGCTCTGCGCTATCCACATCAGCAGCAGCACTTTCTCCCGAAACGGTCCTTGTGGTTATTCCGTGTCTAGCTTTAAATCTTGCCAGCCAGCCATTGCTGCACTCAAAGTCCTCGTGGTTGAGCTGTGCAGAAAAAACCAGGGCCTTCTCCACGAGGAGGGGTCCGCTAATAGGCAGGTTTTTTGACCGCGCAGCTTTTAACCACTTTACAAGCGCCTCCTCCACATCCGAAAATGACGAACCGCGCAGCCGGCACCTTATTGTGGTTGCTGCAGCACTGCCGAGCAACTTCTCCTTGGAGTTCCAAATTCCACACACAGTAGTTAACAGCAGGTCCTTCTCGCGTGCCAGCGCTCACTTTTTCGTGCCACGTTCAATAGCACGAATGATCTCTAGTTTTTCTTCTGTTTTCAGCACTCTGTGCTTTTGTCCGAGCTTCGGCATGACGCGAGTACGAAACGGCAGAAGCACACACAGACAAAATGTCAAGCACGACACTCCTGCAGCTCTCGCGGCCAGTACGATATGGCACTGAAGGAACAAAGAAGAAAGCAAAGCCGACAAAACGAGCGCACATTGCATTTGCGAAATGATGATGAAGCGCCGCCGCATGGATAACATCAGAAGCCTATTGCTGCGCTCCTAATTTCGGAGGCCGTGTACTTCTTGTTGCGGAAAACATCCAAAGATGGCGCTTGTCAAGTAAGCCATCATCATCATCATTAACAGAAACAAGCGATGCATAGAGTTTCATACAAATACCCTAGAGAGAAAACTGGCGCTGCGATCGTTCAACTACCATGGGAATGATGGGAAGTACAGGCTTCGGATTGGATAGCGTTAGCTAGCGAACTGTCTACGGATCTTTCTCTACAGTTTCAGTTTCGTTCTTCGCGAGGCGTGGGTAGTGGGGTGCGTTTGAAAGCATTCAAGCAGCGCCTTTGTTGTTCAAAGAGGCTGAAGACCGCTAGATCTCTTAGTTTGCTGCGACGCTGCAGCTTTACAAGTTGTATTTGACAGTTTTAGCAAACCGTCGTGCACTCACCGCTGCGCACAGATGTAGCGTCCCATGTCAGTGCAGCAAACTGCATCGAGTTCACGTTTGTTTGATAAGCGCGTCTTACCAAACCTCGTTCAAATCAGCTGCAAAACGACGGCGAAGCTAAGTAGACGCACTGTCGCGCTCCTCTGACTCGACTTCACAACAAAACGAGAGATGCGTTGGAGGCAGACCACTTGAACAGACGCACCTGGCATCGCAGCAGACGATACGTTAAGTGTTTCTTACTCAATACAGTACTGTTATTTCCATAAATAGATAATGCATACTTTCGAGGGAAAAACAAGCGTGTTTCTTTTCAAGTGTTGTACAAAAATAATTCATTATTTGGTGATGCCAAATCTGGAACATAATTGCAGAGCAATGCATACCCTGGTGGTTGAATTTGTCCAGGTTTCAGTTCCATCTCAGGGTCACGCAAACTTTTTGCAATAAGTTTTGCATACAAAAGAATGAAGCAAGTTTTAATTGGAATTAACTTCATATCACTTTGTTTTACACTCGGCAAACAAGCGTTGCGAATCTCAAGAACCTAATCCATCCGAAGCAAATCCGAAGCCTGTACTTCCCATCATTCCCATGGTGGTTGAAGCGTGTCTCAAGGAGCCCACGTAGACACTAGCGCCAGATTCCCCTCTAGGTATTATAGTAAGAAAATCTATGAAGCGATGCGTGTTCTGATCTCTGAGGCTTGCTGTTTTCTCGTGGGGACGACATGCCACCGCAATCATAGAGTTAGTACAGACTATATGGCCGCGATCGCTCAAAGAAAAATGTAAACACTACATATTAACCGATACGTATGCAATAAGATGGTACGGTTCATGTGGACACAAAATGCATTATGTTCTATGGCCGCTGAGTCGGGGATTTGACATTACTACTTTTAAAACGAAACTACTGTTTAAGCGGGTTCGGTTTAACGAGGTTTCACTGTGATTACGCTTTACTTTGACAGCTTCAAGCAGAAGCTCAATTGTCAGATTACGATATCGCGCTGCACTTGCCACGAACATCGCAGATGCGCGTCTCGGACCGACTCATTGGACCCGCGGTTAGAGGTTCTGTTCATCAGCACTTCGGACCTCGTGATGAAGACCATCCGGGGACAACTCTTTGTACTCACGATCGAGCATGGCGTACTTTGAAACACCGGGCACTGCAGCCACGCACATCGCAACTAAGCTTTTGCTAAACGTTGTGGATTTAAGAGACGGATCCGAACTATGCGGGCAAGAACGTCCCGCTAGGGGATATGCGAAAGCCAGGAAGCCGCAATGTGTTCCGTCACAAGCTAAGAATCACATCGCCCGAACCCCAAAACGCAAGACCAAGCACGCTGCGTGCCGAATTTTTGTTGGCGCGGCTAGGCATAACTGATCACTGACAGATCGGCGGCCTTTGTTCTTAAATCTGTACATCAATATCCGGTGCGCTGTTTCCGTCCCAAGTATGCCAAGTGATGTTTGAAGTCGGAAGTTATTGAATTTGGAATGTCCGTGGTAGAAAAGTCCGCTGTAAAGGGGTCCTGCCACCTTGCTGGCCTCACATTTTAGTCAATTACAGTAGAACCTCGTTGATACGTTCCCGCTTAGTACAATTTCCCGGCTCCTATGCTCGAAATCACGAAAATTAAAAATAACCCAATACAGCAGTGTGTAATATGTTCTGGTTGATATGTTCCCAGAAAATACGATTATTCGGCAGCAACATTCAGCACCGCGGAAAACTGCGGTCGTGTGATACGTTTTGTAGTCAGAAACTCTCATTCAGGTGTGCAAAAAGGGCCCTCTCGTGTGCTTGTGAACCGCAAAGTGTCAGACAGCTGCCGCGCGGCGACGGCGGCTTCTCCGCGGTGCCTCTTCCCCCTCCGCTATTCCTCTGCTTCGCTCAATTTTCTCCTGCACGTCTTCTCCGAACTGCTCGACCGTCCCCTCCATGTCGTCTCCGAATTGCTCGATCGCCGCTCTCTGTCAACCACACACCGATCTGAAGGCAGGCGGCAACGCTGGCCGTCAAAATCTTCAAACGGCATTACAAAAAAAAAGAAAGTATTTTCTGTAGCACTTGGCACGATTTTGCTGAGCATTGCAAATCCTTCATCCGTAGCACACTACATAGATGCACACTCGTTCCACACACTTTTGTTCAGACCCCATGGCTATGACAACCGCCGGGGGAACTAACAATGCGGCCCAAAGAATGGAGGCTGTCGCTCCTCCAGTCCGCCACGGTTCAGTACAAGACCTACCGAGACGCATGCCGCCGCCGCTGCACAACACGCCGCGACACGTAACCATAGCAACGCCGCCATTGTGCCCAGTGAATATGGCCGATAATTTTCCCCACACTTTTCTCCCAGAGCGTGTTCGTTTTCGGGCTGCTCCGCCCATTGCGCGGCGCGATTCCAGCCGGCGTTCGTTTTTCTCTGGCTGGACAATTCTGCCTACCAGCAGGTCGTCAGACGCTGCCAGAAAAAAAAAATGTTCTGGAAGATATCTAGGAGGTTTCTGGTTATCAGACGCCAAAACGAGACGATGCGCGCTCGCTGCCATCTTTGTGAGGACTCGACGGATCGCAATGCGAGCTCTTGAGGGCTTCAGCTTCGGTTGCCATTACGCCGGGCGCTATATATTAAAGCCCGTTCTGCCATGCGAGATGGTGCGAATATTACGAGTGGCGGCGAACATACCAGCGCATGTCTCAAGTTAAGACAGAACGCAAACTGATCAGCGCGAGTGTGCAATGTAGTATGCGATAGACGCGAGCAGCTGTCGCTTTCGGGGATGCTAATCACTTTCGCGAGATTTCGCATATCGTGTTGTACCGCGATTGTTACGCGCACTGCGTAGAGTTGAGCTTGTTAAGCCTTTAGCAGGGCGGCAGTTTTCTTCACGGACGAGGCGAGTCGTGCGTGATCTTGCCAACGTACGTGATCATATCCCAAATGAGTATGCTCGAAAATATCAGTTCCGCTCTTCGGCAAACCTAGCCCCATATTTCCAAGCGGCAATGCAGAAAGAACTGACGCAAAAACCAGCGCAAAGTTTTGTCTGCTGACACGGCTGTAGCGTTTCTTTACGCTTACGCTGGTTGTCCCAGAGAGATTTTGCAATATTCGGGTTGTCTCGGGATTTCAACACACGTGACCACGACGTTATTTCCTCCCAGGACCGCAACTAGCTGGCTGACCTCTGGCTGCTAGCGAGATGCCAGGAGTTCGAAAATCGAAGAGTCCCTCCATGTTTTTTTGAGAAATAAATGTTTTTTGCCCTTGCACCTCAATATGGGCTTGTCAGCCTCAATTTTTACCGGATTCGGATCGTACGTTTTCCCAGATCGTACGTTTATCTTCCGTGTTTTTTTCGGAAACGTATCAACGAGGTTCTACTGTATATCCGAATGTCTGGTGTACCAGAATCCGTTGTAAACGAAGCTCAATCAATAGAACAGATACGGAGGTCGGCGTAATGCCGCCAATTGGTCTATAGTAACGGAATGTCTGTTGTGAGAAGATCTGTTGTAACGAGGTTATACTGTATAACGAACAGCACTACAATGAAAGATTTTCGATTCCCCGTCAGCGGCCCATAGCAAACACTGTGAAAGATGTCACGTCGCATCAAATAATTTGTGCCGCTGCTTGCACGTGGCTATGCATGACAATATGACACAGTAAAGTTGGCAAGCGGGAGTTTTGAATTGCAGTGCCGAATGAATTCATGAACACCACAGAAAGCGATATACCCAGCAAGAATGCGTGGAAATTTTTTGGGCTTTCGAGATGATTTTACCGTAAAAACCCGCATATAGCTCGGACCCGCATATAGTCCGGGGTGTAATTCGGGGATAGCAAACGTGAGAAAAAAAGTTTTCACCCGAATATAGTCCGAGGAAAATGGAAAAAATGCATTTATTGACATTTCATTCATCATCGTCGTCGGACGCACTCTCTTCCGAAGCTCCCTTGTCGGAAATGTTCTCCCACAGCACATCATCCTCAGTGCCATCAAGCGCGTTGGAGATGGAGCACTTTTTGAAGGCGCGGCAAACGAGCGCCTCTGGAATGCAGGCCCAAGCCTCGACTATCCACGAGCAGAGCATCGCTGGCGAGGCCCGTTTCAGCCGTCCGGCAGGGGTCACTTCTGGTTCTCCGGACCTCATCCGCTCCACGTACAGGCGCTTGACATGGTCCTTAAATGGCTTATTAAGGCACACATCAAGCGGCTGCAGCTGTGATGTCATCCCTCCCGGGATGACGACGAGCTCGGTGCGGGAGTCGCGCAGCAGTCGCTTTACGGAGTCGGCCAGGTGACACCGAAACGCGTCGAGCACAAGCATCGAAGGGAGCCCCAGCAGTGCTCCGGGCCGTCGACACCACACGGACTTTATCCAGTCAAGGACTAACGATTCGTCCATCCACCCCTTGTCCTGGCAGCGGACGACGACATTTTTCGGGAACTTCTCCCCCTTCGGCAGCGTCTTTCGTTTGAACACCACGTAGGGTGGCAGCTTGCGACCGTCAGCCGTGCAGGATAACATTACAGTCACCCGCGTTTTTTCGTTTCCAGTCGACCGCACGATAACTTGCCTGGAGCCTTTTTGATGCACCGTCAGCGCCGAGGGCATATCCAGGTAGACCGGCGTCTGATCCGCGTTGCCGATCTGGCCCAGCTGAAAGGGGACTGCCTTTCGCAACGCAATTATGTACCTTTGAAAAGCCACGAGGTGCTCTTCGTAGCTCTCTGGTAGCTTCTGGGACATCGACGTACGCCGACGTAGGGAGAACCCAGCGCGGCGCATGAAGCGAGACACCCAATGCTTGCTCGCTTTGAAATCCTCCGGCTGAATGCCTTTGTCTCGAGCGATCTCCCTTGCCTTCGCTTGTAGCAGCTCGATGTTGACAGCGAGATGTGCAGCTCGCTGCTCCCGCACAAAGTCTGTGAGTTCTCGTTCCACGTCAGGAAATGCTCCATTTTTTGGTCCGCGGAAACTTTTTCGCTGGCCGCTGCATGCAAAGAGGGCTTCCTTCTGCTTCCGCCAACCGCGAATGCTCCGCTCGTTGACTCCGAACTGCCGCTCCGCGGCACAGTTGCCGATGGTTTCGGCAGCAGCGATAACTTTTCTTTTAAAAGCAGCAGAGTACTGCCTGCGCGGTCCTGACATGGTGTAAAATCACAGGAGCAAAATCGAGGCCGTCGTTATGGGCACCAAGTTGAAGCAAAGGCCACTGACCAACTGACCAGTTAAGACTAACGCCGCTAACACTACCTAGCGCAGAAGCGCGCAGACAGCTGATGATGATGATAGCACCGCGCTATGCCGAAACCGAAACTGAATTTGGGCCGAAAATTCTTGGGACCCGCATATAGTACGGGGCCGAAATTTCGCACCCTAAAATCTAGAAAAAAACCCCGGGCTATACGCGGGTTTTTACGGTACTTCTTTAGAATGAGGTTTTACGAGCATTTCTATGGGGGTTTCCAAGGGAAACTTTGTTTACTTCATTATATCTATTATTTTGTTATATCCCATCTCATGATAACGAGGGATGAGTGTACCCAGCTTCTAGTGTAGCTCTCTACAGTACAAGTACAGTATTACCTATCCCAATACAAAAACAATTGCACTTATGAAATCGGCTTGCTTTCAGGATTCCTGCCTGCGTGGCCAAAAGCCATTTGGTGCAGTTAGGACTACCCCTGTTCTGTAACACAGCGACGAGGGGCTCACTTTTTCTCCACTTCATCCTTAAGCAGAAGACGCAGCTTTTCTCGGGTGTCTTTGGGCTTGCCCATCTCTCCTTGAAGTTCAGCAAGCAGCGACGCCTGGCTTGACAGAGACCGGGTGTCTTGGGACACCAAGGGCTCCTGCAAAGAGAGACCAATGTGATGGCTGCACTATTGAGCTCACTCAGCTTTCCCAGCTGCATCTACAAAGTGCTCTCAATCTAGATCATCAGTTTACTGCAGCAGTGGAGAGCAACAAGAGCATAAGGAGCTGCTGACATAAGGGCTGGCATCACGACAATGCAAGGTACGTACGGCCTCCTTCTTGCGCTCCTTCACTTCCATGGCAATAAGGGCTTCCCGGGCATCTGTGTTGCTCAAGTTCACTTTCACAGCCTTCTTGTACGTCTTGACCGCACCTTCCAAGTCACCCCTCTCCTCGTAGCTGCACATACCATGATACCCTCTTCAGTAAGAAGACAGCTGTGAAACTTCACAGCAAATAGCAAGGGTTCACCAAGTGAGGGATGATGTCACACCCAATGCTCAGCGAATGCCTGCCAACTTTAAGGCAAAACCCCATATACGCAAAAATGCACGCAACAGCGACGAGCGACGCGACGTAGATGGTCTTCGCGCAAGCGGTCGCTTGGATGGGCAAACCCCATTTACGCGACGGCTTCGGCGAGCGATCTCCACTGTTGCTGGCATGAGGGCGTTTACTCGTGCCAAAAGTTGCCCGTTGTCAGCAGTATGCAATGTAAAATACGATGTTTTGTTGCTTAATTGTACATAAAATGTGTATCATTGTCTTGCAGCATTTTTTTCGATCCCATCACTGCTGCTACGTGCCGCCAAGCCGCGTCACAGAGGGCGTGGGACTTGTAGTTCCCGGCCCTGAGGTCCCGTAACGCACGTTCGCGTTCAACAACGTCAACGTTGCGCTAGTTGCGCTCGTCGCCGTTGGCCATTGTTGATGAACGTTGTTGTTGATGCGCGTCGATAAGAAAGTGGCGGCAATCAGCAATACGTCACTGATGCATCTTGTTCCGGTTTTTTGCTATTGGCTGCTTGAGCACAGCACTTCCGGGCGACGAGCGACGGATTCCAAATCTGAAAAGCCGAGCGATCGCGCGAAATCGACCACGCGACACGTCGCGCGAACGGCTCGTTTCGTCGCTCATAGCATCGCTCGTCGCTGTCGCGTGCATTTTCGCACATATGGGGTTTTGCCTTTAAGACTTACGAAACCTGCAGACATAACACTGAAGGAGGGACCTGGATACTTTTTTTAAATGACTGCCAGAGCACACATTTTTTTCAAGGTATGCATAGTTCTACACATTGTAAATCGAAATACGATGTATGCCCATCCAAAATTTTCACCTACCTGAAAAAGTATCTTGAGTAATGTGAACAGCAGGATTTAACCGATTTGTTTCAACAAGGCCATGCCGAATGCATAAAAGTTTATTTTTTTATTTTTCATCTGCAGTCCTGTGGAATGCATTGGACTGGGAAGCATTTAGCATTCTTGAAAAACCATGGCTGTCCTCTTTCCTGCAGCAAATAGGTTCAGCAAATATTCCCCACTGCACAGACATCACCTTCAACCAGTACTCACTGCATTACATGACTGTATTGCAGTGAAGCTTACTAAAGCAAATTAATCGCTATGAAATGCAAATTTCTACTGCGTGAACCATCCATGTTTTGAGACACGCATATTGTTCATTTTCCTCCACACGTGCACTGCCTTTCAGTTTAAAATTTTAGGGAGGTGGAAGCTTTTGTCAAGACAGCAACTACAGCTTAGTGCAACTTAAAGCACGAGAGGCCTTGCCCAGATGGCCAAAGTACAGCAACCGATCGCCTCCTGGACATGAGAAATAGTCCCTCTCATGTTTTCGGCCACATTCATCATCTGTGGGGTCGATGGTTGTCTGACTCGCGGCATCAGTTGAGAATGCACACCCACTGGCGAGGGCTCATGTTCATCAGCCTTTAAGGTGGAAATGCCGCTGCCTTCTGAAGTTGCAGCCAACTATCAAATAGTCCCGTGTTTAACTAAATATAACACAAGCGCTTCCCCATAATGGGCAGGATACTCACTAGCGTCCAAGGGCGACCAGAGTCTCGGACATGTACTTGCGGGCATTGGGGTGGTTTGGATTCAAGGTCAGGGCCTGCTCGAAGTCTTCCAGGGCACGTCGCAAGTTGCTGTTATTCGCGAACCTGGCCAACCAGCACAAAGAAAAACAGAGCTTCAGTGTAAAGCAGAGCACGACAGTTTCTCCATGACCACACTTGATTAAAAAATGCTTTGCATTAACATTTTTAAGCTATTTATGTTCTCAAAACACACCACACACATTAAGGCATACAACCACTTTCCTGTTATGCCTACCTCAGCCATTAGGTGTGTACCACTGGGCTGCTTCTCTAGCAAGCTGTCGATCAAAGTGGGTAGGGAATCGGACGTCGAAGCTGCCATATTGACACCAAAAGGCACTGTCATGCAAAACTAAGAGCAGAAGCAGCAAGTGAAGCTGTGAACTGGCGCACCACAATTCACCACTGCTGCTACATGCATTCTCACGTAAATTTGAATCACTGATGCACATTCTGCATCCATTTTGACAGTGGTAGCCTGTGAATTTATTTAACCCTGCTACCTCAGAATTCATTAATGATGGTGGGCTGCAGGGGCGTAGCCAAGAGAGAGGGGGGGGGGGGGGGTCGAACCCCCTACCCTCCGAAATTTTTCAGTTTTCTTTGTGCATGTATACACGCACACATACAAACGCACGCACGAACATACATTAAGTATGGTTGACCCCCCCCCCCCCGAAAAAAATTTCTGGCTACGCCCCTGGTGGGCTGCATCACTGGCTTCGATTTCTTTCATTAATTCACCCAAAATGAAGAACTGTTGAATGTACCACTGAAAATGGTGGAATGATCAGAAAAAAAAAAGCACGCTTAAATACAGAATGATAATCGCCTTAAAACATATTCCGTCACCCCCTTAGTAGTGGCATAATCCCTCAATACTTTTTACTGGTCACGAAACTTCCCCGTCACTCTATGGGAGAGCTTTGTGTGTCGCCAACTTTGACCGCGAGGCAGCGCCACCAGTGTTAAGGGGGCACCCACGGCACCATCGAAGCAGTCAGCGAGACGACGGCGTGGTGTGTTTGTTTTTGTGTGTCGTGCTGTATCGGATGTGTGCGGTGCTTTCTGTACGTCTTATCGCATTCAAACGTGACGAATAGTTAGCGGCAGCGTGACGAACGATGCTGAAAACGTCCTGCGTGCTGCACGGTCGCTCCAGCGAACAAGGCACTAGTTGAGGCCAGCGCGGCGACGGCGTGCTGTGCTCGCTTTGTTTGCGCCGTTTTATCGTGTGTGTGCGCTGCTGTGTGTGCCTGTGACCATTTTCGTATGCGACAAACCGTTAGCGGCAGCTTCACGAATGATGACAAAGACATGCTGTGTGCTGCACTGTCGCTCCGGCTATATACTCGCGGACAACTTTTCCTGGCAATGAAGGAAAGGCTATGGGAGCGGAGCTACTGCACATGTACAGCTCCGGAAAGTAGTCCGGCACGGCACGCGTTTCGAATTTAGTTCTGGTTTGTGAACCTTCCGCATCTCCTGTGATGGCCATTTGATTATTCAAGCGGCCGTCACAGATTTAGACAGCCATTTGTTAGTAAAATTCATCACAAGCTCCCTCGGCGAATCGTCGGAAAAGCTGGAGGGTGACGAGCACTCACCTGAAGACGCAGACGCCTTTTTGACTGTGAGGTGCACGTAAAAGGTGCGACGTATTCACAGGTGCGAAAACGCGAAATGACACTGCATATAGCAAAACAAATATAAATATCTCCTTGGTGCGCGCTGACCCTCTTTTCAAACAGCGCCCCGTAGAAAATAAAGTAATGTTGTTGTTTTTTTATTCTCATGCAGAAAACATGGACGCAATTGTGGGACTATAATCTTCAGCCGTAGCACATGCGTAGTTCGGCTCTCTAGCCTTCCCTTCATTGCCAAGAAAAGTTGTCCGCGAGTATAGAGGAACCACTGAAAAAGTATCTTCGTTTGTGTTCCCCAGCGACCCCGAAAGCCGTGAGCAGTGGAAGCGGGCGATACCACGTAAAGAAACGGGCACATTCTCATTCAGTTCACCAAACGTTCGAGTATGCGAAAAACATTTCTATAACGAGGACATTATTCGCGAAGACGAATGCGTTATAGAAGGCACCGTTGTTAGGTTGCCGCGTGAAAGAGCGAAGCCGAGGGCCGGCGCTATATCTCGATTATTTGAAGGTCTCCCGGCTTACTTGTCCCAAAAGAAGCCGGCACCTCGGCAGTTGCCACACAGGCAGCCGGTCAAGCGTCGTTGAGAGTCTTCGGAGGATTCCAGTGGGGGAAATGCTGCGCAGAGGATCCGGTTGGACGTCTCCGACAAATTGGATGCAATAAATGACGGTAAATATTGCAGTTTTACGCGGCTTGCTCTTCTGTGTTCTTCGACACGCTGATTATAACGCAAGTTGAGCAAACTTGATGGATTTCGTAAACCTTGGTGTTTTTCCCCTTGTTGTGCAGAAAGTATGCCGACGGTAAGCAAGGCTGAGGACAAAGCTTGCCAAACAGAGGAGGCTGT
This sequence comes from Rhipicephalus sanguineus, assembly GCF_013339695.2. NCBI lineage: Eukaryota > Metazoa > Arthropoda > Arachnida > Ixodida > Ixodidae > Rhipicephalus > Rhipicephalus sanguineus. The sequence continues at coordinate 211,573,773 of NC_051178.1, read as the reverse complement.
GTGCAGCGCTTCGGAACTGCGTCATGCGTACAGCTGTGTACTGGCAACGTTGGTCGCGGTGGTTCCGCTGACATAGGCTACAGCCTCGAGGAAAATAAAAAGCATAAAAAAGGCATGGCCAAGCAGTCTTTGCTAAATCAGCGTGCAGGGCGTGGCTGCACGCCGATTTCACCGCGATCGAAATGACTAGAACACTGCCGCAACCAAAGAGACATTTATGGCTGCTACGCGCAGGTACGAGTACGCTGCCTATACGCGATAGGTGATCAGTATATAAAAAAACGCACGGAAACATGTCCGTGAAGCCACCAGCGCGAGTCTCCGCCACGGAAACCTCTTGACGCACCGATAACACCGTTCAAGCGGCCACAATGAAAGCCCCCTTGTCTGCAGTAACGCCCCCTTGTGGGAGGCTGTGTCCCTATGCCAAACTTGGCCCGAAGTTTCGTGACCAGTAGAAAAGTATCGAGGGACTATGGTAGTGGTGATGACTGACGTAGGTTGATGCTGAGGTTACAAATAAGGTATCAGTTTAGTGCACATGAGTTACAGTTTACACTTAAGCAAAGAAATCAAAATGCTCATACTGAGATAACATGAGCCACTCACAGAGCGCCACGTGCCACCAGCGCCTCCACGTTCTCGGGGTCGATCTGGAGGGCCTTGTTGAGGCAGGCAAATGCCTCACTGTGGTTGCCAGCCTTGAAATGCATCACTCCATCTTTCAGGCTGTAGGTGGCAGAAGGAAGAAAGCATTCGAAACAGTCAACCAAAGGAGACTCCAAAAGCAGAAATCATGCATACACTTGGCCACTTTCTGAAGATAGCCAATTTGCGCAGACATCTAGACAACTACACGGTACAGCTAAACCTGGATGTAACGAAATTGACGAATGTCAGCAATATTTCGCTATATATACAGGTTTTTGTTACATGCAGTTTCACATGAAAATAGGCAAGTATAATGCAAAACAAAACCAAAACGAGATGGACATCACTTCAGAAGGCCTCACCTCTCACATTTATTCAGAAGAAAAAAGCTGCGTGATTTTGGCTTGCATTTTCTTCACATATGATGACATCAAGCACTGCTCCAAGGAACTTAATTCATGAAATACAGCATCATCCTACGCGCCGGTGGCATGACCCAAGACGTCCAACGCGTCCATCGCTTCCTTCGTGTTAAGTGCGGCAAACAGTGGATCTTTCTCTGATGCAACTTCGTCGTGACTGTGATTTTGCACCATTTCAACAAGCGCCGCATCTGACATTTCTTCGGTACATACGGTACCGTTGTCAGAAAACAAAAATACACCAAGTTCAACATCGTCGGGCACTCCCCCGTTCGCACATAGTGCATCCCATGCTTCGGTTAACGGGACCCGTTTATCACTGCTATCGCTGTTGGCGCAAAGCAAAACCGTCACGTAGAGTTTGCTTTGCTTGCCTCCGTGGCAGTCCTCTCCTTTAAGTGCCAGCGTGCGATTAGGCAGCATCTGATAAAACAGAGCCATTTCATCAGCGTTATAAACGTCAGCTGCCTCGTAACGGCTCAAAACGCCAGGCAGCTCATCGGCCACCCACGATGCACAAGCATCGCTGTCGGCAGAGGCCAACTTTCTGCTAATGATCTTCCCGACGACTCCGTTTCAGCTCTTAAATCCTTGCAGCCAGCCGTTGCTAGCTTTGAAGTCGTCATGGCCCAGGATGGAAATAAAATGCTTCGCTTTTTGTTGTACAAGGATGCAACAGCCCAAATAGGATTTGGAGCAATTTTTGGAGCACCAAAATGTTGCTTTTGGAGCGCAAAAATCCAAATTTGGAGCAGGTTACGAAAAGAACCCTGCATTTTTTAGCCCTAAATCCCAAATTTGGAGCAGTATAACAAAGAAGGCTTATTTTAAGAAAAGAAAAAAATATGTAGAAACCATTCAACATCAGCTAATTCGTGCACAGTGCACGTGAACACTGCTATTTCAATAAAAGCATTGTGGTGAGCCACCCCACGTTGCGAACAATGACTAAGTCCACATTAGCATTTGCAGAACTTGTCATATAATTTGACAGGCACTGGAAATGCTAATGTGGACCTGCGAACCTGGCAACCAGGAAATTCGGGAGATTCATAAAGCAGGAGCAAGTGGGGGTAGCGAAAAAAGAAAACTGGCATACGCTTTTGTCTATTGATCCTCAAGGCCGCAGAAACGCCATACACAGCAGCTCCAAATGATTGCCAATAATTTTTTAGACGTCAGCAATCATACTAGTACTCGTAATTACACGGTCCGTGCACGAATGAGTAATTAAGGAACAAAATGTGTTGTGTCCCTGACAGCTAGTACTAATGGCCCCTTCTAAATCTCAGTATGCTTTTCCGCAGGACACCAGTGTGCTGCGGCAAAAGTGGCTTAAAAAGCATTATGCACGCAATAAAACAAGCATCAGGAAATTTGAGAACTACTGTCCTTTTCTATCGCGATAGCAACTATATGGTCACTCTCGACAAGTTTTTGCCGTCATCTCCCGTATAAAGTCCAAATTGATAACATATCCCTGTGCATAGTATGTTCTACCGCGGGTAAAAGCACGCGAACGCGGGCGACGAACGCGGCTGAAGCAGATATCAAACGAGCCAGCCCATCTCCATCGCTCGGAGGGCGTATGCGATAACACCACTCCGCTCCGGGAAGCCTGCCATCAAAGCATAGAGGAAACGCCCCGCCCATCTTGAACGAGCATGCAAAGACGCAAGAGGGGGGGGGGGGGGAGGCTGTCGCTCGAGTAGCAACTCTGAACTTTGATTCTAAGGTCACGGTCGCGATCGCTGGCGCGCGCGCTATCTCGGCAGCCATCAGCGGGCGGCTCGTATATCCTGCTACGTGCTGCGCTCTCAGTGCGAAGACACTGTGCAGAAAGACAATCTTTCCCTGGAGTGGCCGTATTCTCTTACACCAACGTTTTGTAGAGTTACGCGAGATCGGATACAAAAGAGTTTGCTGCCAGCTTCACTTCGTATAACATTACAATTTGTCGCTATCGCATTCACTGCTTCGTCCTTGCGGTGAAACTGACTTTCTTTTTTCTTTCGTGAGGGGTTAGGGTTAGGGTCTGTGCGTCTGTATTGGATGACGATGCCCACGCTGCAGATGACCAACGCGGCCTGCATTTCTTGCTCAAATTTGCGCAACTGGGAAAGTTTTAAGCTGGTCGGGCATTTTGGCGCAGCGTGGCGCAATTTTAACCAATTTCACGGTTTTGGCTCAGCTTGGCGCAAAAATAAGGAATTGTATCGAATTGGCGCAATTGGCGCAGCTGTTGCATCCCTGGTTGTAGGATGGCACCGCTTATGGGCACATTTCGAGCACGTGTGTCTAAAAACCACATAAGCATGGCTTTGTCCACATCGGTGTACGTTGACAACTTCATCCTTTTTTTCTTCGAGCTTGTGCCCGATTCTACTGCACTGCGGGTGCTGTCTTTCACTTTCAAGATAGTTTCCAGGGTGCTGGCAGGAATGTTGAATCACGCAGCAACATCCTTCTTCTCGCCAGCGGCGACCGCATTGACTGTCTACAGCTTGTCCTCGAAAGACAAAATTTTACACTTTCTCACTGAACACATTTTTGAAGCGAACAATCACTGTGAGAAACGCGCAATACACACTGCTGACGTTGACACTCCCGTTAAGGCTCGCGTCGCGTCTACTCACACATGATGCTATGACGACAGAACACGCACAAGCCTAAAAAAGCAAACAAAATCAGGTATGCGCAACAGCGACACATGGTGTCACGATGCATAAACGAAAAAAAGGGAAAGAAACTGGGATCTGCCACAGAGCGGCATTCAGCAAGCTAGCGGTTTTGATCATCATCGCGGCACACCAGATCAATTGCTCTGGCTCACTGCTATCGCATGTGTTCCTCTCGCGATCGCCACTTGCCTTTTTTTTAGCCATTGCAAAAGTTGCATTATTTATCCAAATTTTCAGCAGATCTACTGCTCAAAATAATGAACGATGAGCATGGAAAATTCGTTACACCCAGGTCATTTGCCACAATGCCTTCGTTACATGGAGGTAAAAAATACATGGGCTTCTATGGGGACAGAGTTGGGGAATGAAAAAAATTTGCTAAATCTAGGAACTTGTTAAATTGAGGTTCGCTACATCTAGGTTTAACTTTAAGTACAGTAGAACTGGTGGGAATACAGCATCAATATGCATTAAGTGGAAGTACACAGCAACACCCAAGTCCAAAGTGGCATCTCTTGACATGTGCTGTTGTGACCAACAGAAAATCCTATCCCACAAAATACGGGTCATCCCACATAACTTGAGCCAAGATGTTAATATTGAAAGGCGCTTTGGAAGCGAATCGGAACCGAACGCATACTATTTGCACTTGCCTGTAGTTACACAGGCTACTTTTTACTTTCCCCTTAACTCATTAATTATATTTATTGGCTTAATTATTGGCTTAAGACCCGAAGTACGAATGCAGGGTTGCAAAGCACCTCCAGAAGCCAACGATTGAGTTGTTTCCTGTGCGATATGTCTCACGTAGCCCTTTTTCCGCGTTAGAAAGCCCGCGAAATATGAAAAAAGCCATACGACCAAGCACTTGCACACTGGTATGGTGTTGTTCTCAAGCATACCATCGGTGAACCAGGTCACCAGCAGCGTGACTGTGGTCACAGGGAAGCAGCAGAGTGTTTTTCATGGTGGCCAGCATCTGGGCCTGCAGCTTTGTCGGATCTTGGCAAAAATGCATACAACTGGCTGAGTGCTGCCGAGGCCGAGTGCTGCCGAGCACACGCATGAAACAATGCAGCTGCCACTGTTCACCAGCCGCAAGCTCGAGAGCAGCATGAAAGCAGTGTGCAAGTGCTCAGTCACGTGGCTTTTTTCACATTTCGTGGGCTTTCTTTGCAGCAAGGAAAAAAGGACTACGTGAGACGTATCACACAGGACACAATTCAATCGGTGGTTTCTGAAGGTGCTTCCCAACTCTGCATTCATACTTCTGATCTTGAGCCAATAATTAAAAGGCTGGTTAATTAAATATGATTAATGAGTTAGTCAAGGGGAAGATAAAGATAGCCTAAGGAACTATGCCAAGAAATATGCCAGTGCGAACAGCATATGTTCAGTTTGATTCACTTCCAACGGCCCTTTCATTTTTAAAGTTCAGGCTCAAGTTACGTGGGATGACCTGTACTTTGCCTGAAATACGCATGACAAGGATATTTTTCTTTCTCTCACAGCACGCAAAATTTCCAGATCTCTCACAACGACTGCACAATACCCACGAAGCTTTCAGAAAACTATGAATTGACATCAATGGCATGTGGACATCTTAGTGTATTAGTAGTATGCAACGCTGAATAAATGAACATTTGCAGCAGCAGCCTTTCGAAAATGTTTTGAAAACAAGCACTTTTGACTGGCCTCTGCCCTTTCTAAAGACAGGAGGGCATTTGTGGCACACTTAACCTAGCAAAACAAGTGATAGTGGTGTGCACCATAACTGGATTAGCCAACACAGCTTCAAGCAGTCGGCCAATTCATTACGCTCCATGGTAAGGGTTTCAACTATCTTTCAGCCAAGTCTATCAAATGTAGCAATCATGTTCACTGCATCCTGTGCCTGCAAATACATGGGCCTAAAGGAAAAGTGTGCACCAGTGAGAAGATTCGGGAACGTAATTTGTGTCAACAGATAAGATGCAAACTGCGCAGCACGCATATGCGAACTGTGTTTCCCCTATACCGTGGTTACCACAACCATGCATCTGAAGTGGCTGTTACTGGTGTCTAATCGAGCCTTCAATTATTGCCTAAAAAATTTAAATACGTAATGCAGTGCATCTTAAAAAAATAAAGCAATAGACTTCAGCATACATGTTGAAGAAAAGGTGAGCTATTCAGGTTTAATGTTTTTTTCTTACTGCTCTCGTATATTGCGTTTTAAAATCAGGAGACAGCATGCATGCAGTCACTAAAAAAATCAGTTCCGAGTTTGTGCGTCACCCTGTTTGTCTTCTTGACATTCTTAACCTCTGCTTTTTGTTACTGGAATGGCTAGAGTTTTTTTTACAGGGTTATTGCAATTTTTCAATTTGTTTTCTCAAGGACACAAAACCATAGAGATTTGTTTGCATACACTCACATACAAAGTGATTACGATGTGGACATGCGCAACGCTTTCTTTGCTGCAAGAAAGTTGAGCGACAATTCATTTGGTGTGAACTACTGCCCAGATGCCAAATTGCAATTAGACTAATTGCAACAAGGAATCACTAATGAGTTCAAGCTCTGAATCCAACCTAGAAGCAACTCCTCAAAAGTGCGTGCAGCAGGACAATTTTCACTGGTACAAAGATAACAGCAATCTGGTGATCACGTTTATCTAAGCCTGTGAAACATATTTATTTCAGCGCACATACTTTTTGATAAGTTCCTTTCTCGTATTTATTTTTATTGTTCATGAATAATGCCTATGGAAAATATTTTTTATGCAACTTCATGGTCACCATAAAAAGGTTAGGCTCAATTTTTTTTTTTAACGGGTCACTCTGAAAATTTTAAACCTGCAATAAATTAGCTCAACCCTAAAGGTTGCATTTGGCAAATAACATTTAACTCTCAAAGGATTACAACAGACTAGGCTGACGCAGACATGATAGTTGATTGAATAAAGGGGGAGGTCGAGCGACAATTCATTTGGTGTGAACTACTGCCCAGATGCCAAATTACAATTTTAGCGCTCGTGTGTGTCAAGCCTCTTCTCTGTCTTTGTCTTTTGCACTGTATCATGGCAAACCAAAAAGCCCGAACAGCTACCCTAGGGAGGAGGAGGAACCCAGCCAATCAGCCAAGCATTATCAAGCACAGAGGCACGCATACACTGGGTGTAAGGATTAAGCAGTGACCAAAGGAAACAGTGCCAAGGCATTACCTGGCCAGAATTTTGCAGGGCATGTGGGCCCTATAAGCAAAAGAGTGAAACTTACAAGCTGCTTACGTCACATCTGTGGAAATTAAAAAGAAAAGCAAAATTAATGCTTGCAGCACATTTGATTAGCAAAAAAAAGTCCTGCCACCACTTATACCTCTCGCAAAACTCTGCAGTGAAGCCCACACATAACTCTAGTATGAAAACTGAGAACAGATATGCAAATACAGTCGAACCCGTTTATAACGAACTCGAAAGTGCGCGAAAACTGGTCGTTATATCAGTAGTTCGTTGTAAATGGACTCGCCCTCAAAAACATGCATTTAGCAACCAAGCCGCTTTTTGTTTTTCTGCGCATTTTTATTGGAAAGTGCTAACAACTCCTCCGGTGGGAAGTTAGGCCTTTTCGCGTTGTGAAGCGAGGCCCGCTGCGTGCACGAGTGAATTAAACTGCCTTTGCAGTGAAGCAACAACGTTTCATTGAACTGCGGTACCGCTACGTGGAGCCGATCATCCCTGGCTAGTTGCGTGCAGCACGTCGCCTACTCGGTTCACGCCATCACTGCCGGGCCGCTTGCATTTGTGCGCATTTGTGCCCGCTTCACTTCTGAGCGTGCACGGGTGCGACGAGCGGCCTGTACGTTCAACGTGGCGAAGACAAGCATTTTGGAAGCAACGCGCACTCTACGTCTCCGTGATGCTCTGACAGCCCTGCACGACAGGCGCGGCGCGCTTGGGTTGCCGCCTAATAAAACACGCTGTATACGCTCGCTGTAAGTGCATCAACGTTTCTCGGTGCCTGTGTCGCTCAACACCAGCGAGCTAGTTTCGTTTACACGAAGCGATGCGCATTTTATCTCGCACGGCGCGGCGGAAGCGAACTTTCGAATGGCAATGGCATGGCGCGCTTGTACTGCTTGTACCGCTGTCATCCTGAACAGTTTACGCCACACGTGCAGCCGAGCCGATAGCTGCAGATGACTGTGATAAGGTTGTCGGCGATAAACCATAATGGCACGTTCATCGCCGGCCGCCACATCACCTTCACTCTCTTCTGATGCTTATCCGTGAAGGAATCGCCGCAATCGTGCGGAAGTCGTAATCATTGATCGGCCGGTCTCTGCCATTATCGAAAAGATGAAAGACATTTTGCGGCACGCTGTGATGTCGACACAGTGAACATTTAAGCACTGAAAAGTTATCGCGGTCATCGCTTATTGCATTTTATGGATTCTTGCGTTCCAAGGCATAGGTTCATCGTAGGCGGTCGTAGCTGCAGAGTGTAGATTAAGGGGGTAACAGTGCGAACACACACCTACAAGAGAGACGACACGGACACAAAAGCGCTGACTGACAACTGGTTTTAATGGCAGAATGAAACACCTTATATATGCCAAAGTGAAGCATGAAAAAGAAAAAGAAATAGAGGGATGGATAACAAAGATTAACAACGTGCAACGCCAACAACACAAAACAGCTGCAGAGAACGGCGCCAGGAAAGGTTGCCGTGCGAAAGCTGACTTCATGCTGCCTTCACGCTGCAGGCTTCATGCTGCCTACTATTTCTTTCTTTCTTTTTTTTTTTTTATTCCCCACTGCCATTCTGCCACTGAAGAAACGACCGGAAAGCGAGCGACCTCGATCGTAGCGTCCGAAAGCAGCGCATGCGGTGCTCGCCGATTTCGGGTATCTTCGTCACGAGTAAACTAGACTGGGGTACGTGCGAGCGTGCGCCTCTCATGCTTTAGAAGGCCTACTTTAACTTTTTTTTCGCTTCGTATACACCATATTTTTACCGCGACCGTGTCTGAAGTGTTCGTTGTAAAAGTAGGAGGCTTTGAAAAATGTTCGCTATATGTGGACGCAATTTCAATGGGTAGCATAGGAAAATCGTAAGTGCATCGAAATATGGTCGTTATAACTGATAGATTGTTATAAGTGGGTTCGACTGTATGCAGAGTCCCATCAATTATTTTGAATTAAGGAACTGCCTCTGATCACTGCCATACATCTGCACGTGCAGTACATGCAGTATTTTTGTTCAAATACAGCAACAAGCCTTGCATAACTGCATAACAACTTTTCAAGTAGTCCTTGTCTGCTGCAACGACTAGAAACATGCCAAGCTAATCTAACAACACTGTTCCTTGCAGAATGACAATGCTCATGCTGAAAGCAGGAAAGCAGTACTGTCAGCCCTGCACACAAATATGCCTGTGCTAACTGGAAAGTTAATGCAGACACTCTTAACAAGTGATTTGTCCAAAGAGATTCCTACACCACAGCTACTGATGAAAGCTTTGTTCCTCCTCCTCGTACCAATATCCAAGGTGGTTGGTTTAGAATACGACTTGAAGCAATGGCACAGCCTATCATTTTCACACTTAACCCTGACATGAATTCACATTTGGTCTATATACCGGGTCAAGCTGCACTAACTTGAGGCCCAGAAGCTTTTGAAGTATGGCTGTGCACTAGAGATGCTAGATAACATTTAAAATGTCATGTGAAATCGTCGATTAGGAAACACTGCTGGAGCCAACATTCTGACAAAATTATCAGGCCAGCCCTGATGAAGACATGTCCCCTTTTGTAAAGTTTCCCGAGACATGCATACAGAGGCATGTGGGGTAGGTGGGGTGCTCGTCCCCTCCCAGCTTGTCTGTAATTTTGTCCACAACATGTATAATAATTAGGGGTGTGCGAATATTCGAAATTTCGAATATTTTTCGAATAGTGTTTGCTATTCGATTCGATTCGCACTGAAATTTTACTATTCGAACTATTCGAACTTCCCAAAGACAAATGCAGTCAACGTCCGGTTGAAAGTGACCCCTTCAGATTTTCAATATGCTTCACCTCATTACACTCTCGTATTGCGGCAAAGCTGCCTTTCAAGCTCCGTTACGGTCGAACTTAGCCAAGAGACAAAGACCGGTTAGAAATGGTCCCTAGATTTTCAATATGCTTCACCTCATCACACCCCCGTATTGCGGTAAAGCTGCCTTTCAAGCTCCGTTACGGTCGAACTTAGCCAAGAGACAAAGTCCGGTTAGAAATGGTCCCTAGATTTTCAATATACTTCACCTCCTCATACCCCCGTATTGCGGCAAAGCTGCCTTTAAAGGTCCGTTAGCCAAGAGACGGTCAACGTCCGTTTGAAAGTGGTCCCTAGATTTTCAATATGCTTCACCTCATCACACCCCCGTATTGCGGCAAAGCTGCCTTTCAAGCTCCGCTACGGTCGCAAATGTATTAACTCGAGAAAACGCTGGTTCCAACATGGAGATGAAAGATGTGGCAGAGTTGGGGGCTCAATTAATGCTGTTTTGGACCTGAAATTTGGGCAGGAAGTACGAAAAATCGGACGCCGAAGCTTTTTAGCATCCAAAATTTCAGATGTTCTTATATATCGACATCTACTTGGCAGATTTGGAACTCCAAACTTGAAGGGAGCACACCCTTGTCCGCCACGTCAGTTGGCCTTCCACAGAAGTTGAAAGAGGAGGAGAGGCTGAGGAAATGGCATCTTTGCCTATCACGTGTAAAGTGTTGTCGGCAACACTTCGGTTGCACCAAATCATGTACATAAATACAATTCGGCCTCTACATTGCCTCACTCTTGATAAGAAAGACAACTATGAAATATGACCGCACCAGCGCTTCATCAACCTAGCGAAAAGAAACACTTTCATGTTGCGATCTCACAAGAACATACTTAGGGATTCTCTGCAACTTTTTCTGTAAGTTCACTTCGAATTATTCGAAAAATGTTTGAGAAATATTAGAAAATTATTCGAAATTATTCGATTCGATTCGCATTCAATCTTTATTATTCGAATTCGCTTCGCACCCAAAATTTTGCTATTCGCACAGCTCTAATAATAATACTGGGATGAACCTTGCACAAACAAATTGAAAATTTTGATCGCAATGATAGAGTTATTTTGTGTACCTTCCTCTCTATACATAGTCTAGCTTGACTGACCCACCCCCTGTACCCACCTCTGTAGGCATGCATAATTTTTGACCAGCGAGACCACTACAGGATCCATGCTTTATCACTTACATCATAACCCCTCCCACTAGAGCAATGGCTTAGCCAACCTATATTTACTGAAAGTGACATCCCCAATAGGATCAGCCAACTTCCAAATGATTGCTTGAAAATTTTATCTGATATCTTCTGGTATTCATTTTATCAAGATTTAACATGCTGGGCTAAACATATACAGATATAAGAATCTAGTGATGATTATGCCAACTGCAGGAGTGCCAACACGGTGCCAGTTCAAGAATTTCAGGAGATTGACAATACGGTGACATGCTTGCCGAGCCAAATTGAGCATTGTGTCATCCCACTGTCTCGTAACAAGGTTGTGAGAAGTGCGATTTCTTTACTACTGTTATATGTGGGCTTTTGCTGCACTGTGCAGGAAAAGGCTGCCAAGCCATGCAAGGCATACACATACCTCTTGTAGGCCCACTTGGATGACTGGGCCTTCCGCAGAGCTGTTGCATACTCTTCTTTGGAGTATTCTTTCCTGGAACAATACCAGTTGCGTATGCATTAGGAACAGCCAGCTAAAGTCATGTTCTAAGAAAAAGAGGCATGTTGATGGCTGTACAAAATACCTTATGAAAGTAAAATTCCATGCCTCTAGAATTGCCTAAACTGATCAAAATGGACAGTACGAACTCTTTTACACACTCCTAAACCAACACTGTTTTGTGAGATTGATATTAGCACACAATTTTAGAATAAAACAGCCAAAAAATGCTTCACATTTAAACAGAAAATGTGCTGCACTGTCCTAGTATACTGCACTAGGAATATAGCAGATAGCGAAACCAGCTAATCCAATCAAATGCTTTGCTCACTATCATGAGAATCTCAAATATGCATGATGAACTAACACAAACTGGAATTCCAGTCAAACGCTATGGGGAAGCTCTAGAGCATGCTATGGTAAAGCCTCGATAACTTGAATTTCAGAAGACCAGAAAATATATACAAATTAACCGAGTGTCAAATTATTGAGGATATCAAAAGAACAGCAAACAAATGCTTACATAAACATACTCTCATAAGCTAAATGGAGCAACAAATAATGTTTACATTTTGTGCAAAAACCATGTGGGAGCTACAATTAAGGTTAACTCATGACTGACTAGCATTCACAGAGGCAATAAAGTCTCAACACCCTTGCCTCAATGTCAGCTCCTGCGCAACATGAACTGAGGCATCCTTTTTCACTTTTGTCAGCACATCCCCATTATTTTCATTGAAATGCCAAGGATAGGAGCACTGAAAATGTGCCTTCAGCATCAAAACGTTGTAATGCCAAGATTCTCGTCCGTGCCCGCTTTGGGTGAAAGGGGGAGAGCCATGTATGGCTTTGGGAAAGGGTAGCATGATAAAGATCACTGCTGCGGTTTTGCACGCCAAAACCACGATACGTTTATGAGGCGTATGTAAAAATGGCAGACTGGGCTTGTGTGTGTTCCGGTGCTCCGTGTGTGTGTTCCTATTCTTCGTCCGTGTCTTATTCGCGCCTTAAAACTTCAAATAAGTTTATGAGGCATGGCATGCTACAGTGGGGGGGCCACCTGGATGGAGTTCTTTCATCTACACCTAAGTCCGTTCTTGCATACTGCCCCCATCAAAATGCAGCTGCCGTGGCTGGGATTTGAATGTTAGCAGAAGCCTCACATCACAAGCAAAAGGTCAGGAGCAAGATATCACAGCAAAAACCTTTCAGACTCCACATTCAGCAACATTGCCATTTATAATGAACATTACAATGACACGCAGCACAGGCATAGCAGTCGGGCATTAAAACAGTTTGGATGTGTGCATGGGCTCCAAGCGGCCCAAAAGACAGGCTTGGGCTACTCTACGTTTTTGCCAGGCAGGCTGGGCCATGTGCGAAGACCAACTCAAGCCCATAATGCAGACATTATTGCAAAATGCTTCTCCAGCATGCTGCACCTCCTCCGCGCACACGCTACCCCCTCGTACTATTACCTTTTTTCTTTTGTTGCCCACATTAAACACATCACAGAAATTGCAGTATGCGATGTACTTTACATATGGTACATTCCCCTTCATCCTAAACATGCTGAAGCCTGTTTTGAATATATTTGCGTTCCACCGGTGACCGGTAAACAGCATAATGCCACAGTCGTGCCTCTGCCCCAATTTGATACGCCCCAGTGTTGACAAGCACCACACAAAGCAACTTCACAGGTCTCGCTACCCTCTTTGGCCACATCAATATGAATCACCTTCCTTGCATGTTACTGTGGCTTACAAAAATTGGACACAAAAGAAATGCAATACAGTGTGCCAGTTGTCACACTCTTTCTTTACTATGCCACTATGAATCGATTACCGGTGATGTTCGTGGCACGATGTTATGGACATGAGAAACAGCGTGTGTGCAAAAAAGAAAAGCAGGAGGAAACTGTTCCGCTTGATCCCACGTTGCTTAGAGGCAGTGATGACTGGGAGATCGACGTCACTTAGTCATGTTTTAGTTCGGATCAGTTAGTTACTCATTCGTGTTTGCTCATTTTGTTAACAACTTTATAATGAATTATTCTTTATTTTCCGAAATGTACCTTTCAAGGGTGCATTTATTAGTTGCATTTAGGTATTAAATTATGCTGTAAATTTTTTTCTTGAAAAAAAATTTCTTAAGGAGGACTAATGAAGGCTTGAATATTTCACTATGTGTCACTTAATATTTATTAACTCTAGGAGTACTTGATCTATGCTTCTAATTCTTTAAGGAGATGTTCTTGTGGAAAGCTTTTAGAAATCTTTTTATTTTTTTGATTAATAATAATAATAATAATAATCTTTATTGTACATTTCATAAGAAAGTAATACACATATCAGGCCTGCCAAAGCAACATAGGGCTTGAGCGGCAGTGCCTGATTACGAAACTTTTTTGGCATACAAGCTTCTTGTGAATCTATTAAAGTCAGCACCATTCAAAATGTATGCTTATTTACCTTCACTTTGATATATTGCACGACACTGCAAACCTACAAGCAGACGCACAAAAGATTCCCAACTCGGACACACAAGAGACGGCGAATTTCCTGTGGTAAGGAAAGAGTTCATGCCAACACCGTGACCATTGGGAGAGCATCCTTTGCATCTTTTTGTCAAGTTTTTGTGATGCACTGGGACAACAACAATGCTTCATGGGAAATATAACTCAGCGGTTGGAATCAGATGCATGCATCAGTACCCTGGCCATCGAATTTCCTGTGAAGCGCTATTAATGCCCCACCGACCATCCTCGAGATCGAATAGAGCAACATCCAATATGGCAACATTGCTGATTCCACTTAAAGGAACATTTCAACTGACTCCCACAAGCTGCTACCAAAAATTATGCAAAAAGTGTGGTGTGGCAGCAGATCCTTGCAGCGGTAGACAGCAAAACATAGTCGCCTTTAGGACAAGTGCAGCGCAAATTGTGCAATTCCCTCCTGGCATACGAGCAATAGATGGATAGCAAAACTGCGCGTCGTCTGCTACAATACTTCCGGTTCGAGGCCTAGCTCTTCACTGCTTCAAGGTGCTTGCTGTTCAGTGTAATCAGAGAGGAAACGTGCAATTCCGCGACACGTCTGTTACTGGTTGTCGAGTGATTGTGTTCTTGAACTATTTTGTGAATGGATACAATATATTTCGCAGTTTATAGAACATATCGATAAGTAGAAATGGGCAAATACGGGGAACGGTAAGAGGCAGGTCTCGAGCGCGGCATGCGAGTGTAGATATACGGTTATGCTTTAAAACACGCAGTAATAGTTTGAAGAAATAGCTTGATTTAGTATTTTCGAGCACAAATGGTGCCTGCCTCAGAATCGTTCACACGTATGAGCACAAGTGTGTCAACATACGTACGTTCCCAAATCACTTATATACTTCAGACAAAAGTACACATACTCTGCCCGATAGTACGCCATTACGGTATACTTGCATTGCATATACTGCATCGCCTACTTTTTGAAAAATTTATAAAAAAAACTGCTCAGCATGTAAAAGGCCAATGGAACACAACGGCCTCTCAGTTACTGATATCGTACGAAGTAAAACTACTGAAGTCGCTTTTGAAGCAACGAGTTGCATGGTACAGCGTCTCTAGTAATTCGGAGACTTGCAAGCGGGAAGTGCCAATACGTTTTAATGGTGCTTGAAAGACAAATATATGTAGGGTGCGCAGAATTTCGCGTGCATTGAAACACAATGCTCGAATGCGCGAGGGAATGACATCTCACATAAAGGAAGATTCAGAGGCCCGAAAGAAAAGCCAGAAAACTGCGAGAGTTAATTGTTCATTTTTAGAGTAAGAAACATTTCACGATTGCCATTCATTATATAGAACCCTCGATGGCATCTTTGCGACACAAAAGTAAATAGATAATTTTACGAGTTCAGCCAAATGAAAACAGATTGAGTGGATGTTTTATGGCACTGCGATGTGCAACAAGTCTTTACAGGTCACAAAACGTGCTGAAACACCCTTTCCTGCGAAGCAACATGCATGTGTCCGGAGGTGCATGCCACTTGAATGAAGAAATGACCGTTCGCACCTTTATAACGATCCGGTAGTGATTTCATTTGTTGT
This sequence comes from Rhipicephalus sanguineus, assembly GCF_013339695.2. Classification (NCBI taxonomy): domain Eukaryota; kingdom Metazoa; phylum Arthropoda; class Arachnida; order Ixodida; family Ixodidae; genus Rhipicephalus; species Rhipicephalus sanguineus. Next base: position 211,558,165 of record NC_051178.1, on the reverse strand, counting down.
TCAACTAAGCTGCAGCTGCGCAGCACTACAGAGTATTATGCAGTAATTTTTGAGAACAGGTAACCGCGACTGCTAGATGGAACACACAGAAAGCGACGGTACTAGCAACAGTGCCTGCTCGGCGGCACGACGTCTCGAACCGGAAGTCGGTACAGAGGGGCGCCATAGCCCACAATCCTTTGTGAGAGCCATGATTTCACTATCCGCCTATTGAAAACGGTAACATGGCATCTGCAAAGTCCCCAACGCAAAACCAGCTCTCTGAACACAACTAGGCCACTTTATCAGAAAACAATATCTTTTCGCCACAACAAAGCCCCTGTAATGTCCGGCCAGGCCTTTTGCTTTCTTACATCGGGCCAGTATGGGTGGGCTCCTTGCCCTTCAGCATTGAGATCAGGCAGGCTTTCAACGCATGCAGGCTGGGGCTCGAAAATGGGGCCTATGCACAGCTCTAATACAGTCTCAAACCAATGTGTCACCATTAACACTTGGCCCAAAATATTCATGCATACAAAGAGCTGAACACCAAAAACATTGCATGTGTCAAGTATTACATCAGCGCTCCTGTAAACCACCAGTGAGCCTCACTCACATATGCAGAGCCTTGGTAAGAGATGCCTGCCTCCAAGACGGTATTCCCAAAGCCGAACAGAGATGGCTAGCAGTAGTAGGGTTATTGAAACCAATGGTTCGCTCAAGGACTTCTTGATATGAGCGGCCATGAGTGCTCATCAGCCGCCTGCACGCAAGGAAACAAAGTGAATCGAAAGTACACAAACACTCCCCACAGTGATGATTGTGCTATCAGGAGAGCTGTAACTCACTTGTGGTGGGAAGGGACCTCTTCCTCAGTAACCAAACCCTGGAATATAGGGAAAACTTAGGAATGAACACAATAGAGTACATTTATCAGTCAATCACTCTATCCACTATAAGAATGAGGTGTAAAGACACCAGGAACGCTTTTAGTACACATCTTGTCCTTACACAAGATTCACCCCTAAGCAACTCTGTTTCATTAATACATATGAAAGTTCACTGGCTTCTTCATATCTGCTAGATTACTAGTCACACACTAGCCATGCAGAAATAAGCCGAGAGTGGCCGATGTTTAACCAACATAGTTTATGCATGATACATTTAAGAAATATAAAAGCAAAGTAAAGACGATTAACTGATTTTACATGGCGTGTATAATGTTGCTAAACAGTTGCATTACTAATTAATTAAAAATGATGGGTGCTCATCCCTGCTACCAGCAAAGCTGTTGAACCCCATGACAAACAGTATTGCAGAATGAAATCAGGGTCTTGATGCTGGCAAATTGTGCTCAACTTCTTGGTTGAGAACTGCAGGGTGTTATGTGGCCACACGCCTGCGCTCCGCTTCTTGGGCACAAATGAGTGGGTCCTGCCTTGCTTTTTGCACGTGCTCGGCAATCTCCCTTAATGGGGAATTATCCAAGGTATGCACAGCGTATTGGTTTGCTGCTATAGTGACTGTTTTCTACACATGTTGTGCAGAGAGAGAGACAGTTGTGTGTGCTGTGTATGTATGTGTACACACACACACACACACACCCTCACATAGTTGCTCCCACCCCATTCCCATACATACATAGATTTCTCATTGCCTCTAGCACATGTCGTGTAGTTTTTCCTTGTATTTCTCTTTTACACATTTGGTCCCAGTATACTACCGAGTAGGGGTGCTAAAATGTGTCATGGCACCATACCCGTCAGCCGGTGTCAAGCAGGAGCACACACATAGGGCTGTGCATTCTATGCCAGTGTACTGTGTTGGGAAAGGGGTCAATACAGGACCACAGGTAGGCCTGATATTGCACTACAAGAAGCCTGCTCTACCTTCGCCGTGAGCTGATCCGACACCGCACTACCCCTGGGATCAGCCCACATATTGCGCTGACAAGTAACGGACAATGAGACTAAAAATTCCAACCAACATATCACTGACAGCTTCGCTGTGAAAAATCCACAAGAATCAACATCAGGAACACAAAATTTGTCCTTATATTTGCGTGTGCCACCAGCACACACAAAGCTCTACGAACTCTAGGAGTGTGACATGCAAGCAACTAAACAACCACTCCCAAGAGCCCCCCAGCAGTACTGTCTGGATTTGTCCATAAAAATCTTGGCGACTTTCCAACAGATCCGTCAGCATTTTAGCGGATGGGACTTTCTTACATCATCATTAGCACTCTGAGAGAAGGATGATGAGGTTCACGTGCAGACACTAGAACATACGAGTATTCTTACCAGCTTCATCAGGTGTTGCTGGTCTGCAGGAAGTGCATCTGGCTTCATGGACAGAATGATGCGCTCAGATTCAGAAGAGCAGCTGATCACAACAGCTGTAGGTAAAGAAGCAAGCCACGATTTGTCAGTGCGAGTTCACTTCCAAAGCCACGTGAATGCAGTGCTCAAGTAACATGTCTCACCTCTAACAAGGTCCTTGGTTTGAAACACATCAAATGGGCTTTCGTGAGCCGAGAATGTGGGCACCTGATTCAGAGGGCAGAAGGCCTAGAACAAAAGATGTACATTACCAGTTACATAACTGTACTCCAAAAAAAGCTTGCTTTATGCAACTACTGGTTAAAGCTCAACGGCGGTACCTCCATTTTATCATCTTTTCCGAGTTCTAGAACAAGTAAGAAGACGCATAAAACACTGCAAATCTGGAATTGGCTGAATAAGTGTCTGCCTTTTTTTCATTCTGAGCTAAAACAATACTTGTAATAAGGTTAAAAATTACAGTAGCAACAGCACACTAAAGCCTAATTACAGTTCTCCTTATCTGGCACAGAATCCGAACAGCTAATGGCTGCACACACAAGAGGCACAGCCATGAGCCGCACATAGAGAGCAGAAAAGAGAAAAAAAAATGTGAATCAAGCAGGAATCTTCACCCTCGGCAAGGATCTCAGGTGCACATTTTCATGGGCAAGGGGGGCAGGCACCGCCATGTGTTACATTCGTCCCAAGCCCATCATAGGGGGGGGCACATGTCTTGCAGAAGAATGTTGGCCAGAAGAAGCAGGTGTGGCATAACATGATAGTCCTTTTCTCGCACTCTCTTTAACCAACACAAGACCTCGAAGGGAGAGCATTTTGTTTTTTTCGCTTGCTCACATAGCCAGGCTTGCTGCTGTGCCCTAGAAACAGCGTCAAGAGGACACACACTGGAGACAATGGCAAAAATCATCAACAAGAGGGCATGAGCGCTGGGTGGGGGGTAGAAAATACTCACATGTGCTGTCAGCACACGTGCACACACTGCACAGAAACTTCGACAAACACGCTTTCGTTTTGCTTTCACATTGCCCTCTCTGTTTTTTGTCTCGTGAGGATTGAGTACCAGACCCGGTCCTTTACAAGGGCATTCAAATCAAGCAAGTGACATCTACCACTCCTTTGGTGTGGCGATTACCTATGATGAATGTCCTCCCCTCCCTAGATGAGAAAAGCAGAATTATTAATAAAGGAAAGCAAGGACACTGAATGAAAGTATGTCACAGTCGCAGTGACAAAAACAGGAGTGGTTAAACACGCAGTCGAGCAGCAGAAGCCAATGTTTTGACCAGGGCAAAGGCAGACCATTTCCCTTGAAGAAGTGTTAGCTCAAGCCCACGACAGCCACTGTTCAACCACAGTAAGCTCTTTGGTATGTAAAAGGAAAACTTGCAGCTTACCACAGAGGTCTGATACATTAACAGCAACCAGTGATTGCACAACTGACAGTGCCGTCCACACTGTCCAGTTCAAAGTCAAACTGAAAGTACAGACTATATTTTCTTTTTGTTCGCCCATCCCTCTCTTGGTAAGCACATATATAGCTGCTTCTAGTCCTGCCTTTTAGTCTCCACCTTCTAAACACTTCTAGGAAGTGGTAACTGCAGCATTTTTTTACCTTTTCTGTTCGGAGATTTTTTTTTGTGGTATTTTCACAGCACACTGGAACCCCGATTATATGACTTTGAGGGGACTACACAAAACCGTCGTATAATCGAAAAACTAAGAATTTAGGCAGTAATGCTCAGTCTTGCCCGAAAAACTGTTACAAATCACCTGAAAATGCCCCCTGCATGAACCTACAGTGCTCCAAGGAAGGTAGATTAAATTATTTCAGTAAATGACAGCCAATCAATTAATTTGAGGAGGGATCAGCAAACCTTCATTCTAAGCTTTAAAAAAATCAAATCAAATGTGCACGTCTGACAAAACGAGCCTAAAAATTGCTTGTGCATCCAGGATCAAGAACGATAATAAAACCAAAACCAAGTTGGCAACAACCTCTCGTCAGTGGTGTCGCATACATTGTCATTGCCATCACAAAATGGGGATGAAGCAAGTTTTTTGAGAGTTTGCGTAGATTCATTTTATGCGTGACTGTGACCTGTGCGCATTGTATGTATTTCAAATGAAGTGCAATTGGTGATGTGCCACTTTCATTGTGAAAGCTCATGTCAAGGGAAAGTTGTTCTGCATGCTGAAGATAGCTGGATCGATGTGTTTTTGTGTGCTTGAGGCTTGTGACCGTGAGAAGCATAAACGAAGTGAGGAATTCTTCAGTTGCATATTGACCAGAAAAAGTTTTTTAACGAGCCAAAAACAGGAAAATATCCGGACCTTAAACACTACCTTGCTGACAATCTCAAGCAACTCTGTGTAGATCGAGCTTGTCTAGCTAACACCCCTAGAGTACACACGTGATTGAGGAGTCTCCATATTCAATCTTAAAGCCTCGTAAACCGGATTATTGGAGAAAATGAACTGCCAGGAGAATAAATTTCCCATTCTATGAAGGCACGTTGTATTGGTCTGTCTCTCTTAATTGTCAATATGGGGGCACATAAAAGCTGGTATCATTACACTCCCATGAATTTTTACCTTGAAACCACAAAGCATGAGTGACCATTAAATTCGAGTAAATATGTTTATTATATCTTGAACGGTACCAGAGAGGCATCACATAAGGTGGAGTTGGCGCAAAATTGCATTGTATAATCAAGGTTTTTTAGTCAATTATTTCTATGGGGCTTTTTCCGGAACCAAACAGATTTGCCATAAAATGCAGGTCAATGCATAACCGAAGGATGTATAATCAAAATTGCACTGGATTCCAAATGTCAAATCTTCCACAGGGGCTCCTCTGTAACTATACTAACTGAAACTAGATTTTTTTTACATAGCCTAAAATTTTGCAGTTGCGCTTTAAACTTGGCTGCTGAGCGTTTACATTACTGTATACCAGAAGTTCTAAGTTGTGTTGAATGAACATGCAAGTCTGAAATCTGTGTTTTAGAAGCTGAAATAACGCTATATGCACTTGTAGCCATCTCGTTTGCTATCATGCTGTGCCATGAATATGTCACCACAAAAATATGAACAGATATTCAAGCACCAGTTGCATGAACATAGCCATACAAATGAGCAAATGACCAATGTATTTGCACTGTCACCATGCAAGTTTGCACCGTTCACGTTTTTATGGTTAATTGTATTATTGATTTCATTCTTTACCAAAGGACTTGCAATACATAGACAAGGGATGCTTTCTTTTGGTCCTACACTGCTCTGCCCACCATAAGGTGGGTGAACATGCCATAACAACTTCCACGTGCAAAGGAAATGTCAAACACTATTTTTCTTGCACAAAATTTTGCAAGCCACTTGTGCTGCATAATGGTCCTTGAAATACTGATCACAATAATGAGCTTAAAAGCTTGCAATGGCTGCCACGCCACTAGTGGCCTGGAGCGGAGCCCCTCACACAGGGTGCACATTTTTTTTCTGGATAATGCAAGAACGGTGTGGTAGCAAACCAGCCTGCATCAAAACTGCCACATGGACACTAGTGCAGCTTTACCATGAACCATGTGGGAACGTGCCCTCTATGTCGATTACCAACATCTTCACCTGCTGGCAAAAAAATTCGGCCAATAAACAATGTTAACTCAGAAGTGTCCCTAAGGTTGCAAAACTTCTAATCTGATTTTACAAACCACCCTCGCAAACCTACCGTATATTGCCAATTATAAGTTGACGTTTTTTCCATAAAATGACCTTCCAAAGTTCGGGGGTTGACCTATAATCAAAGTCGACCTATACGCGGAATCGTAAAATCGACTTATCTCTGGGGTCCAACGAAAGGTCGTCGTCCTCGGACTTCCTGCTATTCGACGCATCGATAACATCAGCAGAGTCGCGGCAAGAGCTATCTCCCAATGCGTGCGCGCCGCTTCCGGAGTCGGACATTTTTGCGATCTGCCAGCCACGACGATCGCGAAACTATAGCGAAACCGCGCGAGGCGAAACTACGGAGCGCATTTAAAAATCACCGCCGCGTGGCATTAATGCGAACTGCTTGGGAAACATGGTCCCGAAAGCAGCATTTCAAACCTTTGATAGAGGGCGAACGATGCTCTATGAAAAAAAGAGGAATTTATCTTGCGATGCGCCCTGCAGTTTCGTTTTCATACAATAGAAACGATTCGTTGACAAACCATCGGCGTTCCACAAAAAACCTGACAACACTTCGCGGGGAACTAAACCACATGACCAGTCACATGCGCCCACAAGCTGCCACAAGCGTCTTCGCGTCTTTTTGCACTCACGCCTGTTCGCCATTTCTGCATTTTGCTTCGCTTGCGAGCAGTGGTGTGTGCTATTTGCGACGCTGCCAAACGGACGCCAAGATGCCACCGCTACGCCGGCAACAGTACAGCGCTGCTTTCAAGAGGCAAGGATCCTCTACGTAGAGTCGGAAGGCAACGTTGAAGCAGGGCGCAAGTTTGATATGTCAGAAAAGTGCGTGAGGGAATGGAGAAAACAAAGGACCCAGATCTTCGCTTGCGCTGCTACACGCCGTTCCTTTCGCGGACCAAAGTCTGGACGATACCCTGCCGTTGAGGAGGCGGCTCGAGATTGGGTTCACGACCAGAGAAGCAAGAGCCTGAGTGTTTGTTACGATGATATTGAAGCAAAAGCACATACTGTCAACGATGCCTGGTATGGACTGCCAACCGACACGGTCCACACGGCGTTTTCCACGTGCGGCATCTCAGTACCACCGGCACCCGTTCCGACAGCGAGCAGCAGCAGTGGCTCACACGATGGCAATGACCGTGACTGCGTCCTTCTCTCAAGCGATGACGAGTCGTAAGCAATGTTTCACGGGCAAATAAATGTTTCTTTGCATCACTCCCTCTTTTGCAAAACTTATTGGTGAGCTATGGCCGCAGCATGGGGCTGTGTTAGGAGTCAACTTTTTTTTCCCCTAGAAGGGGTTGCAAGTTGGGGGGCTGATTTATAATCGGAGTCGACTTACAATCGGCAATATACGGTAAATGGAAAAATCTCGGCGCACACACCGTGGGTCTTTCTCAAAGATTAAGGGGTTCCTCAAACCTTTTGAAGCACCTATATTTTTTATTTGTGTGTTGAGTAGACTGATTGCTGGGGATAATTTCAGCATAGGTTGAAGCAACGATATCAATCAATGTTTCATCACTGCCCACCGCATCATCGCATAGTGCTGCTCGCCAGAACTATTGCAGGCAGAAATGATGACAGAGAGTGCAGGCCTGTGACTGGATAAATATAACGTTAAAAATGTGAAATGTTGACATGTTGTCAAAATGTCCAAAGTGAAATGTTGTCATGAGACAGCTGTTACAAAGCCACTGCAAGGCTTGGTGCCAACTGTCTGCAGAAGAGCCTTTCAGGCTTCTTGGACACTGTGCATAAAATGCACAGTGTCCAATTTATGTTCACTTGTGCTGCCCTGACACCCAAATATTTGGATCACTACGTTACATCCTCGTAAACATTGCAGCAACGATTGCATTAGTTATCATGAAGTAAGCACTGTTCAATGTTTTGTAATGCAATGTGCAAAATTTAATGCACCTTTACTACTTTAAGCGCTCTACTTAAAGGGACATTATTCTGAAACATTAAATCAGTTTAGACATAAATTATTCTTTCAGAACTCTGTTGTCATTAATTTTGCCATCATAGGTTAATTATTAGAAGAAGAAATGAAGGTGCATGTTTCAAGTTTGAATTTCGTGCTGAAACTAGCACATGAACCTAAGTGTGACATCACGAATTTCAACGCCTATTTGCATATTTTGGCCATATTGGTTCAATGAGATTTTCTGAAACTTGCTATGTTACGACATTGGGTCCCAGCAGTATCACATGCAGTATCACTTGGAGCAACCAAGATGTTTTGGTTGGATACATTCCAGAAGAAGCACAAACAAATCGTCTAGTGGGGCAGCCAATTCGGCTAGTTTATGACTCAACTTCATAAGCAAACAGTGCAACATTTATATGTCCATGACAGTGTTTGTGCGAACGTAGTGCTCTGGCATTAATATTTGCAAGTGCTTTGAATAGCTAATAAGCTGCATTTTAAGATGAGCAAGTGTATAAAAATGGTGTAGTGGCTGTGATCAGTTTCATACAATACAGGCCCACACAGTATCACATTAATTTTATTTTTGCACAGTTGTCTACATCACGGAACAGCTCTCCCGTACAAGACAACAAATGAGCAAACAGGTTTCTGTTTGAGCAATGAGCAAACAGAAAAAATGAGCAAATTATAAACAGATGAGCTATTAGAAAACCACACTAAATTAACCTTAGTTCTTGCATCAGTTCTATGTCATGCAGGAATTACAAAAACCCCCCGGTCCCAAACACGTCTGAACATGTGCCCCAAAGCAGCTGTGCTGTATAGCATGCACTGTGTTTCTAGAGAGCATGGCTCAACATTTAGCATAGTATTGAATACATGCTCAAATAGAGCCTAAGTAACCCAAGCATGCGTAGAAGGCACTGCACATGCGTGAACAAGCAAACATGTTCAAATAACAAAAGTAAACGCATAAGGCCATGGTGCGCAGCATCTACTTCTCAGTGGGGCCTTGCCTGCTTAACAACCTGTGTAGCTTCCAGCCTGTTAGTGTGGTCAAAAAGATATTGAGGACTACCTGGACATGCAATTAATATTTTGAGAATCCACTCGCACTTGGATTCGAAAAATTTTTGAGGAAACGTTGCCCAAAGTGTTTCACAGCCCCTTTAACATAATCCGCATTAGAAAATGGAGGATAAGCGTCACTATATCCATTGCTGCGCTGCTGGTTTTTAAAGATGATAGTCTTTCTTGGGGAACTTAAACGCAGAAATTTTGGTCTGTCTGTCTGTCTTTCTGTCTGCCACACGATTCAGTCACCCGGCCAAAGTTTAAGCACTTGCTGAATGCCCAGCCATCTTGAACTGGTAGCATATCTGAGGCACAACATCAATGCGTAAGTATTAGATAGTGTGTTCCTTTACTAGAAAATACATAGATACATAATTCTAAAGACCCTAGTGTTTCTTAGGCTGCGCTGAGAGGGCCGGCAAATGACTATCATCTTTCGACGACATTTGCAGCGAAGCACGCAGATATGTGGCCAATTTTTTCTGCCTGTATTCAGAATCAATAGGTGCCACATGCATTAAAAGCTGCTCTTTTGCACTTTAAAAAGCTTGGCTAATTTATCTTAATCTTCTAAAAGCTCCTATGCAAGGCATGCAAACCTCTGTCTGATGCAAGCGTAAAGGGGCAAAAGGTTAATGGCTATGCTGCAAACTTGCAGTGTTTAGTGTGATGATGAGTTCAGAAGGTGCCACTAAAAAGAAAGTTGTGGCCACTTGTTCTCTGAAAGGAGGGATAATTGAAACGCACTACATACCTTTGCAGTTTTGCAGACTTTTTTTGTGCACAAGTGGCATAAGCACAAAATGTTTTTGAAAGTGTGGACGAGTGCACAGTAAGGAAGTCATTTTTTTCTCTCTCTGACAATGTGAATTAGGTGCGTCTTATAGTGACGAGTGCCTTACAAAAACAAACAAGAAAAGAACCACAAAGTCTGCTTTCTTAAGCATCACCATTATTGTGAACAGAACGAAAAATTATTAAGATATGAAGCTGCGACAGAACAGCAATGTATACAGCAAAAGCTCTGCAGAGATTTAATCCAACTAAGTTCCAACTAACAGCTGTATATGGGTATGAAAGGAGAGGAGGCACCTCTGGAGTCATCACATGTTATTTATGGGGGGGGGGGGACCCAATTTGGATACGTCTATATTTTAGCAAATTTTTATGGAACTTTCACGGCTCACATGTATTTATGCGATTAGTCCAAATATGCGATTATTTTTCTGGTACAATATGTGGTTAAAACAATTAAAAATTTCATGAGCCTTCCCAGGAGCTAGATTTCTTTTTCTAAAATGTGAGAATTAAAATGCAAATCAGCATATCACAATAATCTGGAATGAGATGCAATTCCATTCCGGCTTATTGTGATATGTTGATTTCCCTAGTAATGCACAGTTTTTCTACCTTTTTTCTAAAAAAGTTTCAAACAGAGCATACATACATTAATTTGACTGGTAATGTAATCTCTTCAGTTAGTTTGATCCCAAGTGACATTGTTTCTGAGAAAATTTGTGCAGAAGTTGGTTGAAATCAAAAATGAAAACAGCTTCAACTTACTTCTAGTATCACTGCTCGACATTTAGAATCAAAGGTAAACATTCAATAGATATCTGCCCAGTTGGGGGAAACTGAGAAGACTAACAAATTTATTTTTACATCAGTACCTTTCTAAGCCCAACTGACTCTTCCTTCAGGGGTGAGATGGTACAAGGCGTCGCACTGCTTATATGCACTTTTACAGATTTGACAGGCATGCAAGCACACTGTTTGTAGGCCTCGTGAGTAAACAGCGGGCGCTCACAGCCTAATATTGCAATATATCATTAGAAATGGTGCTGGGAACCCTGCTGCCAATAGACACAAACATGTCTGCTGCCATACATGTGAAAGTTATTGAAAGAGAATATTACTGGTGCTATTTAGAAACACTCCATGTGACCTAACTGCGGACAACAGGCGATATTGAAGGGACACTAAAGTGGAACAGTGCATCGGTTTACATTGATAAATTACACTCTCAGAACTCTAGTGTCATTAATTTCACCATCAGAGGTTTATTAATAGAGGAGAAAATCAAAGTCAAAGTGTCATCTTTAAATTTCGTGCCGAAATCACTGCACATGACGTCATGAATTTCATAATGTGTTTTTCGTATTTTGATGAAATTGGCTCAACGAAATTTCCTTACAATGGTATGTTAAGTCTATGGCCCCCTCAGAAGACAGTGTACATCATTTTTACTGATTAGCAACTACTATTTGGGACCTAGTAGATGCAGTCAAAATCTATGACATCACGACATTTGGTGCGGGTATTTCAAGGTGGCGTCGCCACCCGCATTTTCTTTCCGAGTGTTTCCTTGTTTACCAAGTGTCTTCTCGCGGCAAGCGTTGTGATTTTGGAATTATGAAGGAATAATTTACTAATATGAGAAAAATCGTTTTTCTCTTTAGTGTCCCTTTTCAATCTTTCTCACTTTTTTTTACGCTTCTAAAAACTCTGAGTTACAAGGTTTTTTACTGTATGTATAAACATCAGAAATAAGATGACACACTACGGTCAAGTTGAGCTTTAAATGAATGCATAAACTGCACATGTTCAAGAGTTCATGGAAAAATGCAATTTGTTCCTTAATTAGCAAACTGTCGGCAATGACAAACATGGCAATGAAGCAGTTGTTGGTCAAGTGTCAACATTTCATTTTTGTCTTTTTGTGTGGCTCTTCATCAACTCAACTAGGCTTTCACTTCTAAGCTCTGCAATTTCACTGAGAGGAGCACAATGTTGCACTTCTGCTGAACATAGATTGTTGCAGTAACACCCCTCAGCAATTTCTATGTGGGAAGGGTGTTGCTCAAGATATGAATATTCACGTCAGTACTAAAGCAGAAGCTGAGCGCAACTGGTTAAAAATTTTCACAGGAATAGCCGCATTGAAAAGCAGTGACCATTTCAGTCAAGACATGCTGCCGTTCTTGAGAAAACGCTGAGTTGAGGATTGTTCCAAAATATGGGAGTGAGCCTTTAGTGCCGCTTTGTTTCAAGATGTGCAACCAACTAGCAAAGTGTATTTTGTAAGTGTGGTTTGTTTCATTCCAACTGCTTCTAGGAGGGGGAAAAAAAAGCACTTTCGTGTCAACAGTATGCCACAACAAGCAAGATGGCCACGAAAGAGTGACTCACCTTAATGGCGAGATCGTGAATCTCGCGGCGCAGACCTCCATCCATGCAGACCACGGTGACAAAGAGGCCATTCTCCTGCTTGCCGCTCACTTGGCCAATCACTGTGTCGCCTTTCTTCAGGCACTGCAAACAAATTGTCGCCAGGCCACAGTTTAACCTACTCAGCGCACATTACACAGGGACTGCTCAGCTGGAAAACTTACGCCCTTGACTTAAGTGAATGGCTCGGACGTACAAGTATCTTGCATTCTTATTACTTATAGTAGCATAAGGTCCATCCCATACATACAAATATCATGCCAAGTGGTTTTTGTAACATTCTCAATTTCACATTCAAGATTATAAGAATTTCACGTGCACTGAAACAGAAATTCAACAGGTGAACATTACTTTCAGTCATATTTAAATAATAAAGTACAGGCAATGTTATCACAATATTTTTGACATGGAAAGTCTCGGCAAGCTTGACAAAACACTAGTATTGCAAAGTATACGGACGTCATGTACATTTAAAAGTATGTGATGTTTACATCACCTCCACGAACAAAACTACTTCAGTTAAAGTACTCGTGAACAATGCTTACACATACAGAGCCGCAAAACAAGCAGGGCTCATTTGACAGTGCTATCGTCACATGCCAGTGTTCCCGCACACAACTTCGACCTACACACTGGGAAGAGACCGTCAACCTGGCCGCAGAGATGTTGCATATCCGGAGTGTGGTGGCGCTGCCATGTGAGCGCGCTATGTCTATAAGGTGATAAGTTGCACTGGCATGTTTGTGGGTGCCCGTCATACGACGCCTGTGTGCTTTCCCATGGTTAGCACAAAAGGGGTCATGCACAGACGTCAAAGTCAAAATCATAAAGCTGTATTCCCACGACGAACGTGATCGCGGACGGATCAGTCACATGACATGTGAGGTGATTCGGATCTCTCCGCTGCCAGCATTCACACGACAGGGGAGAATTCACACTACAAGCGAGGATTTCGGCATTGATCCCCGAGGATCCCAACTGTGATTTGGGCCTCCGTCGTTTCATGAATCACTCCGCGCAGACCGAAGCGGGAATGTGGGAACGGCTGACGTACGGTGACGTAGTACGTAATCCGCAGGCTCGAATCGCTATTTCGTCCGTCGTGTGAATACAGCTTTAGTAGACCAGTGTGCATTTCATGAAGAGGTAGAAGGCCTTTCGCATAACATGCATGGTCAGCCTCACCGCAATTCAGGGGCAGCAGTTAACCTTTACACATCGAACTAGTACGGCTCAGGCGGCCAGCGAATACACTCGTCTCCCACATTTTAGCCAATGGTACACTTAAAAAGTACTAACTCATGCACATGAGCTCTGCTACTTCAACAAAAGCAGTCTGGTTAATGTGGTCTACTGCACAGTGCAAATACGACATCTCCATTAAAGGGACACTCAAGTGAAACAATGAATCTGTTTAGATTGATGAACTGTCCTCTGAGAACTCCAATGTCGTTAATTGCGCCATCATAGGTTTATAGGAGAAAATCAAGGTCAAAGTTTCATTTCTAAATTTCGTGCAGAGATAGCCACACACGACGTCACGGATTGTGTAGTTTTCGTATTTCGACAAATTGGCTCAATGAAATTTCCTGAAACTTGGTATGTTAAGTCTATGGCCCCCTCAGAGGACAATATAGTTCATTTTTAATGATTAGGAACTATGTAGGCCCAAGTAGATGCCATCAAAATCTATGACGTCATGACGTGTGGTGCAGGAATTTCGAAGTGGCATCACCACCCTTATGTTCTTTTTGCACATTTTTTCATTTACCAAACGCCTTCTCGTGGAAAGCGTGGTAATTTTGGAATTGTGGAAGAGTAATTTGCTAATATGAGAAAAACCACTTTTCTCTCTAGTGTCCCTTGAACATCTGCAGTGCCTCTCAAAGGCATACCTGCCAACCCAGTGACCTTGAAATTTGGGAAATTCATAAACTAGGGGCGAGGGGGAAAATAAAAAAAAAGAAAACTGCTGTATGTTATCAATTCCCGGACCGCAGCAATGTCGTATACAGCCAGTAAATTTTTCAGACGTCAACAATCGTACTAATACTCGTAGTTATACGGCACATGCACACGTGTGTAATCAAAGGGCCAGTAAACAGGCTCTGATTTTATTATCTTTTTTTAACATCCCAAACAAGCTCACTCAATGGTGGCAAATGTGGCTATCACGTTTTGCGAATATCACAGCGCTTCAGGCCTCGCAGATTCTCCATTTTGAAAAACTATTCCAGTGCCCCTCTTCTGTACCTGACCAGTCCTCTTCACCCACTAAGTGCCGTAATGTTGCCCATGGGCGGCATCACGTAGAACTGACTCATCAACCGGTTCTTCGCACTACAAAACTGCACCTTGGCCCTGCGGTGATGTGGTTTTGGCAGCGCAGTTGTCGCGTGTGTTGCGTATTTGTTTACTTTGTCATTACCTCGCACCACGCTTCCTGATCCACACCACCTGGGAGTAACTGACATGAGCGACGTATGAATGAAGCCTTGCTTGGTTGCTGCACTGATTTACTTGCATAATGATCGCACCCCGAATTCTGTCGCCAAAATTTGTTACCATTGTACAGTCAAACCTCGTTAATACATACCCGTTTTAAGTGTACTAACGGTTAAAACGTAGTTGCGACGAATCCCCGACCAAGTCTCATAGAGCCTAATGCATTCGCTGACCGCTTAAGCCATAGTGCTTCATTCTACGCTTACCGGTAAGTGCGTACCCTGCGTACCACGATAACTTTTTGTGCCACAATATTTTACTGCGCCGCTGAACTTCCCGACGCGATCACATCACATCACATCATTTCCTTAAAGACCCCTCAAGGGGGTACAGTAAAAGCTTGTTAATTCGGATTTCTAGGGACCTGGAAAAAATGTCCGAATTAACCGAATGTCCGAATTATGTAATCACGGATGCTTGTCTGTTTTCGGAGCAGAAATTCGCGCGGACACAATTTTTCTGAGCCTTTCAAGGTGCTCAGCAGCTCGCATGATGTCTGCAGTACCGCAAAAGTTTCACCTGTCATCCACGCTTTTCGGTTGGCACGGTAATCCACGGAAAGATTGTTGATGTTCTTAAAGCAGCGTGGCTTTTGAACCTTTCCGATAACGAGAAGCGGCAAGCGCTCTGTTCCCGTCACGTTGGGGGATAAAAGTACGGTTACTCGTTCCTTGCTTCTTGCCGCCGATTGAAGGATCCCCTTTCATCACTCTTCATCATTTCTTGTCGGGAGAGCCCGTTATTCAGAGCACGCAAAATTTCTACTTTGGGTGGTGAAGTCCTTGGCCTCGTACTTGGGCCGCTTCGCCGGCGTTGCCATCGGCGGAGAGTGCGGTCGCACGAGAAGTCAGCACAAAAGCACCAGCAACGATCAAGCTAAAGGAGCTGTACTGAAACGTTCCTCGATAAATCGCGATCAATGATGCAGCACACCAACGGGAACAAAGCAACAAAACCTAAAGTCCCTAGATTTTTCGCTTTTACTTAAGTACTGACACCTGCCTCCTTTCCCGGCCCTCTCTCACGCGCAGCTGGCGTCCGACGCCATTTTCTTCCTAACTTGGAAGATTTACAAAGCCATGTGCGTCTAAGTACATTAGCCACGCACCTTTCAGCGGACAATATGCTACCGCGACGCGCCTTTCTCCTCCCGTCAACCCCCTGTCATTAGTGAATGGGGGACGCGTTTCACCAGGTGCTGGAAAAGAGTTAGAAAGAACATGGCTACCGAAAACGAGCGTTAGCCAATGAGATTCGTCGCCGGCGCTTCAATGGTTGTCGGTACTTAAGAAAGAACAGGGAAAAATCTAGGGACTTTAACAAAACCCACACGCGAAAAAAAGGCGTTCAACCAGTCTCAATCCAAGCCAAGTCGATAATTGATGTCCATGGCGATGTTGCGTTTGAGCTTCACTTTTGTTCCGAATTGTTCTTTTTTCGTTTTCTAGCCTCGCCAGCGGCCCGAAAGTCACCGAATTATCCGATTTGCGGTCAAATCTGTCCGAAATAACGAGCGCCCAGTCTCATAGAGTGATGCGTATATTTACAGGGACCAGATGACGTGTCCGAATTAACCGATTTTCCGAATTAACGAGAGTCAAATTAACGAGCTTTTACTATTACATAAGGGGTGGGTTTACAGTACAGCCAAGTGAAATTCATTCGGAAAGAAAATTGGTTAGATTGGCCACAGTGTGCCGCCAAAGGTTTTCCATCTTTTCGAGAAGTGCGTAGATCGGTCGATCACTGATTCTGACTTCAGCGCGACAGCGGCGACGCGGGTACACATCGGGAAAGAACGAAGGTGAGGCAGCGGCCACCGACGAACGCGCCAGCATGACTCATCGCCGACAACCTTATCCCAATACGTAGGTATCTTCAGATATCTGTTCGGGAACGCGTGCAGCGCAGCACTTAAGCCTACTGCACGCTTTTAATAGGCAGAAACCTGAACGCACTGGGCCGCCGATCGCTGCCGCCTTGTTGTGCGGGGCCATGTTCAAGCGCGCACCACTTTGTAGAAACGAAAGCAGCTCGCTGTTGCGGAGTTGAGCGTTGGTGGTCGTGCGCGACGAGAAACCTCTTTGCATTGACACTGTCACGCTAAACGCACGCGTACGGTACAGCAAGCGTAGAGCTGTTGTAACCATACTGCACGCTTTTATTGGGCAACCACCCAAACGCTGCCAGGACACCACTAGAGCGCCGCGAAGTGCGCATCGCTTGCTGGAAGCTCGTCATCGCCGCATTAACCGAACAAGCTACTCGCCGCATCTGTGCACGGTCTGGAGCGAAGTGGGTACGAAGGGCACTCCCACGACAAATGCGTGCATGCGGTACAGCAAGCGGCCCAGCAGAGACGGTGTGAGCCGAGAAGGCGACATGCTGACACTAGACAGGAGATGACCGGCTCCACGCAGCCATACCGCATTTCACTGGAACTGTGTCAGTTCTCGTTTAGTAGCGGATCGCGGTACAGATGCCCACACATCGCGGAAAGCCGACACTGTCCGTTCTGTCACTATGTCGGTCACTGCGTATACCGGACCCTGTAACAGTTCCGAAATGCTCCTTGGTGTCGCCACTGCATGCTATCGGCACTATTGGACGGTCGTGCGAGAGTACCAGAATCTTTTCTCCACTTTGGCAAAAAGAAAGAATAGGCTTTGCAGTGGGTACTTTGGGCAATATTTGCTGTGGCACTGTATTTATTTCTTTGCTGGCGGCGATGGCGTACGCGAGGAGATGCAAATTTTTACTTGGTGGTTAATGCGTACTACCACTTAGTGCGTAGTTGTGCAGCGTTCCCTGCAGGTTGTGGGGGTGCTGTCGGCCCCTGTGGAGTTGTCTGCGCCTAGTGGCGCACGCGCGCCTCGCGGATAGGCCGTCGGCGGCAGTGGCGCTGGGCTCGCGAGCGTTGGGGTTTGCGCGTGAGCGACGGCCGCGCCACCGGAGAGAAGCGGGCGGGCCCGCCGCGGCCGCCGGGCGGGAAAAAGGAAGTCTATTGGGATTTGGCGGCTGGCGTCGACGGGCGGCTTCCCGCGGTGGGGTCCCGCTGGGGGATGATACCGCGGCTCGTTTCCCTCGGGGCCCCTCGTAGTGGTGAGTCGTGCGTCCTCGCACGCCGCATTCGCGGTTATTGCTTGTCGTATGTTATGGTGTATTTCATGTGTTACGTTGTTGAATGTGTGCTATGTTATCCAAGTATTCATTGTCCGCGTGTAATTGTTTTAGCGAGTGACTAGATTGTAATAAGATTCGGCCGGCGAGCTCGCCGAATGTAAAAGCAGTGTGTAATAAACTTGAATGTGTTCGTTGAACTGACCGCGTCTGCTGTCTTCCGTGTGCTCTGAGAGCCGGCGATAATGAGAACCCGCGATCCCAGATCCCACACTGGCTGCCCAACGTGGAGGCTCTTGGGGCATCGGACGACAGTTTTCGCGGTTCGGGGCATCCTTTGTGTGAGCCGGGTTAGAGTAGGCCTAGGGGGGGATTGTCATCGCAAAATGGCGGCGTGCTTTCTTGAGAGCGAGGAGATCGGTTGTTGTGGCATGTTTGAACTTGTGGGCCCACTAGTTTTTTTTTTTTTGCTGTTTGCAAGTGGGGAGATTGGTTGTTGTGGCATGTTTGAACGCGTCGGCACACTAAGAGTTCTTTTTCTTTTTTTTTTCTGTACGGAAGTTCATTTTATTTTAAAAAAAAAAAAACGTCGTTGAGTTTTCGGTACGAGCCATGTGGTCCGCATCATGGGAGAACCAGAGCCGTATATTCCTTCGGAGAGTTCGGCGGAGGGGCGGAGCCAACCAACCATCCAAATTTAGCGGCGGCGCTGTCCGCCAGCCATTTTGTGCCGCGGCACTGTAAGCTCGCGTTGGCGTGCGCCCGCAACGCTCCGTCTCTGGCGAATCCTTTCTTCAGCGAGTTAAGGGGCTGATATACTGCAGCGTAACGTCGACGCGCGCGCACGCTCGGCACAGTGACGCTACGCTAACAAACGTGCAGCACTCTATAGGCCAACGCGCGATGCGAATGACGCGCCCAGCGTCCGTCAACGCGCCCCGGCTGCAGCCGGCGCGAGATGCGACATGCTGCATTCCACGCCGGCGACGTTATCCAGACTGAAGTGCGTCTGTGTCTCTACGTGAAGAAGGGACGCCAAGTGCGCTCAATTGCGCATGCGTCAAGGCGACGTAGTGCGTCGCGCAAGTGGGAGTATAGAGTGCTCTGTTTTCGCGTCAACGTAACGTGACAAACCCTAGCGTCGCCAACTCCCGCCGCCGCGGGCTACTGCGCTGCAAGCCCCCATTGCGACGTCCGTGTAGGTCCACGATGTTCCACGCAGCCGACACGTGCACGAACAGCAGCAAAGACACACCAGGTCGGTCACAGAGGAAGCATAAATGCCGACAGCGACGTCACGGGTACAGCATCACGAGAAACCTCGGCACGAAGTGGCGTCGGCGGCGCGGAAGCGCGCTGTTGCCAGACTGGCGGCGAGATCAAAAGAGCGCCGAACTCTCCCAAAGGGAATATACGGCTCTGGGGAGAACGAGGCATAGAGTACGTGGATTGTAGGCAAGCCCGAAGCGAGCGTGTACGGAAGCTTCGTAGGTGGTCCGGGTTTCTGTAAATAGTTTCTTCTGTCTCTTTGACTCTGGGAGTCGCGGCTTGTGTAGCCGGGTGGCCAGGGGCCACGGGTGTCGTTGCTGCTGGTATTGCGGCTCGACGCCGGGGCGTCGTGACATCGTCCGGGACGATGGGCGCCGATCGCTCGGTAAGCTGCTGTGTGCAGCGAGCGCGTAGGGCCACCTCACGGAGCTGATGTCTCCTCGCGGCTGCCTCCTCTGCGCCTGTGCGGAGTGCTCGTTTTGGATGCCGGTTGTTGTCGAGCGACTCGTTGGGCCTAAGGCTTTGCGGAGCCGCCTGTCGCGCGGGGGACACAACCCGTTGGATCGTGGCGATGAGGTGTTGCACAAATTAAGAAAAGCAACATTGGTTCACTTAAATTTGTCGTCTGCCACCGCCGATATCATTGCTAGCCGTTGCTACGTGGGCGCTGCGCCCGTGGCTCCCTTCCCTTTGTCCTGCGGCATCGTTCTGTCGAGTGTTTTGAATGTACGCAGCGGGATTGACGTAACCCGCGGCTGGCTGTCCCCTGCACGTCGTCTTCGCCGCTGGCCGGGAATGCGGTCGAGATATCTTGGGCAATAGACATACCTGTGACCTGCGCGGCGGTCTTCAAGCTGGAGCCCTCGTGAGTGTTGCCCACAACCGGAGGACGTGTCGGTGCGAGCGACGCTCTCTCGCGCCGACGGCCACGTCGCCTTTGCAGTTCCGGGACTGAGGCCCAGCGGTGTCGACCAGCGGCTGTGTCGCGGTGCACGGACATTCTTTAGGGACATTTAGGCCACATGTGTTGTTTTTCGTAGAGCTTGTGTAGCTGTTTGTTTTCAAGTTCTTTTTTTCGGGATGTGTTGAATTAAGGTTGGGGGGATGTTTGTTTTCAAGTTTTTTTTTTCGGCATATGTGTTGAATTAAGGTTGGGGGGATGTGGGGGTGCTGTCGGCCCCTGTGGAGTTGTCTGCGCCTAGTGGCGCACGCGCGCCTCGCGGATAGGCCGTCGGCGGCAGTGGCGCTGGGCTCGCGAGCGTTGGGGTTTGCGCGTGTGCGACGGCCGCGCCACCGGAGAGAAGCGGGCGGGCCCGCCGCGGCCGCCGGGCGGGAAAAAGGAAGTCTCTTGGGATTTGGCGGCTGGCGTCGACGGGCAGCTTCCCGCGGTGGGGTCCCGCTGGGGGACGATACCGCGGCTCGTTTCCCTCGGGGCCCCTCGTAGTGGTGAGTCGTGCGTCCTCGCACGCCGCATTCGCGGTTATTGCTTGTCGTATGTTATGGTGTATTTCATGTGTTACGTTGTTGAATGTGTGCTATGTTATCCAAGTATTCATTGTCCGCGTGTAATTGTTTTAGCGAGTGACTAGATTGTAATAAGATTCGGCCGGCGAGCTCGCCGAATGTAAAAGCAGTGTGTAATAAACTTGAATGTGTTCGTTGAACCGACCGCGTCTGCTGTCTTCCGTGTGCTCTGAGAGCCGGCGATAATGAGAACCCGCGATCCCAGATCCCACAAGGTATGCATTAACGAGGTTCCACTGTATAATGGTTGCACCCCAAACTTACTGTCGCGGTGATGCCGGTTACTGCCGTTATGATGCCCCATGTTCATCGTTCTGCGACGCAGCCACTGTGCATAACAATGCGGTGGCACCTTGCTTTGTACCATTACGTCGGCCATTGAAACCTATTGAGTTCATTTTTCCAGCGGTGACATTAGACGCTCTGCACCACAAAACAGTTCGCAAGAACCCTGTGGATGCAATTAGAGGCACGGGAACAAGTGCCAACGTATCGTGAACACTCTCACCCACACAACATTATGTCGCCGCATATAGTGCACGAATCGACGACACTGTGCTTTACTTTGGTGTCGCTATACGACCAACGCGGTACACGATTGCACAATGCTTTCAGACTTTTTTTCTGTCTGGCGTGAACAGCGGCTAGTCTGAGCCTCGCAATAAGCTTTCTCTGTCCTCACATATGATCAGATAAGGGTTGCGCTTGGCTCTCTGTGCACCACTACACAATTCTAAGTACACTCTCAGTAAACGGAAATGTCTTAAACAGCACTGCTGCTTAAACGGAGCAACTGCCTCTAATATGATTGATTTCATACTTGAATTCTGCACCCCTCTTCATGTCTCGGTAAACGAAACACCTGTTTTAAACTGAACACATTTTCCTGGTCCCTTCAGGTTCCATTTAACAAGAGTCTACTGTATTTCACACTTGTCAAAACGAGTGTTGGTTCTACCTGCTGTTTACGGTCACATAGTTATTCAACAAAGAAACGGCAGATCAGCTGTTTTTCTGTTACATCGCAAAATTCGTAACACCCGACTCTATAATATTCCCCCCCTCACTTTCCAATGCAGCCATTGTATATGAGGAGAGTGGGTTTGGGAAGGCGAAACTTTGAGCTTTCGAACCATGCCAAGATGGTGGCACTGGACAGTGAGGAAGATAGGAGAGAGATGTGTGAATTCTGGTTGTGAGATTTTGAGCTGCCTTCAAATTGTCTGCGCTGATTAAATTACTTTTCCGCACACAGTGCTGTTCCAGCGAAATCACTGCAATATAGCGCAGATAAAAGGCGGTATAGATTGTGGGAATCCAGGCGTCCGCACCGCACCAGTTGCTCGACGCCACTTCCCCTCGGAGAATTCTCGCTTCCGTCTCCTCCCGACCGGCCGGTTGGCAGCTGGTCATAAATCGCTGTCACTTTGCTGCCACCCCGCCCCTCAAAAGTCTAACTCTGTGTCTCATTGGCCTAATTTTGGCGGGATTTGGGCCTTGCTCGCGCTCGCCCGAGAAGCGGGGGCGCGAGACGTGGTTCGGAGAGACCACCTTGGGACATCGGAGGGTGTGTATGCGTTTTGGCCTCTCCAGCCGGCGCCGATCCTTTGTTCTTCGTCGCCGGCCGGTGGTTACGTCGTCGCATCGGGGCCCCGGCCTTGGCGGACGCGCGCTCCCTTCCACGGTCTCGAAGTCCCGAGGCAGCGCCTCGCGATCGTGCACCGTATGTTTCTATCAAGTGTTCCCATGTCTGTTCTGTTTCTTCTGCTCTGGGGTTCGAGATTGCGGGAACACTGGCCGAAGGGTACGTCGGCTCTCTAAATATGGTTCTTTGTTTGTTGGTTTTATAGGTTCGCGGCCATTCGCGGCCACTAATCAATATAGTTTCTAATTTGTATTAGCTAATTGGTGTCATGTGTAATTATGTCACATACGATTGGTTCTGGTGTAAAACAGTTGATCTCTTCGTACTGAAATCCCAGTTATAAACCACTAATATGGAGAGTGTCGCCTAGAGGGTCTCCCTCGCTGCGCGCGAGGGCTCGCCATCCCTTCGCGGTGATGGGCCGAGTTCTCGTGCGCAGCAGTGCGAAGAGTACACGGCGCGAGACGAACGAGGACGCGGCGCCCTGCACGCAGCTCACAGTGCTCGAATCCGCGGTGGTGTTCGGCGCATGTGGCAAGGCCGTGTGCGCCGGGGGCCGGTAAAGGCCGATTAACTACAACAGCAAGAAAAAGGCAAAGCAAGTAAGCCTAAACCTACAACGACAACACCACAAGATAAGGCAGTGAAAATGATGAAATGGGTGGTCTCTTGCTTCCCCACTCACACTTCCTTTTTATGCAATTTGCGCATGCGATCCATGTAGCAATTCATACAAAACGAGATGAACAGGTGCCTTCATGCAAAGACAGGCCTTCTTCAGAGTGATTCTTTGGTTATGCATACTTAAATGTCTGTGTGCATTTTGACAAGGGTGTTTTGCATAAAGGTTGCTAAGCATTCGGACATGTCAAAATCGTCCATTATAATGAATCATGTGACACAGACCAAGTTTCGATTTATGCACCTACAAACAATATATGTATTTATCAGTGATGTTAATATTCTTTGCTGCAGTTTTATCTTGCTTCCTGGCACCTATGAAAAAATACAACGGTTGGTAGTGTGTGCTTTCCTGTCATACTTCTTTTTTTGTCTCCATACCTTGTGGCGATTCTGTTGCACAGTGCTTTCAAAATTACATTTTGGCACACTAGCTGCTGCGCTGCTACTGGCAGCTGTAGCCAACGATGTGATTCATAGTACATTCCCCAAGAGGGTTCCTTTCCGTATTGCCAGTCTATACAGCATAAGCACGTATGTGGACCTCGTTAAATTCTGCTTGCCTTTCCGCATACTATTTTCATTACTTGAATTGGGTATCGTGGATACCACGCACCCTAAACATGTGTAGCAAGTCTTAGACAAGCGTGCTTCAGGCAGATTTAGAGTTGTTATTCCAACCATTTTATGGTCTCCCCTGTTTGAGTATTTAGAGCACCAGGCAAAAAAAAACAAAAAACAAGAAATACCACCACATTTGACAAAAGGAACATTCGTGCAAGACATACACCTCCCACAAGTTGGAACTTCCACTACAGGAAATTTGACTTTACGCAAAACAGCGCACTTGGCACACGAGTGAAAGCCCTGAAATCATGCTCGCAAGCACCCCGCACACTCCGTTACAGCACATTTAAAGTGTATAGGCATTACACCTCAGCGCTCAGTTCCAAACAACCTTCAGCAACTCGAAAAGCTATGTAGGACTTCCCGTACATGAATAAATTTTCCATATAACATACCACTGTGATGCACTTGCTTGAACGTTTAACATTTCCCAACGAAGATATTAGCCACAGCTGCCAGGATATATGCAGAAGTGGAAAACATTTGGATTCCAAGTCAACTTTTTTAAGATAACTGCTTTTCTCATTTAAAATACAATACATCTTAAGCACACAATTAGCAACAACACAGTGAAACCTACACAGCTCCATCTTACATGCTTAATGTAAGAAATTTTCAAGAATGGTGCTTCCCAGTTTAAAGTCAGTTTGATCCCCCTTATACAACATAACTTAGTTCAAGACATTGCCATCAAGTGCAGTTGATAATGCAAGTACAGCAGATAACAGACTGAGCACCATTATGTATTCAGCTTACATCTCCAGGTTGCATAACATTTACAAAGTGTGTTAACTCAGTGTAAATTATAAAATCTTGCAGCTGCAATATCAGAAATTTCCAAGAATAGCACTTCTAAGTAGAGCTGTGCGAATAGCAAAATTTTGAGTGCGAAGCAAATTCGAATAATATAATAAAGTGTGAGTGCGAATCGAATCGAATATTTTTCTAATAGTTGTCGAATATTTTTTTTTAATACTTCGAAGCGAAATTACACAAAAAAGTTGCAGAGGATCCCTAAGCATATTCTTATGAGACAGCAACATGAAAGCGTTTCTTTTGGCTAGGTAGGTCAAGCGCTGCAGGGGTAATGTTCCCTAGTTGTCTTATCAAGAATGAGGCAATGCAAAGGCCGAATTGTATTTATTTACATGATCTGGTGCAACCAATGTGGCATCGACAACACTTTACATGCGTAAGGAAAAGACGCTATTTCCTCAACCTCTCTTCCTCTTTGAACTCCTGTGGAGGCCCAACTGATCTGGCATACAAGGGCGTGCTCCCTTTGAGTCCGGAGTTCCTAATCTGCCCAATAGATGCCAATGTATAAGAACATCTAAAATTTGGGACGCTGAAACTATTCGGCATCCAATTTTTCGGTCTTTTTGCCCGAATTTCAGGTCCGAAACGGCATTAATTAAAGCCCCCCTGCCCCCCCTCTGTCACATCTCTTGATCGATAATCTCGTAGGTTCGAACCTGCGCTTTCGTGAGTCAATCTGTTTGCGGCCGTGAAAGAATCCAAAAGGCAGCTTTGCCACAATGCCAGAGTATGATGGGGTGAAGCATATTGAAACTCTGAACGAGCCACTGTCACGGCGATGTGTTTACGGATAAGCACCGGAAATGCATGGAGGCGTGATAGCGGCAGGCAGTAAACGCACCCAACCCTTATGATAAACATCTTCGGCTAACTGCTCAGTAGGGCATGCGGCCTAGTGCAGAGATATGCATATAACCCGAACGCGCCGCAACGCCGTTCATGCTGCCTCATTGTGCGAGACCGCTAAGCACACCGCTCAGACACATTGCCTTCACGAACGAAAGTAGCTCGCCATCGCCGTGCCCGTGTGCGCAGGAACGAAGTGGCCATGCCCTAACTAGGCCTATCCGAACAAACGCTAGCTATTATCACAGCAAACGCAAGCGCCCCGGCAGTGACGGCGTCAGCTCGGTTGGCGATGTGCTGCACACAACTAGGAACGATCGACTTCAAGTGGCATTAAATGCTGCATGTCGGCGAAGATTCGGCGATGCTGCATCGGGAAAAGCCAAACGAGTCGGCCGCTCCTTCGCCACAGTCTTTGCGTTCTGCGTCATCGTTTCCAAACGCTCCATGCGTGAGAGCCGCAATCTATTCCACGTTTTGCTGTTATCAGCAGCGCTCATGACAAGACATTAATTTGCAACTGGCAGTTGGCACGTAGTTAAGCGGGGTTCGCGGCAGGCACCCAATGTATTCACGAGAGCCTGGGTGCATACCAAAATGCCTGATAAGTGTACTGGGAGGCATTAAAACTATTTCGGACGTGGCTGCGGCGATTTGACGGCTTGAGCAAAATAAAAAAGCATGAATTCGTTTTTTCGGAAAGCCTGATTTTTCAGACGATTTCGCGCCCCCCCCCCCCCCACCCCCCAGAGAGTCTGAAATATCGGACGTTGGCTGTGTTTATCTTCCGGAAGTTCGAATAGTTCGAATAGCCAAATTCCGGTGCGAATCAAATTGAATAGCAAACACTATTTGAAAAATATTCGGAAGTTCAAATATTCGCACACCTTTACTACTAAGGTACGTGCTCACTTGTCTATCCTCAGTTAAAGGAGATATAAGCCACTGCCACCTGGCACTGTAGTAGACTATATGAATGCAACACATTCCAGCATTGCTCTTAACTGGTACCTCGAAAAAGTGTTTCTTCCGTTCACTGGCAGGCACGCTCATGAAGCTCTCCAATGGAGGCATGACAGCACAAAGCTCTGAAAATGAAAAACAAACGAAACCAAGTCAGTGGCTGCATGCCTTGAGCTGCTACAGTAGAATCTCGATGATACGATTACGGTTGATACGAATTTCGCGATGATACGAATTTTGAGGTTGTGTCGGACGGACTACGTTGTTTAAAATGCGCCGTAATTCGGTGTTATACGAACAGTTTCCCCAGCCAATTCGGATGATACGAACGCGCGAGTGACCACTGAACGCGAGCAGAGAGACGCGGCTGGTCGGAGAGACCACCGCGGCCGCCGGCGGTTTTTTTTTTTCACCTCGATTGCCTTCACCGCCTGAGCTGCCGAGCCCCCCAGCAGCGCGAAGCGCCGAAATCTCTCCTCGCCTCCTCCCCGTGGAAACGGCTGCACTACGCCCCACCGACGAGAAAGGGAAAACCTCTCAAGCTTGGGCACGCTTGCTCGGGAAACGAGCCTGCGAGGAGGAGAGTAGCGACGAGGTATGCAGCATGGCAGCGGGCCCTGCCATCCTCCTCTCGTTTCCAGGCCGAGTCACGTGCCTGACAAGTTTTCCACGCCGCGCGTCTTCACGTGGATGTGGTGCGGGTGGTGCGGGTGCGCGCATAGAGTCTCTCGTTCTCGTCGCTCTCGTGTCGCCGCTGCATAATCCGTGTGCGTGGCGTTTGAGAGTTGCTGCTCGTACCGGGAGACCGTAGCGTTCGTCGACATGTCTCGGAAGCGGAAGGCCCTTTCCTTTAAGGAGAAAATTGAAATACTGAGGAAGGTCGACGAAAACCCTAAGAAGAAACGCGCCGACTTGGCGAAGGAGTTAGGCATAGCGCCGTCGACGCTCTGCACCATTGTTGGGCAGCGAGACGTCGTGTTGAAAAATGCCCAGCACTTCGGCGCTAACGTCAAGCAGGCAAAGACGGCTACCCACGTGAAGCTGGAAGAGGTCCTGCTGACGTGGTTTCGCGAAGTCACAGCAGCTGGCGTCAACGTGGACGGCAAGGTGATACGCGAAAAGGCGGACAACATTGCGCTTTCCCTTGGCATCGAGGACTTTCAAGCTTCTGGCGGGTGGCTGCACCGTTTCAAAGAAAGGCACGGACTAGTGTACAAAGTTGTTAGCGGTGAAGCTAAGAAAGTGGACGAGTCACAGGTCAGCGACTGGTTGAACACACTGCCGGCGCTCATTTCGGACTACGCTCCGCGCGACGTGTTCAACGCTGATGAGGCCGGACTATTTTTCAACCTGCAGCCGGAGCGAAGCTTGTGCGTGAAAGGCCAGGCCTGCCATGGTGGCCAGAAAAGTAAAGAACGGGTCACCGTGCTATTTTGTACAAATGCCGACGGTTCGGAGAAAATTCAGCTTACCGTCATTGGCAAATCGAAACAGCCAAGGTGCTTCCGATCCGCAGGACGTTTGCCTTGCCTGTATAAAGGAAATAAGAAAGCTTGGATGACTGCTGATTTTTTCCGCGAGTTCCTTACAACTTTGGACCGGAAAATGGGGGCCAAAAATAGAAAAATTTTGCTCTTCGTCGACCAGTGTTCGGCTCATCCGAAGGACTGCAACTTTACCAATGTCACCGTAAGGTTCCTGCCCGCGAACACCACAAGCCGTCTGCAGCCGCTGGAT
Source organism: Rhipicephalus sanguineus (assembly GCF_013339695.2). Lineage (NCBI taxonomy): Eukaryota > Metazoa > Arthropoda > Arachnida > Ixodida > Ixodidae > Rhipicephalus > Rhipicephalus sanguineus. Next base: position 211,530,174 of record NC_051178.1, on the reverse strand, counting down.
GCGGGCATAATTAGAAACGTGAAGCACCATTTCAAAGGGTTGCTTGTGCGGAGGCTCCTGGCGAAAATTGAGCGCAAGGAAGAAAACTTGAAGATCAGTCTGCTCGATGCATTACATTTCTTGGCCATGTCCTGGGACAATGTCACCCAGGACACGATCGCGAACTGTTTTCGCAAGTGTGGTTTTTTTGCGGGGCAGGGTGCAGCTCTGATGGAAGAAGACGAAGAGCCGGACGCCGATTTGCACATCGAGGGTTGGGAGGACCTTGGGACTCAAGCTTCGGCGCAAGACTTCGTCACCGCGGACGACAACGTCGCGACCTGTGGGCTGCGATCTGTCGAAGAATTGGTCGACGAGGCAAAGGAGACCGAGTCCAACAGTGATGGTGAAGACGCCGACGTGTGTGACATCCTGCCGTCGACGTCTGAAAACCACCACGCCCTCGATGTTCTGCGCCGCACCGTAAGCGCCGGCAGCATGAGTGAAGAAACCGCGGCACGGTTTTATTCCTTTCAGGCGGCTTTCTTGAGGGACAGCGAAGGCAAAGAAGTTCAGAAAAACATCATGGACTTTTTCAACAAGAAGTAGTTTACTTCAATAAAGTTCTTGTTCATCTTCATGATCAGCTTTAACTTGTTTTGGTTCATACGAATTCGGGATGATACGAATATTTCGCGTGCTCCCTACGAATTCGTATCATCGAGATTCTACTGTATAAAACAAACTGTGCAGAACACAAGAAAAAAAAGAACAGTGTGACAAATACCTTCATTTTCGCCATCTGTTGTGGCACACACAGGCACAGAGTCCCAGGTCTTGTACAGCATGTCCGCCTTGTGTGCCAGAAAACGGATGAACTTTGACCGTTTGGCTGGATCCTGAAGCCTAAATACAACAAAATAAATCAGCAACAGCTTGCCTTAACACGAGTGAATACAATCAAACCCAACCATTTCGAACTCTGATAAATCACATTATCCTTTATATGAAACTATTTTTGAACACGACGATGCTTTAACATCAATGCATAGGAAGATCTATGGCTACATCGAACAAATATAACCGGAATACCTCATACATTGAACATCGGGGTGAGTACAATATCGAAGAACTAGGCCGACATTAGGGCCAAACCGGACTAGAGGCTTTTAGTGCCCAGCAAGTACGCACAGCTGTGTATGAAGATGTCAAGGAACTGTTTTCATTAGCTGTGAGAATAGGAAAATTTTGGGTGTGAAGCAAATTCGAATATTGAAGTTTGAGTGCGAATCGAATCGAATAATTTTCAAACATTTCTCGAATATTTTTCGAATACTTCGAAGCAAAATTACAGAAAAATCTGACAGATCCCATGCACTGTGGGAATCGATGTAATGCAAAGCAGCCAGCAGAGAGCTGCATAAATCACCTTGTTTCCCTCTGAGGAAAATGAAGTCATCCATGTCATGACATCTAGTTCACTATATATGCCATGTTTGTCATGCATGCCTGCATGCATTATCTTTTATATAATGAAACGTATATTCTGGTATATACAATGCATGACCTGTCATTTATGTTCGTCCCTCACTTATGTCATGCCATACCAATTTTGTTGTATATCCAGTTAACAAAAAGGCCGGAAGCGCACCAGGACGGTGTCATGTAAATCATGCCGTACATGACATGCATGCTATGATTTGCAGGTTCAGACCTGTCATTTATGTTCGTCATACAGTGACGTCCCGAAATACCAGTTTTGGTGTATATCAAGCTAGGGAAACGGTCGTGAGCACACCATGAGCATGGCATATAAATCATGCTGAACATGAAGCGACGCGCAATTTATCTCACACGGTGCGGCGGCGGCGAACTTGCAAACGGGAGCATCGCGCACGTACTGCTTGTACCACCGTCAATACGGTTTACGCCACACATGCAGCCGCGCAGACAGCTTCAAATGACTGTGATAGGGTTGTCGGCGATAAGTCATAATGGCACGTTCATCGCCAGCCGCCACATCACCTTCGCTCTTTTCTGATGCTTATCTGTGAAGGCATCGCCGCAATTGCACGGAAGTCGTAATCATTGATCGACCGGTCTCTGCTGTTACCGAAATGGAGACTTTTTGCGGCACATTGTGGCGTCGACGCAGTGAACTTTTATGCGCCGAAAAGTTATCGTGGTCATCGCTTCTTGCATTTTATGGCTTCTTGAGTTTCCAAGGCGTAGGTTCATCGTAGGCGGTCGTAGCTGCAGAGAACGGCGCCAGAAAAGGTTGCCATGCGAAAAGCTGACCACCAGGCTTTATGCTGCCTCTTATTTCTTTCTTTTTTTGATTCCTCACTGCCATTCTGCCACTGAAAAAATGACTAGAAAGTGAGCGACCACGCCTTCTTCGTGAGCAACCACGACATCTTCGTCGCGAGTAAACTGGAGCGGGGTACGTGCAAGCGCGCACCTCTCTCGTGCTTTAGAACATGCTTTAGAGGGCCTGTTTTTATTTTTTTCGCTTCGTATACGCCATATTTTTACCACGACCATGTATGACGTATTCGTTGTAAAAGTAGGAGGCTTTGAAAAATGTTCGCTATATATGGACGCAATTTCAATGGATAGCATAGGAAAATCATAAGTGGACCGAAATATGGTCGTTATAACCGATAGACCATTATATCTGGGATCGTTATAAGTGGGTTCGACTGTATATCAAGTTAACGAAACGGCCGCAAGAGCACCAAAACTATGGCACACAAATCATGCCGTTCCTGTCATTTATATTTGTCACACAGTCATGTTGTGCCATAACAGACAGACAGACAGACAGACAGACAGATAAGACAGACAAAACATACAAGACAGACAGGCAGGCAGGCAGACAGACAGACAGACAGACAGATAAATAGAGACAGATAGATATGCTCAAAGTCGCAGAAGTTCGCTAAAAATGCTTCACATTTAAAAAAGTTGCAGAGGATCCCTAAGCACATTCTTACGAGATAGGAACATGAAAGCGTTTCTTTTGGCTAGGTTCGTGAAGCACTGGAAGGCTGCTGTTAAGTGACGTTACCTAGTTGTGTTACAAAGAATGAAATGTTCGCCTGGCAGATAAACTCTGCTCAACCCCGCAAGATCGAGCGGCAGACTTGGCTACCACACACCGTGACCTGTCATCTTCAAGCTACCGTTTGTTTATACGGGCTGTCGAAAATCCCCTAGCTCATCCAGTACTAGAAAAGACACGGTGAAGTTAAGAAAAGGATTCCTGTGCCATATGTCCTCGGCTAAGCAAAGGCTTGTCTCGTGTCTTTCGGTCGTACGTCGACATCGCACATGTCCCTACACGCAAGCTCAGGCAATCATTGGTGATGGTGAAAGATAAGATTGCGAAAGACAAGTTTTCTGGTGTCGTACACAGGATACCTTGCGCTGATTGTGGACACACGTACATTGGTGAAACAGGCAATTTCGTCAAAAGATTGAAGCAGCACAAAAACGATGTCAACAAGAAGCATGTGGCAACAAGTGCGTTGGCGGAACACACAGTCTCCACAGGCCATGACGTCAACTGGGACAACGTGAGCATAATTGAAAAAGAAAGGAACCAGACGGCGAGGCTTTATCTGGCATCCCTTCATATCAAAACAACAGCGCACACACTCAATCGAAACTCAGGCAATCTGCCCCTGATCTATACCCGTTGCTTGCATCACATCATGAAGCGTATTTAATTGGCCTTCTTTTGAAAAATTATTCATTGTGAACAAGGTCCCGGGACGGTAGTGGGACCGAAACGTCTGTGTGTGTGTGTGTTTCAACGATTGGTAGGCACTTGATTTTTCGCCACGAACTTTCCTGACCAGACGCGTTTCCGTCGAACCCTGGACTTCAAAGAATGAGGGAATGCAGAGGCCGAATTATGTTTATTTACATGATTTGGTACAACCAAAGTGGTTTCGACAACACTTCACCGTGAGGAGAAAAGATGCCACTTCCTCAACCTGTCCTCCTCCTCCAACTTCTGTGAAGGCCCAACTGATGTGGCGGGCAAGAATGCACTCCCTTCAAGTCGAGAGTGTCATCTGATGTGCGGATTTCCCTCTCCCACTATGCGGCTGCGAGTGGTTTCTGTGGCAGTTGTTGGCGCCGGCGTCAGTGCCGGTGGGAGAGATCAAGTGTTTTCCATACACGGACACCAGACGAGTGTGCGCTTTCACAAGCCTGGCCAAGTAACGCTTTCACACTAAAATGTAGTGCAAAAAAATGGCCAAAAAGAAAATTCCTTATGCACGGCAACCCGTACACCTGGCAGCAGTGCACTGTCTGATGCCTCAAAACGAAACTGTGCTGCTAGCTGTCACGTAGTGACACGGGTGCTTTAACCATAAGACATTACTCGGAAAGCACTCTGAAAAGGAGTCGATCGAGTACGAAACTGAAACTACATTTGCAGCATTAGCACCAGCCGACTGCCAGTGGCGGATGTAGGGACACCAGCATCACAAAATGGAGACTGAATGCATTTTAAAACAGCCTCTTTTCACGCTCGACTAGGGTCTGTCTGCGTCAAATTTGTTCCCAGCGAAGTGGAAATGGTGACGTGCCCCTTTCATTATGAAAGCTCATATCAAAGAAAAGTTATTTCGCACGTTGAGCACAGCTACGTTGCACCTATTTTGCATGCCCGAAACCTGTCTGTGAGTGGTGTAAACAAAGGAAGGAAATCGCCTGCCAACCAGGAAAAAATTCTATGGGCAGAAAATGAAGAAATATCTGGATCTCGATGACAAGCTTGCCGGCGTTCTCAAGCAGCTCTGTGTAGACAGAGCTTGTCAAGGTAAAGGCCCTTGAAACGGCACGGATCGAGGCGTATCCAAAAGTGACAAAGCAAGCAAAACTGGATCATGGAAGGAAAGGAACTGCCAGCAGAATAAATTTCACTTTCTATGAGGGTGCATTGTGCATGCCTTTTTTTTTTCTTCTGATCGTCAACATTGCATAGTGCCACAGTTTTGAAAGATTTCGTAACATTACACGCAGATGCATTTTTATCTAGAACTGGAAGATTGGGTGTGTAGTACATTCGATTAAGTACGGTATAAGCAGGTGCTGCGCTTCGCATTTTTACACTGCACTCTTTCTAGTATGTGTGCAATGATCGAATTACCTTGTCTGGAATAGTGTCTGGGTGTGGTGATGGCCATTAACCTTTTAATAGGTCGAAGTCTCCAAGGAGAATGGGGTTTACTCGCACCATTTAGAAGAGCTGTGATTTGATTTTAAGCGAATGAAACCGTTATATTTATTTTCCAGAAGTTCAAATACTTCAAATAGTAAAATTCCGGTGTGAATAGAACAGCAAACACTATTAAAAAATACTCAAAAGTTCGAATATTCGCACACTCCTAGCTTTCATCAATACCGTATTTTCTCTCGTATAACCTGTCATTGCATACAGTTCAACACTCAACTACAAACCCCGTGGAAAAAAACGGTATTCACCGGAGCTAGTTGGTTCAAAACAGTGGTTTGAGCAGCAAAACTTAAAAACGAGGGACAAAAAGAAGGCAGACAAGGATGTCGCTGTCCAGAACAGTGCTTCCTTGTCTGTCTTCTTTTCGTCCCTTGTTTGAAGTTCCACTACTCAAACCAGTTTGTTTAAAAAAAAAAAGGTAGTGCCACGAAGCCGGTTTCCTTGCATTATTTTGAAGCAGTGCTGTTAAGCCAACTTGCACACCAAAATTTGCACCAAAAATATGGTAAATTTTTAAAGTTTTATACCGAATTTACGATATATAGAACAAATTCCCATTTTCTTTCAGAGTTCAATATATGTGGGTTCGAGTGTACCTTCATACGCAAACCTGGATGCAACAAACTTCAATATAACAATATTCTCTATATAGCAAGGTGTTTCACTTTCTAAAGCTACGTATCCACAGAACACCTTGTATGTTTAACTCAATATGATGAAGCGTTTTATGCAAGATTTCAATATAATGAAGTTTCGCTGCTGCTAAAAAGGTAAATGGAGGCCATAAATTGAAACATGATGGTGGCAGTGGCCAAATGTTGGAGTTTTTGGCTAACACACTTTTGAAACTGCGTGCACCGGGCCAAACAGTGGCCAAAGTGGACAGCATGTTTGCCCGAAAGGCTGGAGGGCTAGGGAACAATGGGTCTAAAAAGAAAGAAAACCACGAACGTACAATAGATGGCAGTTACACACGAAAAGGACGTCCTTGTGCTGCGAAGTAAGAGGATAATTACTGCTGTACAACGTGCACAAGCCATTCCTTTCATCCGTTGGAGGGCAGCAAAAAGGGGGCAACAACTGAAAGTGGGATCTCACAGTGGATCCTTGGTGTCGCGCTGCTTGCTGGCCTGCAGATCAGCACGGCTGATTCCCTGCAGAGCAAAGCCTACACGCTCGATGCCCTGTTCCTCCTTGAGGGCAGTCAGCAACTCCTGGCCATAGTTGAGCAGAGGCTGCTTCAGCAGCTGAGGCTCCATCTCGACCTCAGAGTCGCCCTCGTCACCTCCGCTGGGGCCCTGCTGCAGGGGAGGAAGATCAGACTTTTCAGCAAGCTGCATCTAAGGTTTGCCTTTGCCCCCAAAATTAAGCTATGTCGCATGAAAAGAAATGCTCTTTTTGCATACCACATGTCTTCAGCATACCACATGCAAACTGCCTTACTGAAAACAATTTTTTTTTCCTTGCAGCATCATACTATCAAGGTGACACACTAAATATCTGAATGCCCGAGCCCTCCGCACTGTTTCTCAAGGATAAATTGCAAAATAAAGGGGGCGATAGCACTTATTTTACAATGTTTGCAGCACTGGCCTTAAGGAACGTACACACTATCTTCAAAATAATTTACCTTTACACAGCACAAGCAGCAACCAACTTGGCAAAGGCATTGCTCATTTTGCCACCTTTACACAGCACAAGCAGCAACCAACTTGGCAAAGGCATTGCTCATTTTGCCTGGCTTATGAACTTCTACACACAAATTTGCCGCCCTGGAAGTCTTCCCCCATCTGAAGACTTTTATTACAAGCACAACTTTCACAAACAGTATTTTTAGTCTTGAGGCAATATTCATAAAGAAAAAGTGAAACCAGCTCACATTTCTCAACTTTGCTGAATCGTTTTTTTTTTTTTTTTGCAATTTGGTACAGAAAGCCCATCTATCCTCATTATCAGTCAACAAAGAAGTCATAGCAAGCTTTACAGATGCTGTGACACACTGTTAATGACACTTCAAGAGTCTTCGTAGCACTTGCAGCAAAATGAAAGCAAGGAAACCAGTGCTCGGTTTTATTGAAAGATAAGATTTCAATGCAGTACAACTTCAACTTAAGAACATTTTTTTGCTTCACAAAAGTATGGTCGCAGCCCAAGGTGAGTGTCGGAAGAGAGTTCATATTCTGACAGGAATGCAGCAGCATGGTGAAACAACCGAGCCTTTGAAATATGTGCCTAAATAGGAGCATTTCTCAAGCACAGTTCATTTCCATTTATGAGAATAGATGTCTCTGAAAAGGAAAGACTTATTTAGCCACGCTGAGTTCTTTCCACAATAAAAGCACCATAGCATCAAAAATGACAACATAAAACTCATCCATGCAGGAATAAGGATGGAAAAAAGTATGAGAAATGAAAGTGATAGCAGACAAACAGTTTAGCACTCAATATATCGTTCATGCTCAGAAGAAAGGCACAAAAAAAAAAACACGAGGAGAGATTATGACTGTGTGGTCAACACAGCAACGTGCATAAGATATTATTGGGGAGTTCTGAAAGAAAGACAAAAAAAACTGTTGAGACACAGTGGCCATATGAATAGTTAACATGTCATTGGCCAGTATGTTCAATAATGCTAATTTAAAAATAAACTGAGCCTGCTGTGGCTACAGTAATACAAGCAACACCGACACAATAGACAATACTATCCATCCACGTCAGCATCTGGCTGCGACAGCAGTTTACCACACAGGCGCGCACAAAAAGTGCCACGAGAGAGCGAAAGATGCAGAGTGTTCAACACAGAAACAACAGGAACCAAAAGTGCTAAAAAATCCCACCTCAGAGACGTGTGGAAACTCCAAATCCAGGCCCCCCAACATGATAAGCCTGTCTGGTTTGTGCCACGAATGCAGAAGGTTCCACACTACTCAGACAATAGCCCCCTTGAACAGTCGTGAACCGCTCCTGACTAATGCACAAGTCACACTGCTTACAGCTCGAAAATAAAAGTCAAGCAGCGCTTTGACGGAGCTAGAGTCTGCTAAGAAACGTCGCCAAGGTTTCCCAGATATTAAAGGCCTAGAAGTCTGCTACTGCATCAAGGGCTTTTCTTTCTTCATGTGCTCTTTTAGTACAAAGGTCGAACAACGCCAGCTGTGCCAAATGTGATCTGCACAAAAGCTGCTGACACAATGCCCAAGCCATCAACACCGGCTTCATTATGCTTAACACACAACTGCATTGACGTGGCAGGTCTACGGCAGCTATGTTCTTCCATGCTAAACATTTGTTTACTTTTCACAGCCATGAAAGATGCAGAAGCATTTCCATGTAGGTATGTTTGCTGCGAAGTCTCGAACTACTTTTTTTATTATCTATCGGGCAAAGTAAAAAGCCTACCTACAAGTTACATAAAAGAAGAGGTTGCTTCCTAGGCACACACCTTGTTTCCGAGTCCTGTGGATCTCCATCATTCGGCAGTACCCACATTAACCAGCAGTACAAGCTTTTCTAGGACTAAACATTCAATATAGTGGAATTAGTGTTCATAACATTGAACTAGGTAATCAGACTCTATTTGGCATTCACTCCGACCTCTATAGAACAATCATGCGGCCCTTCCTGCTAACATCGCAGAAATTTTTGCATAACGTGCTTATACAGAAGTTAGCATGAGCACTTGCTTATTGTTAACTTAATGAACGTGTAGCTCATAACCAGAGCTAGACAGACAGCATATTCAAAAAGGTTGTGTGTTCGCGAGCCTCTACGAGCTGTACACCACAATGTCAATATTTACTCGGCCATTTTTAAAGAGACTGACAGCGGGTTAGAATGTGTGATTATGTGCTGGTGGAAATGGAAAGATCTGTGAATTATAGTGACAGAATCAAGCATTCTTTTCGCGATTTGAATAGGATTTGCATTTCTAAACTGCATTTGAAAGTCACTAAAAGTGATATGTCACGCCACCTGGTGGAAAAGCCTTGATACTGTGCAAAGGAGTCGTTCAGATTGCTGTATATAGTCCGCTTTTGTTCAGGCACACCCGTTTCATGCCAGGCTTATTACAGGGTAAAAGGAGTTCATGCTGAGGTGCTGCCTTCACCGTAACTATTGCAACCAAGAACCTGTATCGCGCCACAGCGCATGCACACGGCATGCATGCTGAATTGTCGCACGCGAACACAAACCGCAGCAACACAGGCTTCACAAACACAACGCCTCCCTTGTATTTTTCACAAATTATCACAGTTATCACTCAGCGCATGGTGCAGCTACTGCATACAAATCTTACTCATTGTCAATTTTAGAGCAACGAAATCCTCTCCAATTAGTATGCGCACTGTGAATGTTCTTATGTACGTAGTTAAAAATTCAATGCATTTAAATTTCAGTGGCAACATGTAAGAAAAATTTGTAATGAGATCTGGTGAAGAGCCCTTTAGGATAAACTATGTAATGCAGAAGAGCCGATATTTGCACGAGTTGGATTTTGTTTAACATATTGAGTGGATTCAGCACGATACAACAAGACAGAGGTGAAGAGGTGACACGAACACCAGCACTGTTCTCACAACTAACTTTATTAGCGCAGAAACACATATTTTAAAGCACAACCTATGACCACGTGACCACACGCTGATGACGTCAAACTGAGGATAAATGCAAAAGATTAGGACTAACCATGAACAAACTGTATCGGGTGGCAAAACTACTCGAGAAAGAAATTTCTTTGTCATGCAGGGCTATAGAAGGCACACTTACACAACTAGGGCTTTTTTTTTGTGTGAATGTACAAGGCTTTCATGATTTCTCTGGTAGCCTGATCCGCATGTGCAAAAATACACACCGTATTGCGCATGCAGATCAGGCTACCGGAAAAATTATGAAAGCAGAAGGGTGTTCTGAGTGGCCAGTTGGTACATGATGCAGAGTGGGAGCAGCGCAAAAACGGGACAAAGAAAAAGTGACCACACAACACAGCGCTTGTGTTGTGTGGTCACTTTTTCTTTGTCCCGTTTTTGCGCTGTTCCCCCTCTGCAAATTATGAGAGCTTTGTACATTCACAAAAAAGGCCTAGTTGTGTAAGCGTGCCTTCTATAGCCCTGCATGACAAAGAAATTTCTTTCTTGAGTAGTTTTGCCACCTGATACAGTTTGTTCATGGTTAGTCCTAATTTTTTGCATTTATCCTCAGTTTGAAGTCATTGGCGTGTGGTCACGTGGTTATAGGTTTTGCTTTAAAATGTGTTTCCGTGCTAATAAAGTTAGTTGTGAGAACAGTGCCAATACCAGGCAACAGGAAGCCTCGAGCTCACTCGTTCCCGCCGCCGTCCCGGCTGCGGGAGCCGCGGGGGACCTTCTCCGTCGGTGACGCCGCCGCTGGGAGGCGGCGCTCAGAAGCTCGGAGCTCAACAACCAGCTCTGGGCCGTCCGGGAGGCCGAAGATGCCGCCCGAGTTCAGGGACTCAGCGCCGCCATCTGAGGCCACCAAGACCAAACTGCCAGCCAAGTGCTAATAAAGTTTCTTCTCTGTGAGAACAGCGCTGGTGTTCGTGTCCCTTTTTCACCTCTGTCTCGTATTGCGCTGAATCCACTCAATATGCACAATGCAGTTGATGGCAATTCAGCCATGGAGAAACCAAGAATTCTGCTATGAGAAACTTATATAACGTTGCCTATCCAACTTAAACACTGCTCCCTCTATGTGCGAGGTCAATATCGACCGAATTTTTCGATAGATGCAGTAATCAAAGGAAACTTTTAGTGACCGCATGCCTTATCAGTCACACTCTTGCAAAGAAAAGAGGGACAAGCCTTTGATTGTGCAAGTTGGCTGCACAATGCAGAAATGCAAGCTTAACACACAATAAACGCAACATACATTTTAAAAAGTGAACACAAAGACACTACAAAAACGATGCTGCTATGCCACCCAAGTTCTGTATATGTCACGACTTGGCTCCAACATTTACATTAACAACCTACGAAAATCCTTTGCATGTGCCTACACCAGCTGCAAGACCTCACACAAAAATCCCCCTAATAAAGACACCACATTAGTATCTGTATTCATTCACTGTTGACCAAATGTGCTTTCTAGAAATGGAGTCTACGGAGCACCAGCAATAGCCATGAGGCATTACGGCAGCTTGGTGTGCAAGCAAAGTATGCTGACAGTCCGACAGAGGCACCAAGAAAAATGGGACAGCACTTTGAGCAGCAACTGCACACCTGTATCAGCCCAATTCAGCTCTACAGAACGTGAGCATGCATGTTGCCAGGAGTGCGTGCTCTGTTCTAGTGTGCTGGTACCTTGTCAGATATCCAAGGGACTTTTGTGAAAATATCTCATCCATGCAGTGAAGTTTTTTTTATTCATCCAACTAAACAAATCTGACAGGACCCACCTACAATCATTCTTTAAGTAATCAGAAAGTTTTCTTCGCACACCATACATATTTTGATAAAATGGCCACAGTTGTTTGTGAAAGGACATCTATTGGCATTTATTGTTTTATTAGCTGAATGCACTGTGTGTCTCTGACGACCTCACCCCCCCATGTAAGAGCTGAGCTCTCCGTTTAACCTTCGATCGCATTTCTTTGTACAACAGGTACAGGTGCTGTGCATGACCGATAGTAGTTGTGCCATGCTGCACAAATAGTTGCCTTTGCTTTTTGTGCACGTGTGTCAGTATTATAATAGCACTACGGAGGCAGTGCTTTTCCAGACCACTGTTGCGCATATGCAGTTCAGCGTCATAACGAACAATGATATAGCAAATTATCGGCTATAACAAACCAAATCTGAACTATGGATGGTCACGCTTCATTTCAGAGATCTTTTTGTTATAATGAAACAAACCCCACTTGTCATACTTCCATTGTCCCATGTCTAGTGCTCTTAATCATGTACCAACCAGTGCAGATAGGTGCACTACTGCACCAATAAGCAGTGCAGACGCCGCAGAGCCTGAGAAGCTACTTGGACAAACTCCCGACAACCAAAACTGCGCAAGTAGAACAGGCCCTCTCGTGCATGGACACTGTGGAAAGCCACCCAGATGAAGATCCCACCCTTCAAATAAATGTAAACGCAGGCCCGTTTTGCCAAACGAACTTTGTTGTGTTGCAATTTCACCTTCTGATGTTCCTGTATATTAAACAGACACTAAAGATCAAAACGATTTTTCTCATATTAGTAAAGCACTCTTTCACGATACCAAAAACACCATGCTTGCTGCGAGAAGATGGTCAAAAACAAAATGTGGGTCACGACGCCACCTTTCCACACCATTTGGCGTGACGTTACGTTTTGACGGCGCCTACTAGGGACTACGTAGTTCCTAATCGGCAAAAATGAAGTACACTGTCCTCTGAGGGGGCCATAGACTTAACATACCAAGTTTGAGGTAATTTTGTTGAGCCAATGGCGCCAAAATACAATAAATACACTTTGAAATCTGCGACGTCAGCGGGGAGATTTCGGTGCGAAATTTAAAAATGAAACTTTGAACTTGATTTTCTCCTCTATTAATAAACCCATGATGGCAAAATTAACGACATTAGAGTTCTCAGAGCACAATTTATCGATCTAGGCCTAATCATTGTTTCTCTTTAGTGTCCATTTAAGTTTGAAAAGCTGCAATTGTCAGATTACCTTGTTTATGGTGGGTTTGAAGCGTGGAATAATGCGTTTTTGCATCTAGGATTTTTGTGAGCCAGACTGCCAATTTTTATAAAGAACTAATTTACAGTCCCAATGCTAACAAGTTGACTGTATTGCACCCCCTACTTGACTACAGTTGAACTCAGGATAGGTACTCACTCAATACACTTCCCGTCCATGAGCCATTCCTTTGAGGAGCTAGACTTTTTTTTCCCCCTATCATATGAGGGTCGAAGCTGATGTGTGACAACGAAGGCAGAGAAGACAGACCAAAGTGGAGTCAAGTGTGGCCACGGTAATGAGCCAGGCCAGAGTGCAGCCAAAAAAGAGCTCTCGCATCGAAAAAAAAAATGTACTTATTGGGCAGTCACTATAGTTTTTTAGCCTTTAGTATGGAGACAACAAGCAATAACATGCACATAGTTTGTGGGCATGAGCACAAAACTGCTAAAGAACAGAAAACCTAAAGCAACTTAATGGACAACAGCACACAGAAGGCAGCCTGCTTTGGAAGATAATGTTACATAGCACAGGTGAGCAGAAACATTTTTTGGACAATGCAGGTCTTTTTATAATCTAGATGACACAAGCTGCATGTGTTAACAAAAATTGTGCCATTCAGCTGCAACCTCATTGACTCGAGATGCTACAGCACACAGATGGATAGAAGCTTAAAATAGCAGTGATACTTGCAATTCACCTGTACTCTGCTGCTCACTGTCCATCAATGCCATCAATGCAGGATAACAAGGCAGACGAATAGAATGAAGGTATTTTGTTGATTGCAACTAGTGAAGACCACCAATGGATCTTGTTTCAACTAATACACACTGCATTCAGCTTAAGCACTGTAATCGTGAGAAGAAAGCAAACATACACAAAAGACACGCACCTGACAAGTTCGTAGTTTGATGCCTTGTTTCTCAAGACCCTGTTTTCAAGAAACAAGAACAACATCACACATGAAAAATATGTTGCCTTTCAGCACCAGCTGTCTGTCAAAGAGGCAAACATTTATTACAGATATCAAGCTTCCTTGAATATATGAAGTTTGACAGGGTGATTGCATTCTCTTTTGTCCACACATTTGATTCCTGTGCTGGAAGTGAAAAAGGAAGCACAACTGAAATTGTAGCCCAAGCAAATCCCAGCACTATAACAGCCTAGAGCTGCTTTGAAATTGCCTTTGACAAAGATTCAAGCATGCATTTCACAATAAAATGAAATTCTAGTTGTAGAGCATTGCATGACGATGAAGTTCAAACACTGTTTGCTAAAGCAAGTTGACAAGACCTTGCTTTTTTCTTAGCTGAGTTAAGTTTCTTAAGCGTGGCAATTATGCCCATATCACAATTTTTAATCCAACATAAGGTATCACAATCTGAGAGCAATGTAACAATGCTATGCTGTAATCATGTCCACATGTTCAGCTATTACTTAGCATGACACCAACACACACTGGCACTCATTTGTGAATACAGCATGAGATGGTTTTCTTTATTGAAGTCAAAGCTTGTTTTTCTGCAGTTAAAGTACAAGCTACAAATGCCCGTCAGCCTTCCCCACCCTTCATTTTTCTTCCTTAAAGGGGTCCTAAAACACTTTTTGAACATAGTAAAAAATGCTGCTGATAACATGCGAGCCAAATATAGAAGCAATGAACTTGTGGTTCAAGAACAGCTAGGAATCACTCACTCTCCCCTTATTTTGAGTTCAAGTTGATGAAATATATTTCTTTCCCTTCAAAGACAATGAAAGAGCACCTCACACTTGCATTTCTGGTCTTGGTCAAATGTCGTCTGCTTAACATTTTGTTTACGCTTATGTTACACAAGGTAGCACAGGGTGTACTGCACCTATGCGATTTCAAACACTGTGTGCCTGAGTCAGTCACTGAGCTCTCCTAGGCAGTATTCACCAATGCACATCGCCAAAGCAACCAATACATTTCCCAGCGTACGTTTGTTCCCTCCTACGTGGGTTAGATGCCTTGGATGACATCACTTATTCTCCAATGGAAACCTTCAAAATGTATGGTAGAGCATTGTGAAGCGGTTAACAACTACTTTTGTTGTATTCACAGAAATTCACTAGATTTTACACATCTAACCACATGGTTTAGTGCTTCTGTGCCTCTGAAATAATTGTTAGCCAGGCCAGTGCCATTTTCGCACAGAAATGTAGCGCTAGTGTTCTGTTTCCAGGAGCCATGCTAAGTAATCTTCAGTGTAGCATGCAAGTCTGCTGGACTCTGCATTAACAAAACTTTGAGGCAAAGCTCACCTGTCTTGCATGTTGGTCATACTATACTTTGCATGGAGTGATCTGTAAGCTGAAACTACTTTCCTCTGAACTTCCATTTAGACTAGCTTCTTTGACAGCAATGAGGCTGAACATGGAAAGGTCTCAAGCTTTTTCAGTTCATCGCATGGTAACTACTCTGGCCTTTTTCGACAGTCTGACAACAATGCTTCACCTAATATGACACTTTGGTTAAAGCAATATTGTTCCATTCAATGTGACGTTCACTTGTGTACAGTAACATTAGCAACACAAATGCAAGGTTACACCACTCGAACTTCACTAAAATCTTCGTGTAGTTCGCACAAATTATACAAATTGGGCGCAATTGCAAGGCACTGTATTGCGCGATTATTTAATAACACGATCAGGAGAAAACACCAGGTGTTTAAACACAATCTATACCAAAAACAGAGGCGTCAACATACCTGGGATCTATTTTCCGCTTAAAAGACCAACAAAGCACATCATGCACACAGCGTGGTGTGCCTACCACCCCTCGTTCAGTCACGTAACACCTAAGCACTCATTAAGAGGCCGCTCCATTTTTCTTTGCCTTTGGCAGTCAAATAAGGGACACCCGCTTGCACAGTATTTGCCTACAATCATATTTGAAATATCGCTGAATCTGAAACAAGTCAAAATAACATTGCAGAAAACGAAGCATTTTCCTCAATACCCAAGCAGCGCAGCGCTGGTCCAAAGAACATAGTAACAATGCATGCACACAGTCGCAAGTGGTCGAACACAGTTTTTTAGTGCCGGCAACCCCTAGCCGTTGGGTCCTCGTGCGTCCTTTTGTACTTTTCCCGCTTTCTTCTGTATGCCAGCCGCCCTCAAGAGGAGCTTGGGTACGCAAGACGCTTGGGGACCCTGGCACTAAAACTCTCTAGTGGTAAGTGCTGATCACTTCCGATCGGAATGCCGACGCTGCGTCATGCCCAATGAAGTTGTGAGTGATCAATTTGGCCAAATCGACATTACACCCAAAACCTCAAGCCCTACACAGTCAATAAATTACGACCGCGTGTGCTGGTTAGAGCCCAAATGCGACTTAAGGACACAGAAATATTACTTCGCATGCCAAAGAAATCTAGGCTTAAGCGAAGCTCCGTCGTACGCAACCCCCCTTACCTAAGCAGAACTGCACGGTATGAATGGTATGAATCCTCCGATGAAGGGCGAAACACGACACTGGTTCATACGGCAAACGCTTGTATTTCTCGACGACGTGCCAACGCTGAACGAAGAAAAAAACGCTTTCCTCAGCCCTAAAGCCTCACAGTGAATACCGTAAATACGACATCAACAACCATCAGCGGCGCGATGGCTTATGGGAACTGTACCCACACTTTTCATTCCGCCATGGTTGGCTGGTTTTTCTCAAGGTTTGGTTTTTCTTTCGGAATGGCAGGAGAATCTTTGTTGGACAGCGGGTCATATGCCTCCCACTTTTTATTTCGCGTTCTCGGCGCAGCAGCTCCGTGACAGAGATAGAACTTTCTAATGCTGGCCTCTTATTTCCTACTATCAAATATCTTAGGACTTTCTTCATTTATTTTCATGGCGCTCCCGGCATCAAAATCAGTGCTAGAACCGAATATTACCTAGTCGAATAATTCGATTCGACTTTCGAATAGCTAGTATTCGAAGTTTCGAATAATTTGACAGGACGAATATCTAAACCGCGACAAAGGCCAATGGTGCAACTTGGTTAGGGTGGGGTGGCTAGCGCTAACGTCGTTACAGTAGGCCTTTCATTAAAACTTTCCCCGATGTCCTGGTTCAAAAGCGAACGCATCTGTATTTTAAAGGAGATTATGTCATTTCCGCATGTCACGGCTCCAGCGAAGACGCGGCTTCGTTTACGTTGAGCGCACGCTGGTCTTGGGTTCCTGGCGCGCTAGTGAGCGCGTAATTGTCTTTTTTCGAGTTTCTATCGTCTAGATAGACTGACTAATTCACAGAGTTTTACCGTCTCAAAGCAACACTCTGGCTATGCGAAGCACCGTACGTGGAGGGCTCCTGAATAATGTTGACCAGGAGGGCTCCTGAATAATGTTGACCACCTGACCCAAAATCTAAGCGCGCGAAGGCCTTGCATTTATGTATCCGTCTACGTGCGAGCAGCGGGAACGTGTAGGCAACAAAAAAATCAAACATAATATACAAAGAATGGCCTTCAGAATGCAGTCCTTATATTCATGGCATTATTTCGTGCAATGGCGCCCTACCTCATCGTTCTCTATAGCTGTATGTGCAAAAATAATTCGTCCAAGGGCTGTGGGCATAGCTCGGCACACTCACTCACACTCATTTGAACGTTGTGAGTGTGAGTGTGAGTGAGTACTCATGAGTGTGAGTGGACGTGAGTGTGAGTATGAGTGAGTACTCATGAGTGTGAGTGGACGTGAGTGTGAACGTGAGTGAGCACTCATGAGTCTGAGTAGTCGTGAGTGTGAACGTGAGTGAGCACTCATGAGTGTGAGTGGACGTGAGTGTGAACGTGAGTGAGCACTCATGAGTGTGAGTAGTCGTGAGTATGAACGTGAGTGAGCACTCATGAGTGTGAGTAGTCGTGAGTGTGAACGTGAGTGAGCACTCATGAGTGTGAGTGGACGTGAGTGTGAACGTGAGTGAGCACTCATGAGTGTGAGTAGTCGTGAGTATGAACGTGAGTGAGTGCTCATGAGTGTGAATGGACGTGAGTGTGAACGTGAGTGAGCACTCATGAGGGTGAGTAGGCGTGAGTGTGAACGTGAGTGAGTACTCATGAGTGCGAGTAGATGTGAGTACGTGAGTGAGGGCTCATGAGTGTGAGTGGACGTGAGTGTGAACGTGAGTGAGCACTCATGAAGGTGAGTAGGCGTGAGTGTGAACGTGAGTGAGTGCTCATGAGTGCGAGTAGATGTGAGTATGAACGTGAGTGAGGGCTCATGAGTGTGAGTGGACGTGAGTGTGAACGTGAGTGAGCACTCATGAAGGTGAGTAGGCGTGAGTGTGAACGTGAGTGAGTGCTCATGAGTGTGAGTAGATGTGAGTATGAACGTGAGGGAGTGCTGATGAGTGTGAGTGGACGTGAGTGTGAACGTGAGTGAGTACTCATGAGTGTGAGTAGTCGTGAGTATGAACGTGAGTGAGTGCTCATGAGTGTGAATGGACGTGAGTGTGAACGTGAGTGAGCACTCATGAGGGTGAGTAGGCGTGAGTGTGAACGTGAGTGAGTACTCATGAGTGCGAGTAGATGTGAGTACGTGAGTGAGGGCTCATGAGTGTGAGTGGACGTGAGTGTGAACGTGAGTGAGCACTCATGAAGGTGAGTAGGCGTGAGTGTGAACGTGAGTGAGTGCTCATGAGTGCGAGTAGATGTGAGTATGAACGTGAGTGAGGGATCATGAGTGTGAGTGGACGTGAGTGTGAACGTGAGTGAGCACTCATGAAGGTGAGTAGGCGTGAGTGTGAACGTGAGTGAGTGCTCATGAGTGTGAGTAGATGTGAGTATGAACGTGAGGGAGTGCTGATGAGTGTGAGTGGACGTGAGTGTGAACGTGAGTGAGTACTCATGAGTGTGAGTAGATGTGAGTATGAACGTGAGTGAGTGCTCATGAGTGTGAGTAGTCGTGAGTATGAACGTGAGTGAGTGCTCATTAGTGTGAATGGATGTGAGTGTGAACGTGAGTGAGCACTCATGAGGGTGAGTAGGCGTGAGTGTGAACGTGAGTGAGTACTCATGAGTGCGAGTAGATGTGAGTATGAACGTGAGTGAGGGCTCATGAGTGTGAGTGGACGTGAGTGTGAACGTGAGTGAGCACTCATGAAGGTGAGTAGGCGTGAGTGTGAACGTGAGTGAGTGCTCATGAGTGCGAGTAGATGTGAGTATGAACGTGAGTGAGGGCTCATGAGTGTGAGTGGACGTGAGTGTGAACGTGAGTGAGCACTCATGAAGGTGAGTACGCGTGAGTGTGAACGTGAGTGAGTACTCATGAGTGTGAGTAGATGTGAGTGTGAACGTGAGTGAGCACTCATGAGTGTGAGTGGACGTGAGTGTGAACGTGAGTGAGCACTCATGAGTGTGAGTAGTCGTGAGTATAAACGTGAGTGAGCACTCATGAGTGTGAGTAGTCGTGAGTGTGAACGTGAGTGATCACTCATGAGTGTGAGTGGACGTGAGTGTGAACGTGAGTGAGCACTCATGAGTGTGAGTAGTCGTGAGTATGAACGCGAGTGAGTGCTCATGAGTGTGAATGGACGTGAGTGTGAACGTGAGTGAGCACTCATGAGGGTGAGTAGGCGTGAGTGTGAACGTGAGTGAGTACTCATGAGTGCGAGTAGATGTGAGTATGAACGTGAGTGAGGGCTCATGAGTGTGAGTGGACGTGAGTGTGAACGTGAGTGAGCACTCATGAGTGTGAGTAGTCGTGAGTATGAACGTGAGTGAGTGCTCATGAGTGCGAGTAGATGTGAGTATGAACGTGAGTGAGGGCTCATGAGTGTGAGTGGACGTGAGTGTGAACGTGAGTGAGCACTCATGAAGGTGAGTAGGCGTGAGTGTGAACGTGAGTGAGTACTCACGAGTGTGAGTAGATGTGAGTATGAACGTGAGGGAGTGCTGATGAGTGTGAGTTGACGTGAGTGTGAACATGAGTGAGTACTCATGAGTGTGAGTATGAACGTGAGCGAGTGCTCATGAGTGTGAGTGGACGTGAGTGAGTACTCATGAGTGTGAGTAGGAATGAGTATGAACGTGAGTGAGTGCTCATGAGTGTGAGTGGACGTGAGTGTGAGTAGGAATGAGTATGAACGTGAGTGAGTGCTCATGAGTGCGAGTGGACGTGAGTGTGAACGTCAGTGAGCACTCATGAGGGTGAGTAGGTGTGAGTATGAACGTGTGTGAGTGCTCATGAGTGTGAGTAGTCGTGAGTTTGAACGTGAGTGAGCACTCATGAGGGTACTATTAGTGTGAGTAACTGAGTACACTCTAAGAAAAAGAAGAGTCAAAAGAGGGTCACGGCCGCGTGACTCTCTTCGGGTGTTATTTGATCCCTTTTGGAAGGTAGATGAGAGAAAGATAGCATTTGGGCTGGAGTCACGGGACTCTCCTAAAGCGCGTTTCGATTGGCTTCCGCGATGAAGGCGCAGTCGTATGCGCCATACGTATCGCGCGTTTGCCGTTCGGCGCCGTTCTGGCGCGGTGGCTCGCCTCCCTCGCCGACGGAGCCAGCCGGGCTGGCGCCGCGCCTCGGCCTTCTCTCTCAGTTTGCTCGGGCTCTTGGAATGCGTTGTGCGTTGCGTCGGTTGCACGGGTTGCGTCAGTTGCCTGTCGTGCAGTTTTGTGTTCGATCAAAAATGCGCATCTTCGGTGGCGTTGACGCCAGGCTCCGTGCTCGAAGTCACGCTAGGAGGGCGGAATATTCATGGAGCCGCAGACACGAACAACGTGCGCCCGTTAACGGTGAGTGTACTGCTTTCGTAGGTACTAATTATACAGCTTTAGCTGGGCGTCTGCAGCAGCTCTGCGGAAGTTATCTGCCAGCCATTTCCAACAGCAGCCTGCGTCCGCGCGGCTGTTGCGGATGCCGTTATGCGCGTTGCAGTACAAGCTCCCATAAAATGAGCGATGGAAACAATTATCAAGGGTCATCTTTTGCTGATCGCACATTGTGTCTGCACTGCTGAAGGTGCAAGATGTCGTTTGGAGATGCGCTTTAGTTTACTTCATAATAACATTTCTATCAACCATGAGTGTACAGCATGCTTCCGCGCGTGGGAACGTAAAAAAAAGCCCGTCTACAGAACGCTTAGACGCACTATATATTATGGTTTTTCTTGGCTTAAAGACGCTAGTTTGAGGTACAGACATAGTAGGATGCTTCCAGCACGTACGCGTTGGTCACTTAAGTTGGACACGCCTCGCCGGTAAGGTGAAAAAGCGATAGACTTTCGACGGCGCGCGTTGTTGCGGTCGCCGCCGTGCACTTTTTTCCTTGGTTTCTGTTTGCTGTTTTCGTGGTTCGCCAACATCTGCGATGACGCTGTAACAGAATCAAGTGAGTTTACGTGATTGTGGGAGTTATGTGCGCCAATTATAGCATATGACATGTTTGATCTCGACGTAGACGGCGTCCGCGCGCGCTGCGTGTCGTTCGGGTGCTCGTACTCGAATGTGTTTGCTGAGTATTTAAAGATGGGTTACGTTTGTAAAACATGCGGTAAGTAACCGCTCACGGCGTGCCCCTGACTGCCGGAGGATGTGCTTGGGTGTCGGAATACGCTGGCGCAAAGAAGTGCTTATTCTGAAACCAAATTTTGAAGCGATTTCTCAGAAAAGATTTGCTTTCATTCGTGCATAGCCAGTGCCGACGCGACGGCGACGTCTTCGACACGCTAGCCGATCAAAACGCGCTGCAAGAGTGACAACTGACTCTTGCAGAAAAGTTAAATATCATTTTCTGATTCTACCTTCCAAAAGGGGTCAAATGAATTACCGAAGAGAGTCGGTTGCCGTGACCCCCTTTTGACCTTTTTTTTTTTCTTAAAGTGTAGCACTGTTTCGACTATTAATTTTCCTGAGACCGGTGACGTGTGCAACACCACCACGAGCAACCTTTTTGCTAATACTAGAGAAATTAAGGGTCCGCCGCGGTGGTGTAGCGGACGGTGCTCGGCTGCTGACCCGAAGGTCGCGTGTACGACCCCGGCCGCGGCGGTCGCATTTCGATGGAGGCGTGGTGGTAGATGCCCGTGTACTGTGGGATGTCAGTGCACGTTAAACACCAGCTGGTCAAAATTTCCGGAGCCCTCCACTGCGGCACGCCTCATAATCATATCGTGGTTTTGGCGCGTTAAACCCAGATATTATTACCAGAGAAAATAAGTGAGCGCTCAGCAACAGTAAATGATTTCGCCAACTAACATAGTGGTGTTCCAGTTTCTACAGTCTACTAATTCTACTTGATCACTGGAGTTGGTAATACTGACGCATTGTCGTTTCTTTATTATTTTTTGTAGTTTTGGAGAATTCACTTAATGCTTGCCTTCATGATTTACCTTCAAATTGCTGTTTCGTAAATCAGTGTGGTTAAGGTATTGTTCATCATTCCACGTCCATATTTTCTTCTTGTTCTAAAGCATCGTGTGATTTGTCAGGAAAAATCCTAATTTTTTTTTTGTCCTGACTATATCCATCTTGGCCTGTCTCTTACCGGTTTACTTGACTTTATTTCTCTTCAGATTGAGCGCAATTTTCGGCATCACTAATCACTACATTTTACTTTGGCTATAGGGAAAATATTTCACGTTGATACTCCGCAAAGTGCGAAAACTAAAAGGCGAAAATGACATCACAGGACAACCTGTATCTGTGCCAGTTCGTAGTCCGTAGAGGTCGAGCTAATCCGTAAGTTTACTTCTTTCATAATACTTTCTCACGCATCCCAGACTTCTCACATGTACTTAAAAGCGAAAATTGTAGAAAAAAAAGACGCGATCATTCCGTGCGTTACGGCATCTGTCTTGACGTCGCGACAATATGATAAAGAAGTTTTGGCTACCTAAGCACGATGGCTTTGAAGGAACCGAGGGATCGTGAATATCCTAGAAACCCGGAAAAAGATTCACAGTGCCCCTGATGCATTCTCCTAAGACGGCTTGAATACCAAAGCCATCGGGTGCGACTATTTTACATTGCAATTTATATCGCACAAGCGCCGCTTTGCTTTTTCTTTTTCACACGAAGGCCGCAAAGGCAAAGGTAGCGCACAGTTCCGCGCTTTAGCGGTCACTAGGTTTTTTGAGCCAGCCTTTCGTGCTTCGCGTGAGACATAAAAGGCTTCCTTCATAAATTATGAGTTTGTGATGACCTTTTGATCCTTGCGCATAATGAGGTAGGTAGGTAATGAACTTTAAAATATTTAGAGTCCAACGAGGAATCACTGACCCGGGCTAGGCCTCCAGGAGCCGTCGTCCGGGGAACATCGTGCGACGTCCTCGGCGATAGCCCAGGGTCGCTGGACAGCCCAGATTTGGTCCACTAGATGTGGGCTGAGAAGGGCGGCTCGCCACCGCTCAGCCAGTCGTCATGGGGTACACACTCCCTCGTCCGGGTAGTGGCGGCGAATACCGCACTCGCACTGCCAAAGTATGTGCGCCATGTCGGCTGTCTCGTGCCCGCACCACGGACAGCCTTGGGACGGGTGGAGCGACGGACACAGCCTGTTCAGATGCCGGGGATATTCGAATGTGTCAATTTGCAGACGTCTCAGGTCAGACGCCTGAGACCTCTCTAGCTGCTTGTGGGGTGGCGTTTTCCTGTAGTGGCTGAGGATCTCGTGGTATGTGACCATGATGTCTTTGCAGTCCTGTAAGGCTTCGGGGTCTGTTATCATCGTCGCAGAAGAATGTCCTCCAACCTTGGGTGCCTCGCCATCGACGATGTCTCGCACAGCGGTGGCCCTTTCGTCCGCGTCGCGGCGGGTTAGCGGTCTCGCGACGCGGTGGGCGCGCTTGTTGTGGTTCGACGGGAGGTCGGGTCTTTGTTCGTTGCCAAGCTCTCCCACATGCGTGGGGAACCACTTGAGAGATTTGGTGGTGATAGCGCAGGACTTAAAGTCCACGACTCTGGCGTTCAGCATGTGCGCCGCCTCGACGGAGACCCATCCCTTGGTAAAGTTTCGCACCACCGTCTTGGCGTCACTCACGACAAGTGTGTCCTCGTTGCCACTATGGAGTATTGCTAGGGCTATGGCCATTTCTTCTGCCGCCTCGGACGATGGCAGCCTCGCCGGTCCCGTGGCGGTGGTCGACAGGAGTGCATAATGAGATGATGTATTTCCCGTGATCTCGTGTGTGTGTGTGTGTGTGTGTGTGTGTGTGTGTGTGTGTGTGTGTGTGTGTGTGTGTGTGTGTGTGTGTGTGTGTGTGTGTGTGTGTGTGTGTGTGTGTGTGTGTGTGTGTGTGTGTGTGTGTGTGTGTGTGTGTGTGTGTGTGTGTGTGTGTGTGTGTGTGTTTAATGATAGGGCTTGTACATGGACGAAGGAAAAGGACTAGGAGGGAGCGTCACATGGCATTACAGGTCACTTTTCCCGCTTGATGAGGCATATAAGACTTTCGCCTTAATACGAATAACTTTATGTGAAGTACACCGATTCAATGTACTAGATACACATTTTTATGGCGTAATGGAGACGTCCATACTGCGTCGTCAACTCGCCATGTCTCAAAAGCGGCGTAATCCAAGGATTAACGCGGCCGCTGGTGTGGCGCACAGAAATCACAATGTGGGACAAGGCCGATCAGCGCTGTGGTTGTGTGCTTCTTCCTCGACGTCGTGATTGTGCGCTGGATTTTCACTGTGTTCGCCGACAAAACAAACCTAAGCATTCAATGCTATATTGGTCAAGCAGCGTGCAAGCACAATGCACTTCAGGGGCGAGAAGGGGGGGGGGGGAGAAAATTGTCCCTGACATAGCGGCGGAGCATGCTTATGCATGGCTTGACATTTTGTACAAGCTATTCCTACCCGCCCCCCGCTCTTACCTTCGTCATTGTGTCCTGGCCCTTGCGGGAATAAATTTTCGTGGCTGCGGCTCGTTAGCTGACGTGAGTTTTAAACCCCTGGCATAAGTAGTGAAAGTGGAGTAAGCAAATAAGCGCCCCGTACATTTGCTGTTTGGTCAGTCGACGAAAATGAAAAGTTATACGCTAAAAGGTCGTTATTCACTGTTCGTTAATTCGGAAAATCGGATAATTCGGACGTGTTCGCTGGTCGCCGCAAGCTTATGCATTGTTTAATGGTATGAAACTCTTGTTAATTCGGTCATATTTGCCCGCAACCCGGTTAATTCGGACGATCCTCGGAGCGCACCAAGCAATCCGAGGTTCGACTCGGAGTTCGACTCACAGGAGGAAAAACGGCATTCGCGAACAACTCAAACGGCTGCGGTCCTTCATAAAGGCGTGGTCGCCGTCCACGATCTAGCCATAATCACGTTGTTGGCGACAAAGACTTCGACGGCTGCGGCCCACTTGCTTTGTCTTCGATTTTGCTCGGCGCACGCGAACTGCGTGGGTGATATATCTATGATCGCGTCCATAGCGCCAGCGGCGACTGCGGGTCAAAACTGCGACAAGCAGTAGTTTCGTTTTCGCCGCGTCGCTTCAGAACTGTGTAGTAGCCATTCATTATTGTGCATTAGCGAGCCAGGTTTATTCAGCAGCGGATGCTCTGCCGAGCAGTTTCGTTTCGACTGTGGGCGCAGACCGCGCACGCGCCTTCGGAACTGCGTGGTCGCTATGATCGTGTCTTAATTTAGCAACCGCACTTTCGTTCACAGCGGATGCGGCACTCAGTAGCCTCGTTTTGACTTCGGGCAATGCACGCGCAATGTCACGCAACTCGAACATAGTGGAAGCTGTTGAAGGTGAAGAGATTCAGCCGCAGTGCGCATGCTGGTATAAAATAAGGTTGCGACATTACGATGAACGAACGATAATTTGTCGATCATTTCTCCGGCGCAGAAGTTATCTTCACGTGCGCGTGGTGGCGGTGACGGTACGTAATAAGGGAGGGGGGCAGATCACGTTTAGCGTTAAGACACGGCTGTCTTGAGCCGCGGTCACATTGTGAACGGAGTTGCGAATGAAGAAATTTGCGGCATTTGCATTGCTTTTATGCCAGATATGTACCATGAATTTAAGTGGTCATCAAGAAAATGCGAATGCATTGATGTAATAGACACTTGTTTATTGTTTCCTTGATACTTTCGATAATTGGGCATTTGGTTAATTCGAACAAATTTTCCGCGGTCCCGACATCCCATATGACATCCCCTGAGCAATGTATGGGTAGAGGGGCCTTCGTCAGGGAGTTGCATCTGCTTTTAGCCCCTTCATCCCAGACAATGTCTGTCTGAATAAAGTTCAAATAAAAAAAGCAATGAATGCGATAGCAATAAATTGGAATGTAACGCGAAGAACGGAAAGCAGCTCCAAATTGCCAGCGCGTCGCTCGAGCCAAAAGGACGCACGAAAAGAACGCACACAGTACGAGCGCGAACTATCATACGTCACAGCTCGACACTGGAAGCGTACTGCTCAAACATAAAGCAGGACGCACGAAACGAACGAACAGGTACACACAGGCCGAGCGCGAACTTACTGTCCTAGTCGTTACTCATTTCAGTTTGAACAGCGCGCCCCTTTCGCAAACGCGGCCGCTGCAGCGTCGAAGCGACCTTCGTACGCTCTGTCACTTCAGCTAGAGTGACCTAGAATAGGGGGAGTGTCCAAAGCGCCGGCTCCCGCGTGGGCCTTTTGCCGTGAACTCCCGCACCGCGCCGCTGCTGCGCCGGACCCGTGGGCTTTCCGCGCTCGGGAAGCGCGCGGAAAGCGAAGGGCGTCTGCTACGCGCTGTAGTTTTTTTGCGCCGCGTTTCCACACAGGGCACTTAAAGCCTACTTAACTTTTATAATGCGGTGCGGAATGGAGCTTATCCATCTTTAAGCATTGTGTTAGTGCTGGGGCAACAACAGGATGCAAAAAATCATGTGTCAAGCGGCATCAGCGTGGCCTAGTTCCGGTCACAGAGATCGAGAACGTTAGTGCGTGTGTAAAAACGCGCAAAACGGACACGCACAAGCAAGAAACGAAAAAAAAAAAACATTATTCGCACGAGTAATCGGGCAATAGCATCACGCATGCACGAATTAAGAGTAACAAAAAAAAGTAAATTGCACGCGCAGTCAGCTGAAATACTTGCGCGCAGCCGCTTCACACTACGAGCGTTTTACTCATGGTCGCCACTGGTTTGCTAGCCATATGCACACCGCTTTATTCGACAATTCATTAGCCTCCTATAGCTCTTTATTATGGACGGAGCACACCGGGAAGACGCAAGGGAAAAAAAATTACGCCATCTCCCGCTAAAGGGGACCATGAGGCGATGCGAAGCCAGAGCACTTGCACGATCGCGTTCCGTTGGCGTTCGTTGGGCATGCTACCGACCTCGCGTCGTGGAACGCGAAGA
Organism: Rhipicephalus sanguineus; assembly: GCF_013339695.2. NCBI lineage: Eukaryota > Metazoa > Arthropoda > Arachnida > Ixodida > Ixodidae > Rhipicephalus > Rhipicephalus sanguineus. Next base: position 211,502,945 of record NC_051178.1, on the reverse strand, counting down.
GGGACGCTACGCGCGTCGTATCTTCCATCTTAGCCTGGCCGTTAATTCTCACAGGGCAGGCGGGCGAGAGGGGGCAGCGTAGGAGAGGAGAGAGAAGGGGAGGGACGCGCATGCGCTCGAGCACATCGCGGCGTTGCGCAGGAGAGAATTCGGCATGGTCTAGCCAAAGCCACCTAGCTTTGTCTAGCCCGCGTTTCAGAGGATGAGTGGAAAGGGGGAGGGGAGAGGGAAAGTGGAGAGGGGGAGGGGAGGGGAAAGTGGGGAGGGGAGGGGAGAGGGGAAGGGAGAGGGGAAGGGAGAGGGGGAGGGGAGAGGGTGAGTGGAGAGGAGGTGTGTGGAGAGGGTATGCGCATGCGCAGTAAGGGTGGTCACGCCGCACACCACCACCCCACCACCACCACCACCGATTGGAGCTCCGCCTTAAGATACTTCGCATCTAAAAGAAGAGTAGAGGACGGCCCTACGAGCGCAATGGTGTGTTGGCTTATTTTGCTTCTGAGTAGTCGTACAACAAGGCTCACCGTGCGCAAATATTTCAAGAAAAGCAATGCCAGGTAAACTACCCATATTCCAAAGATTTTGCATAAAAGGCGTAATATAGAAAATGCTTTACAAGTATCCAGATATCATAGAAGCTAGTGTAATATCTCACTTCAGAAAATTGCTCAAATGAGAGATCCCTAATGTACCTTGCCTGAAAAATGCAACATATATATATATCTTATCGCATGTTGCATTGGATCGCTGAACGTCAGTATGAACGTTCGCACGAGATGCGTGCATTGCTTCAAGCCTTCACCCTACGAAATAAAAACAGTTTCAACAACTGATTCTCAAACTTCAGATGTTTTCACGGTTCTCGGAGGTTAGCGTTCGCCCGGTTCAGAGACTTTACAAAAAGATGTAGACGATTAGAATAACAGAGAGCTGAGCTAGTTGGTAAGTATTCAGTTGTTAGTCGGCGTTTGTGGTGTCCTGACTTTCTTTTTTTGTGTCCGTGTTTGCACGCCCTGTCTTTTTAGGATGTGGACGAGTAGTTACATAAAATACAATGTTTCCGCGGCAGTTGAGTGCGCGCCAATAGGGCACCCGACCGCAATTTCCGCTTTTCCTGATGACCTAATATAGCGCCACCAACAGTTTCGTGCTGCAGCTCCGGAGTACTTCAATAGCGCGTCAGCTCATTCTTGATAAATATAAGAGTGACCAGACGGGTGAAGCAGGCCTTTTTGTCCCGCGCGCAGCGCGCTTGCAATCAGCTGCTCTGAACTGAGAATCACGTTTGTTTCGGCGATCGCTCGTAACATATAAAGGAGCCATACACGATGTTGCACTGTACCGTTTTCATTTTCTTGGTTTGTCTTTTCTTTAAGGCTAAAGCTTAGATGCCTCTGAAACACGAAAATTGACCGTCGGCGTCCCGCGTAGCCAAACACAAGTGATGTACAAAATTATCACGCGATGACGTCGACAGAACTTGTGACGTCACTATGACGTCATTCAACGTGACGTCATATTCGCTTTGCATTGCCTCCGTGAGCGGGGGCCGATCACGGAGGCAATGTAAAAGCAGGTGAGGTGCAGAAAGCTTGCAATGCCTTCGATCCTGTCGGCAGTCCGAAAACCACGTTATGTGCAGAAAGCTTTCGGAGAGGGCGAGGGAGGATTAATGCATCGTCTGACTAAAAAGATGGTTTCGTTTTCGAGTCATCTCAGGCGAATGCATAAGGGACCATGTTTTTTTTTTCTTTTCATGTAATTTTTTCGAATACATTTTACCTATGCGGTAAGTTCTTCAAGATGTATGGGTAAGTCTAACATGTCGACAATGATAACATGTCGACAATAACATGTCGACAATGAAACGTGGTGACCACCACGTTTTTTATATCCTGACGGAAAGAAATCGTGAGACCACACCGTCAGAATTATTTCTGGCTACAGAAAGCGGGTTTGCACGCCACACACCATAATATTATTGTTAGTCGTTACACAAATGGCAAGAACGTCAAGCTAGTGATGCCATGACCTATCGGTCGTGTTGAGCATACGTACATTCGTGCCCCCTCCGTGCCGATTTTCGTGTAAACCAAGTGAATGAGACGCGAGTTACGCGAGTAATTTTTTACTTTTGGTACCGCGGCCACGTCGACTGACATATTCGGCTTCCCATGAAATGGCTTGAAACAGCAGAGCGCTGGAGGCAGCCTTGTAAAACAAATCGAATGCACAAAATAAAAGATAGGATATGAAGGGTGCAAACGCGTTAGCATGCATGAGCTAGTTACTACGTGCATATGTGCTACCCCCCCCCCCCCGTTCTCTTGGTTATCTCCAGTTTATTTTCTCGTGCAGCAAGTTACGTTTCGTCATCCACACGAAAGTAAGTTAAGAGCCTTTCTCACGATGAAGTGCGCGCAGGAATGCGTTCCTCAACAGCCGCGGAAGTGTGGAGCAATGCGGTGGACAACCAGCTGAAAGGATATATACAAAATCCCTGTTTCACAACACACAAACCAACAAACGCGTTCTCTGTGTGATGAGTCGCTGTAGTATTATGTCGCAGTGACGCAGTATTTATTATTGCCCAAATTTCCGCAATTTTAGCTAATAGCGGCCAAAATATCACGCGCGTAGCAGACGCTCGCCCGCTTTGGCGCGGCTTCCGCCGCGGAGAAAGCCCACGAGTCCGGCACGGCAGCGCCGCGGCGCGGAAGTTCACCGCCAAAAGGCCCTCGCCTCCTCCCCTGTATTCGCGCGGCGCTTTGGGACACTCCCCCTATTCTAGGTCACTGCTACTTCAGCGCAGACATCGCGGGGAAAAGCACAACGACATACAACCCCCAGCTCTCCCGCCAGCCGGCCCCTTCTTTCCTCGAGATAAGCGCACGAAGGCGACCACGTTCGCAGGAACGGGGCCACGATCTTTAAAGCGCGCCACGCGCGGACATCGCGCCATCTACGCGGTAAGTCAGGAAGCATACTGATGTAAGTGGTGATATAAATAGCTCGCCGTTAGCCGGCTGAAAGACGGGCTCTTCGTGGCCTAACCGTCTAACGCCGCACCGCTGAAAAGCGGGAGGTCGCCCGTTTCAATTCCGCGCGTCGGGAAGTTTTCTGAATTATTTTCTTTGTGGTTTTGATATATATTTATAGACATATACATATACGGTGCATGACGGCGGAGACGGCGACGGCAAAAATCAGCCGAGACTGTCCATATAATTGCTATCGCAATAAAAAAATAATACATATACATAGCACATTCCCTTGAACCAGTGTAACATCCGCGGTTTGTTTCTGAGACTATCCATTACAAACTTACAAATCTGCACGTTCGGATATAACGAGAATATAGAGAGATGATCATCTTAGATGCGAATGCGCACAAACTTTTGTCCAGTGTGACAGAGAGATGTGAATGAGACCCGGCGAGGTGAGTACGTGTGAGTAAAGTCCCTAGATTTTTTCCTGTTCTAGGGACTTTAGGTGGGAGTGGTAATGATCGAAGATGGGAGCTATTGGACGTGTAAACGCGAGTATCTGTGAACGGGAGTGTACTTCACTATGGACATCAGGGGCCGCATGTGAGTGTGAGTAGAGCGGAAAGCATGGCATGTCATCATGAGTAGATCATTCAAAGGTGTGAGTGTGAGTATGAGTGAGTGACGAGGGATATGAGAAGGCATGAGTATGAAGGCAACATACGAGTGTATAGGTGTGAGTATGAATGTGAGTGAGTACCCATGGGAGTGAGTAGACATGAGTGAACGTGAGTACAAAGGCTGTGAGTAGGGTGAGTAGAACGTGTAGCACCGGTGTGATAGGTGTGAGTCAGTACTTACCAGTGTGAATGGGTCGGTGAGTACCGATGGGTATGAGCAGGTATGAGTATATAAACGTGAGCGAGTGCCCATAAGTATGAGTACCCTTGAGTGTGAACGTGAGTACTTATGAGCGTAAGGGTGGTATGAACGTGAGTGAGTGCCTATGAGTGTGAGATGGCGTGAGTGTGAATGTGAGTGAGTACTAGTAGATGTGAGTAGAGCGTGAGCAAGTGCTATGAGTGTGGTACGTGTGAGTGTGAACGTGAGTGAGTAGGTTGAAGTCATGCACGTGAGTAGAACGTGCGGGAGTACCAATGAGTGTGAGAGGCGTTACTGAAAGTGAGTGAACACTTATGAGTGTGAGCGGGCGTGAGTATGACACGAGTGACTACAATGGTCGTGACGTGTGAGCATGAACGTGAGGTGCCTATGAGTGTGAGGAAGCGTGGTATGAACTTCAGTGGGTGTGAGTGGGCGCGAGTATGGCGTGAGTATGCCCATCAGTTGGTGTTGGTGGCGTGAGTAGACGTGGAGGTGAGCGCCTATGAGTAGGAGTAGGTGTGAGTATGAACGTGATTGAGTACGTATGAGGTGAGTAGGCGTGAGTATGAACGTGAGTAAGTGCCTGTAAGTGTGAATATGAACTTGAGTGAGTGTCTATGAGTGTAAGTAGCGCAAGTATGAACGTGAGTGGTGCCTAGAGTGTGAGTAGGCGTGAGTATGAAACGTGAGTGAGTGCCTGTAAGTGTGAGTATGAATGTGAGTGAGTGCTCATGAGTGTGAGTAGGCGTGAGTATGAACGTGAGTGAGCGCCTATGAGTGTGAGCAGCTTGAGTATGAACGTGAATGAGTGTCTATGTGGTGAGTAGGCGTGAGTATGAACGTGAGGAGGTACTATGAGTGTGAGTAGGTGTGAGTAGAACGTGATGAATGCCTATGAGTTTTGTAGGGTGTGAGTATGAACGTGAGTGAATGCTTATGAGTGTGAGTAGGTGTGAGTATGAACGTGAGTGATGCCTATGAGGTGAGTAGGCGTGAGTATGAAGGTGAGTGGAGGCCTATGAGTGTGAGTAGGTGTGAGTATGAACGTGAGTGAATGTTATGAGTGTGAGTAGGTGTGAGTATGAACGTGTAGTGAATGCCAATGAGTGTGAGAGGCGTATGAAGGTGAGTGAGTGCCATGAGGTGAGTAGCGTGAGTATTGAACGTGAGTGAGTGCCTATGAGTGTGAGTGGGGTGAGTATGAACGTGAGTGAGAGCCTATGAGTGTGAGTAGCGTGAGTATGAACGTGAGTGAGAGCCATGGGTGTGAGTAGGCGTGTGAGTATGAACGGAGTGAATGCTTATGAGTGTGAATGGGCGTGAGTATGAACCTGAGTGAGTGCCTATGAGTGTGAGTGGTGGGCGTGAGTATGAACGTGGTGAGTGCCTATGAGTGGAGTAGCCGTCAGTATGAACGTGAGTGAGTGCCTATGAGTGTGAGCAGGCGTTGAATATGAACGTGAGTGAGTGCGAAGGCTGAAAAAATTGGGTGTGAGTGAGTGTGAGTGATTATTCTCTTACAGTGCCGACCTATGAAGTGCAGCGACTGGGGGATATTTATTTATGTGCTGACGAATTAGTGACACGAACAAACAATACCAATAAAACAAAAAAGAACCCAGTGTCCCTTATGCATCCGCCCACTCGACTCGAAGGCCGAAGCTATCTGCTTTTTTTTCTTCTAAGTCGATGTATTGCACCTCCAGCGACCCCTTCGAAAGCTTTC